>NC_069711.1:19541572-20141572 GCF_027358585.1 Pangasianodon hypophthalmus
TTTTGTATCACCGTGTAAAAAGCCTGCATGTGATTTCAAATCCTATTTTCTCGAGGGCTGTCCTTCATGTTGATGGCTATGGCTGATGGTCCATTCTGCATAGTTTTATTTTGCAGTTTGATTTGTGGCACCTCAGAACTTCCCGCGAGGGCCACTGATGTTGATGTGATAAATGTGCTACACGCACCAGTTGCTCATTCAGATCAATGGAGGAGGCAGCAGAAGCTTGAGCTACTCACTCAGATAGGCAGGATGCAATTACCTGCCAATTTACACACACACACACACACACACACACACAGAGGCATAGCGACATGCAGTAAACATTCTGTATAGAGCAGATGAGTCCCCAGCCATGCGTCTGGAAATCTCCCATGGCACTGTAACTAGATTCCTTTGACAGGATGTAAATTAGCACATTTTGTCTTAATATCCACTCACAGATAGTATAAAGTTAACATTGCCCTACCTCTTCTATTCTGAAACCGGCATTTTGAGGCTCTGATTCACTAAAAGCTTGCATGTGTAAAAACACCCACAAACAAGTGCAAGCTGATTTAACAGGTTTTATAGAGGATTGTGTCTTTCTCATGAGCAACATGGCATGTGTTGTCCATCTAGCATGTTCGCCTTAATCAGTATGCAGGTTTGGGCGTTTCTTTGCTGGTGGCAATGCAAATCGATTAATTTTAGATTTAATTTCGTCTGCAATTCGTCTGCAATTTACTATGCCTGAAAGTCACTTAGGGAACCAAGGGCACTAAGTTGTAATAATGAGCGAGTTTGTGTAAATTCATAAGTCGGATTTACGTTGTATAATTTTCAACCCAATTTTGCTGCCGGACACAAAATTCACACATTTTAAAAGAATTCTTTGGTCGTGACTTGAGATCAGCAGTCTTCAAATAAATAATGTGCTCACCAGCAGCCAATTGAGTGCCTTTGCAATGAAAGACAGTGGATAGTCAGTTATGGCAGTGTCAAAATTTTCATGTAAACATCAGAGTGTGACCGCTGCTACAACTCTTATCTAAAAGCCACCAATAGGAGTATGGCCTAGGATTACATGAAACTCACAGGACAGCTACAAATACTGTAGCGGCAATGGTGAAGTGTAAACAATACATGCTAATGGACAGTAAAATATTCTCATTACCTCAAGAAGAGTTTCTGTTTATGCGACTCTTTATGGTTTATGCAAAGAGGATGGCCTTATATGGATAGCCTAAACATCGATGAGATTCCTGTGGATGATAATGCATAGAAACCATAAAGATGGCCGTGGATATTCTTTTTTGGATAGTTTTAGGACTGCAATCACTACAAACAGTTTTGCACACAAGTCATTGGACAGTTGATAACTTCAACAAAATAGCCTTCAGGTTGCTCATAAGTTCCTGGATATACAATTGCACTTTTTGACTATATAGTACACAGTTATAGAAGGGAAATTATTTATAATTGCACTATCCAGCGTAACCCAGATGAGGATGAGTTTCCTTTTGAGTCTGGTTCCTCTCAAGGTTTCTTCCTCATGTCGTCTCAGGGAGTTTTTCCTTGCCACTGTCTCCTTTGGTTTGCTCTTTATTGATAAATTTATAAATTTAAAATGTATATCCTGAATTTATATATTTCTGTAAAGCTGCTTTATGACAATGTCCATTGTTAAAAGCACTATACAAATAAAATTGAATTGAATTTCTGTAATCACAGGTCTATCGTTAGAGGATCTTCATTGTGTAATCTAACATGGAAAACACGTTATCACACAGTCTGTAGAATAGAATTCAGCCAATATTTTATCAGGACCATCATGTACAGTGTGACAAGTAATACTTTAAAAAAGACTTCTGAATTTTAAAAGATTTAATCAGAAAGCTCTGCACAATTACCACGGTAAAGTTGATTTCATATTAGATCATATATTCACTACTGGTTTGCACCTCCACTATCAACAGCATTTAAACAGACCATATTCAGTTTATGAACAGAAAACTCACTCATGTCTACACTGTTTTATTTAAGGTTCATATTGAATTTTGTACAGGTTTTCAATGTTTCTCATTGCCTTTAATCAGCCTTATACTCGACTTTCTATTTCAGTTCCATGAGTCTTTTATAAATTTTTATTGCCTCTATTTTGCATGTGACATCATTCACACAATTAATATTTGTAAATCACACGCAACATGCCCACTAACTAAATTTATCCGATTGCTCATCCAGATTACTGCTTGTTGTTTGGGATCTACGTAAATCAGGGCTTGAATGGAATCACAAAAAATCCTGACTGACTTAAAGACCAAAGCCTAACAAAGCCTCCCATGCCCTTTTGCCTCTAATGGCCCTCTAACCTGTTATCAAAATCCATTAATGGTGGCGTTTAACCCTCACTGCATGCGTTTCCTTCACCTGCAGCCAAGAGAGTCACTCCTGTTTATATCCTGTAAAAGGCGAAGGTGATTTCACGGGTATGCATTTATCATTGGATATCAGCAGGGCTACCTTTTTAGCTGAGGGTTTTAATACAGTAGGTGTTCTCTGCACCGTAAACTGGAGTGATGCTAAAATGGATGTGTGTGGTGGGGTGAAGGGCATGAGTTGTCGTAAAACGATTTGGATAAATGATTCCAACTGGAAGCATGAAGAGAGATTGGTCAAGTCAGTTGCACATTGGTTAATTACGTCTAGCATGAAGAGGAAATTTGGGTCTTACAAAACATTAGGACCAATGAGAGTGTTTCAGCCTGAGAAGCTTATCTAGGTGTTTTTTCTAGCCTGGCTCAAGTTATGAGTATTTTTCTTTAAGTGTCAGCAGGCTAGGTTGTTCTGTAAGCCCTGAGCTTGTTTCCGCTTGTGCTCTGACAGAAACAAATTAAGGCACATTAATGAATCAGTAACGAACAGTAATGCTCAAGTATTGAAACTTTTTTTTCTTTTTCAAATCACCAAGGTCTTTTCCTCTCATCCAGGTCAGCTAGTCCTGCTCAGCATTTTTATCCAGCATGTTAATTTCTTAATTGTATCATGAATTTTCTGCGCTCATGATGTTTCCTCACTCAGTTATTCAGGGCTTATTTTAATATTTCACCAGTCTGCATGTTGAAGAAAAACAATCCTTTATTTCATTGTACATTTATTTATAAGCTAACATTCTACTTGCTTAAACTCTGTGCTCACAGTGAATTGTGGGTAATACAGATCATCTCTCATTCAATATGCAGTTCAATATGCAGCTTCATTCATTTATCCAGTCATCTTCTAACTGCTGTTGGACCCTGGATGGGATACCAGTCCGTCACTGGGCATCACATTGACACCTAGTATTCAATCCACCTCCTAGCATGTTTCTGGGAGATGGGAGGAACCAGAGAACCTGAAGGAAATCCACATGGAACATGCAAAACCCTACACAGACTGTAACTCCAATTCAGGTTTGAATTGTTGACCCTGGAGCTGAGGCAGATATAGCATTATAGCTACATACCAACTGTCAAGAAGTCTAAGAACAGCTTATATGCTTTCTAGAATTTGCGTCTGTTAAAACAACTTGACATTCAAGTAAGGTCACTATTCACAAGGCTACTTTGCCAAGGTCACTAAGGCTACAAAGCCTTGCAGAGTGTTGCAAGTCACCTGGGGTCAAGAAAGTGAAAGAAGTGATATTTTGTTCCACAATAAGGGAGCTTTTCCCATATGTAAAAGAAGCAGTACTTTTCAGTAGCTAAATTGCATTCTTTTGACAGATTAGCCTCTTTAGAAATGTGTTAATGACCTAATGTACTTGAATTGCCTTATTGTTTAAATATGATTTGAGATCCCCTTCTCCCTCGGCAAATGACTTAGATAATGTGAGAATTTGTCTCCCTGCCTTTGTCTATGCACTTGAAAAAGGTTTAACCTCAATTATCTTAATGGAATTGGAATTGAAATCAAATTGCTGCCATTTGTGCTTAAAATAGGAGAGTAAAAGAGTTAAAGCCTGAAATTTTAGAGGACAAAACTGCTAGTGAACAGCAGAATCTTTCATGATGGGAGCTGAGTTCCAGATATAAATGTTTTTTTTTGTACATTGGAAAGGAAAGTGGCTGGCAGAAGGTTATTGTAATGATAATAATTAATATAATGATTAGATGAGGGAAGCTTGTCAAGCGGAAGTGAGTGCAGTGAATTTGTCTTTGGCTGTGGATTTCACTACTGGCTGAGAGCCATGAAGAATTTATTGGAGTTTATTGGAGTCGCCTTAATTTATTAGGTGAGTCATTCCACCGGTCTGGAAACTTGGCCCAGCTCTGGATTAGATCCGCTGAGGCTGTGTTTCAGCACCAAGGATGCATTATTTTTAATTAGGCAGCTATGAAAATAATGTTTTAGAGGAAATGGTGGCATGGATTTGGATTCCTTTGTCTTGGCATGAAATTCTTGATCAAACCTAAGGGTTTTACGTAGGATTTCTTTTCTAGGTGAAGTCTGCAAGGTTTGATATCTGAATTATGCATGTATTCTTTTTATATATAGTATACATGCATATAACAGCTATCAACAGGTAACAATTATATGCTTGTTGTTGTGTTACGTTGCTCTATTCTTGTCCTTTTTAATTAAAACCATTCCACACATTGTATAAACAATGTCGTTCTATATAATTAAACATATTAATTATGTTTAATTGCAACTTAACATACTGTCTTATAATCTAAATAGATATTTCTGACTATGGTCATGGGTAAATTCCAGATCGGGTATATAGTAGGAGTAGCATTTATGTAGAGCTGTCCTTATATATAAAATAATGGACACCAGTCACTCAAAAAGAAGTAGTTTCTGTGTCCATGGTATAAATATATATCTTCAGTAACCTCTTTATCCTGGTCTGAGTTGCGATTGGATGGAGCCTGTCCTGGGAATGCTGGGTGTGAGGTGGGAATACATGCTGGAGGGCTCAGTCCTTCTCAGGGCACCATACACTATACACCATACATTATCACCTAGGGGAATTTTAGAGTCGCCATTTTACCTACCGGAGTGTTTTTGGGAGGTGGGAGGAAACTGGAAAACTCAGACAAGACTCAAGTGGACACAGCGCAAACATGAAACTCCGCACATACAGTAACCCAAGCTCAAGATCAAACTGAGGACTCTGTGAGGTGGCAATGTGCCAGTCTAGATATATACACTATATCTTATGTCTTGACACATCATGCATTGCATAAATGCAATCTTTATGTAACTTTTATCAACTCCTCTCTCTCAAGTTCCTCTACTGTCTCGTCATATGCACTATATCATATCACACTGTTCATTTCTGTCTACTTATACTTGCCACTTTATTAAGTTGATCTGCCTTGTATATCGCCATGCTGGCCATTTTATCAGTTAAACCTTCCATTATAGGTCATGCTGTAGCTATACACTTACTGACTGGTTGCATCTGTGGCTATCTTCCAGCACTAAACAGATATTATTTGGGTGTTTTTCCACGATTGCCATTGTGCAGGTAGAAGTATATCAGGTGATTGGGCTTTTGAAACATCTCATGTCACTGCTGATTCGAGAACAGTCCTTCAACTAAAATATCCACTCAGCAGCACAGTGCTGTATGAAGGGCTAAAAGACAATTAGCACAAATTGTGCATGAAATAAGATGTGCTATAATCTCTAGCTGTGCTACACCTGATACACACATAAACACAACACACACCACCATGTCAGTGTCAGTACAGTGCTCAGAATGGTTCAATACCCAAAGAGTATGTGGTCAGTGATGGTGCTTTGCCCATTACTGTGTTTAATTGTTCACTAGACAAACTGCATGTATTTAAGTGCTGCTATTTTGAACAGCCGCCAAACTAACACCCAGTGTATTAAAGAACAAAGTAAATGGAAGGGTAAGTTTATTTTTTCTTTTTCATGATCTCAGATTGATTAAGATGAAATGCTTACTTTAGGTTAAGAAATTACATTAACAGGTTTGTACCCTGTGTGTTATTTCAAGTTTGTAACTTTCTGCTGTAATGATTAATTGATTGACTATCGGAATATCGGACAGTTTTGATCTTGTGGGGACATTTTTTTATACAAAACAACAGCTTTTATTTAAAAAAAATCTTAAATAGTTAAAAGGTTTCCTTTTGACTGGCGAAGAAATTGACCCAGAAAAATGGTCCAGCATCTTGGTGGGGTGTGGTAAATATATAAATGAAGCAAAGGGGAAGTTCACTCAATATAAGATTCTTCATAGATATTACCACACTCCGATAAGACTTTACAGGATGAAACTGATGAAAGACAATTTATGTTGGAAATGCCAGTTGGAAAAAGGTACCTTTTTACATTGTATTTGGGAATGTAGTCTTGTTAAACCATTTTGAAACAAGTTATGGATGTCTTAAGTTGCTGGTATGGCTCTGAAATATCTTTAACCTCAAATAAGTCTCAAATACCTAATGTTTCAAAGCGTGTATTTTCTGTTATTATGGTATGTATTACAATGGCAAGTAGGATTATTTTGAGACACTGGAGGACAGTGAAAGCCCCAGAATTGAAAGAGTGGGCCAGTGCAATGGTAGAAATTGCATCCTATGAATCCATGCTTAATCGAGTAAATGGTGTTAGAGAGGAGGGGTTGGGAAGAGTTCTGGACGTATATTACTGTAAGGTCTCAAACTGAATAGACAACTACTTTGTGTTCTGTCTTGCATTGTATTTTATTACATGGTCAAAACATGCCTGTAAGAATCTGTAACCTTGCATAATTATGGTAATGTTGTATTTCTGTTACCTATCAGCCTTCCAAAAAGAAAAGCAATAAAAACTTTAATTCAAAAAAAAAAAAAAAAAAAAAAAAAGGTTTCCTTTTGGCTACTGATGTTACGTTTGGTTACGGGACTCTCTCTCTCTCTCTCTCTCTCTCTCTCTCTCTCTCTCTGTCTGTGTGTGTGTGCGTGTGTGTGTGTGTGTGCGCGCTGTATCAGGAACGTTATATCCCTTTTGTTTTTTGTTTTTTTTTTTGGCTACCCACACATTCTCTGTACCTGGTTCCTTATCAGTTCCTGGATGGGCATCCTTGCTCTTAAGTTCTCATGCAAATCAGAAGAGTTTAGATCTGTACGGCCGGTAGAACAATTGTAATTATGCATTTGAATGAGTGGCTTATCAGTGGGATTCACATCACTCTCACACTTCTCAATTTCCAGACCATGAGGACGTGACACTCCACATTTGGATATCTGGTTGAGAACAAAGAGATTTCTGTTGTCTCACTGCCCTCAATCAGCGCTTTGAAATGAAAGCTTGTGCAGACATCATAGATAGAAAAGTAAAGTAAAAAAAAAGAGACTGGGGGAAGGTGCAGAAACCCTAACAGTCAAATGAAACGGTGTGATCGCATGTAGCAGCGCCGCTCCCACTCCTTTTTTCCCCCCATGGTCTCTTGATAACATGGGAAACCTGACAGTGTCGATTTATCCGAGAACAAAGGAGTCGCTCTGTGAGCTGGGAATGCGTGTGTGGGCCCATAGAGAGCAAACACCACACACCCCGTCCCACTATTACCTGTGCATCCAAACAGGATACACACTTCTCCTGAAATAGACCAGACGAACAGCTCCCTTAGCAAGTTGTGCGTGTATTTTTTCCCCCTCTTGTTATTGCTGTCATTATTAGTTTTATTATTAGACTTTTATATCCCACAATCCTCTACTGGGTTTTGAGTTGGAGAAAGGACTGGTGAAGTTAGAGCAGCTTAAAGAATCATTGTGTTAGATCATTTTAAAAAAAAGTGCATTCATAAAGAATATAAATGACATACGCTGAATATGTTCATGGAGTTTGTCATAGATGTCTTGTCCTGAAGTTAAGTCATGCACTAAAATGAATCTCTCTCTTTCTCTCTTTCTTTCTTTCTCCCCAGTTAGTTGCTGGTGACTCATCGCTGTCCATCAAAGAAAAGTCCTGTAAGTCTCACCAGCCTTCTCTACTTTGACCTCTTTTCTCTCCTCTATTCTTCATCCTGCTTTTCTGCCTTTTCTCCTTATCAACCTCTTAATCCTCATTTCCTGTCATCTCCTCTCCTCTTTGTCCTCCTCTTTTTTATACTCCTATCTTATTCTTCTTTACTGTATATGCCCTTCTCTCCTCTCACTCATCTTCCTCAAGTCTCTCATTTTTCCCTAATGAGTTTTTCCATTTTTTTTTTCTATTCATCTGTTGAATGAGTTTTGCCTTCAGCGGAGGGGTTTTACTGTTGCATTTTCTGTGGTTCACTCTCAGTACATTAAGTGAACTGCTAATTTCTAGAGCAAGATAGGATGAAAATGACAGAGACAGGAAAAAAGAGAAAGACATGCAGAAGAAGATACTGTATATCAGAGTGACATACACCCTTTCTCTTCCTCTGTGCCTTTCTGTGTGTCACTTTATACGACGGGATGCCCAAACTTTTCTTATATAAGGCTGGGTGGAACAAAATATTGATCACCACCTGATAAAGAAATAATGAAATAAATATTACGCCTAGTTGACTGCAACTATTATGTTGTCTTTTAATTTAGCTGCACAGCATGAGTGAGTAATTTAATACATTTGCTGTCTGCTGTATGCTTGAACCTAGTACAGCAAAAGACAAATTCAACACATGCTCATCTCTCTGAAGAAAACATTAGCCAGTGTGCCCTAAATCTCCTGAATTCACGCACTAGTTGACATTTTTTTTTTAGTCTCTCTGAATCTTGGCAAATAATTTTTATGACAAAATTAACCTAGTTAATGTGAAGGATAAAGAGATCTGCATTAGCCTTTAGTTTAGTTTTTACATGAGGACATCATCTTCAAACCAAGAGTGAAATTTTCTATCATTTTTTAAGATAACTTCTGTGCTGGTTCAGAGGGTAGCCCAGGTGCAGATGGCTTGTAGCATGTAATTTGGACATCCATGCCATATGCATGCCTGATGTCTCCTGAATAGCTCTTCTTATGAGGAAAATAGAGATGATACCTTATGTCATTTTACAGTTTTTAATTTGACCTCTGACACGTGGCCCTTTCCTTCAACATTAATAAGGCAGATCTGTTTGAATAATATTAGAAGAGAAAGAGCCTTTACAAGCTAAGTTAATCTGAAAGAATGCAACCTTTCCCAGACCCAACGACACACACAGACACACATGGGGATATGTGCAAAATGCATATTTTCTTAAACTGTATTTTGCTGTATGAGGAATGTTAAATCCTGTGTTGTTACACACTTATTTTTTTGTTTGTTATTATTATTATTATTTTGCCTATTTCCCGTCACTGTTTGTGTGACATTTGTGTCAGATGTGTGTATGGGTGTGTTTGGTGCAGGTATGTTAAATGTGCTTTTACTGATTCACCAAGTCAAGGATGTACTTGTGAATGGTGTACATTTAAATAAATGTTAAATAAAATAATAAAAAAGCTGTAAATTTTGCTGTAATTAACTGGCAACCCTGGTACTTAAGGGACTATAAAATTTATAGTAAACAACGGCAAAAACATAAAGTGTTGTAATATATTACATAGTACAAAAAAATTTCAGTAAGTCTGCTCATTTGGCTGATGCAGGATACAAGTGAGCTGAAGGTTAAGGGTCTTGCTCAGTTTGGCAGTGCTGGGATTTGAATTAAGTCCACTAAAAGATTGCAGTGAATCAGTGTAAGCTAGTTGAGCAATTTGTGCTGGATCAGTCGTTAAAGCTTTGAGTTACAGATCAGAAGGTCATGTGTTCAAATCCCAGCACTGCCAAACTGCCATAGTTAGGTCTTTGAGAAAGACCCTTAACCTTCAGCTCAGTTGTATCCTGCATCAGCCAAATGGGCAAATGGACTGTTATTATTTGTTATTTTCTCACTATGTAAGGTATTACAATACTTTACAGTAAATATAACTTTACGCTAAATATTTTACAGTTGTTTACTGTACATTTACAGTACTTTAATAGCAGCCCAGGTTGCCAGTAAATTACTATTAATTACTACTATTAATTACTACTATAAATTACTATAAATTACTATTTTTAAACACATTTTGCATGTAGAGACCTCATTGTAAGGGTATACACTTATGTGGACCAGGAATGAGTCAATATTTATATTCAAGTATTCAAGAAAGTCTTAGTAAGTATCATTTAGTAGTAAGTAATTTAGCTGAATGTTCTGCAATTTTTTAAAAAAAAGTATCAGAAGCTTATTATCCAGCCAGAGAGCAGTGTTGGTAGTTAGAGGCTGCGTTTGCTGGTTTTGAATGAAGCACAGGAAAAACATGCTGCAGATAGTGTCAGCGTTCTCTGTGGCAATTCTTTGGAAACAATAAAGGACCATAAAATGCAGTGGAAAGCTTGCACTTTGGAAGGTAATGATAACTATCGGTAATCATCTGAAAGCAAAGCACCAAATATTTAAATATTATTTGAATAATTCCTTGAAATATTTGCATATTTTTACGTGAAGTGCCTGTCCTTAATATGCACCGCAGGAAGGCTACAACAAACAGGGATCCAAATAAAGCAATTAAAGATACGTTTTCTCAGATGTTTTCTGCATTGGGTTGCTGTTTACAAAATATACATCACCTCTCATGCACAGATATACGTATATAAAAATGGATAAGAGTATGTGTGGTGGATTTGTGTTTTGTCCGATTTTTTTTTTCTTCTTCTAATAACATACATACTTTGACACCTCAACTTTAAGAAATTATAAATACATTTCACCTTAGCCTTCCTGTGGCTTCCTGCAAACATCATTGTGTAAGGAGCCAGTTTAACAAACATGATGGTAAAAACCATCCTTTTCTCACGCAGTGAATGTCTTTGATCAGGTTTTTGTGTTGTAGCCAAACAGATGTAGGCCTAATATATTTAGTTTGTAATCAGATACCAGCTGTCAAAATGTTGTGATGTTCCATTCAAGATGAAATCTGAAAATGCACTTTTCACCTTTTTCTCTTTTGAAGGTAACAGAATGGAAAATATTATAACTTTACTTGTGGTTGAGATACGTGCAAGAGAGAAACATATTTCAGTTCAAGAAAGCCACTGCACATTTGCTAAAATGCAGAACAGATACATTTGCAACCATGTTTGGGAGTGTATCATTATCATTATCTTTTTTAAAAATACACCAGACACATTAATGTTTCACTATGCACTGTTAGCATGAAATGTGTCTCTCATTCTAATTGATTAGCAGAGTGGGATTGAGGGGGAGTGGGAGGAGGAGGTGGTGGTGGTGGGGGGACATTGTTCACGGTGATGGGAATTTCAGCAGATGACAGTGCCATGGACGATCTAACCCTCAAACAACACTTCTCTCAAATCCTCTCCCCAAACTGCGACTCCAATAACAGGCTTTAGCACACCCTTTTTTTTTTTGCGATTGATCTGCCGAGACTATAAGTGCAAGCAGAACAAATCCGCATAATGATGGCCTCTGGAGGGGAGCCACAGCCATGTGGTTAGACTCGAGCATGTGTTCTCAAAACACAATCCACCCAAATGATCACCCCACTGAGAAGAGTTCCTCACAACCTTCCACCCTGAACATGTTCGTCAAACTACACCGAGATTTTCCTCCTTTATATTCGACTTAGTGGTTAAGCAAGGACTCTTTGGGTTAGAGAGACAGGTTTTTCTTGAGCACAGGTGAGCTCTTAAACACACACACGCGCACACACACAAACACACACACACATTGTAGAGGTACAGATGGTTTGGAGCCCTAGTGGGATCGTGAGCTGTTACTTGCTGATTGTGCAGCATTGAACAGGTTTCCTGAGAACGTTGCTCTTCCCAGGTGTGATCTTTCTCATCACATCTTTTATTTTCTTATTCCTCCCACACATAAACAATCATACCTGCTAATCAAAATCATGTCTGATGTTATACAGGCATACTCAAATCTGCCAGCAATGAGTCCATATCCAAACCTCCTTGAGTTTTTTTTTTTTTTTCAGGGTTTTTACATTTGCATTTATTTGACAGATGATTTTATCCAAAGCATTTTAAAGAGAAACAGAATTTCACTGAAGAAAAGAGCTGAGTGCTCGAGTCTTAGTTGTCTACAGTGTCCAGCAATATAGGTCTTTAGATCAAAACCTTCCGGTCACCCTTACCCACTGAGGTCACAGCCAGTGAATCATAGTGTGTGTGTGTGTGTGTGTGTGTGTGTGTGTGTCTGTGTCTGAGAGAATGAGCTGACAGATACAGATGCCAGATTGCATTTATTCTTCACCTGAACAGAATACTGAAATGTCGTGCTCAGCTCAGGTGTGAGCTCTGTACGTGCCTTGTGACGTTTTTCAATTTGCACCTGTCAGTTTTATAGTCCAGTGGGACGATGCTGCACGTTGATGACTAAAATGATAATTATGTTTGTTTCTCTCACACTTTTCGTGCAAATTAGACTTACTGATTTATTACATTATCGTAAATCGGGGTGTTTGATCGGTTGGGGGCCACATTGGTTAATATCTCAATAAAGGTGCCACGCCAATACATTCAATCACTTGCCATTAATAATATGTGCATAATTCATTTTAATTAGGTTTATTCAAATTGATCTCAGTGACTGGCTTACTTATACGACTACAATATACAATGCAGGTTGTTATTAATTTGCAGTAATCTAGTAATTTGTTGGTGGATTATCCTCCTTTGCAGGGAGTATAGTCCATACGTGAGCGCATTCTGGTTACTCACATGGCACATTTACTGTTTCCATTCACTCATCTTTAGCAAAAGCTTCATCCTCATGTAGGTCGCGAAGGGTAAAATGACTAATTTGTTTATATTTTGAGAAATGGAATAAATTAAGCATGTCAGAAAATATCGCAGGATTGGTCAGAATTTCTTCCGGAGCAGACGGGAATGGGATTAACAAAGCAGGGCCGTAACTTTATAACAACAAACACAGTGCAAACAAATTCCTGTAACCCCTTGGTAACATTTGCTAGCCTTCACAGTGGCATCATTCATCACAGGACTGTGACAGAAAGCAGACTGTTGCTTTTTAAGAGCTGCAATTATCTCCTTTATGTTGTTTTTATGAAACTGCCCAGTATACTAGTCGTATTTATTTATTTTTTTTTAAACCATGATTTCATAGTGCCTTGGAATATTAAATTATTTGAGCACAGCCACTTGCTGAGAGCAAATGACACAAATGGGTTTGTGGTTTATTTCCCAGAAGAAATATGTCATTGTCCATTTCTCTTGCAACACTCCACATTCAGAAGCCACCATAGGTTTCTTCAACAAAGACATTCTTTTGTTGTATTGCATATATACATATATATATATATCATATATACATACATACATATATACATACATTGAGGAAGAATCCTTGAGAGGAACCGGACTCAAAGGGGAACCCATCCTCTATCAGGATTATAAATCATTACTTTTCTACGGCTGTATACTATAAACAGTAGTAAGTGTGCTTAAAGGGTGTTCAGTATGAGCATACGGTGAATAAGGGCCTTAGATGAGCACAGAACAGTGTTTATGATTACAGCGGCAGGTCCTTGGTACAAGTAATACTTTGTCGAAGCACCTTTTGATTTTATTTTATTTGATTTTATTTTGATTTTATTATTTTACACCACTCAGTCTTTTTGGCAAAGAGTCCATCAGCGTGGCACATCTTGACTTGGCAATATTTTCTCAATCTTTCTTGCAAAAACATTCTAGATCCTTCAAATTGTAAGGGAATCTCCTGCGCACAGCCCGCTTCAGGTCACCCCACAGATTTTTAGTTGGATTCAGGTCTGATCTCTGGCTAGGTCATTCAAAAACATTGATCTTCTTTTGGTTAAGCCATTCCTTTGTTGATTTGGGTGTATGCATTGGGTCATTGTCTTGCTGAAAGATGAAATTTTCACTTAAATTTCATATGTTGTAATTTCACATTAAGGGTGGAAAAACTTCTGACATGATTTACCTTGGTTTAATTTTTTACATCACAAAAATCTGCCATTTTAACAGGGGTGTGTAGACTTTTTATATTCATTGTATATTTTAAGACTGCATGTCTTTAAATGTAAAATAAATATGCTTCTTAGTCACAGTAATAGAGTTTTAAATGCAAAGTATGCAACCAGTTAAATAGATATGAAGCTGTTTATTTAATACACCAATCGAATCAATTGAAGATCTTATGTTTAGCCAGTTAAGAAATACAATCACAAATAAAGAGTCAGTGTTCACCCTTATATTCCGAACACTGTAAATACACACACTCTCTCTCGTGAGTCTAGTCTAGAGTAGCACCACACACATTGTATGTGTATGTGCAGAATATCTTGTGTGTGTGGGTCAGCATGCTCTTTTACTTTGCAATTATCTAGATTTTAAATTTATTTTGGACCATTTCGGTCCTGCAGGCTGTTTTTCATCAGATGTGACTCATGAAGTACATGATGTTCCCTGCATTATTTCTGATTTATTCCAGCATGGCATTCAGTGAAAAGCCAAATGGTGAATACTCACGGCAGCCATTACTAGCGAGGCTGCAGGGTCATTTAACTCAATGTGAGGCAATGACGCAGGAGTTACCATAACAACAATTACCCCAATACCTTAATAGATGATTCTTCAGAGGGATTAAATATATATATATATATAGACTAATTAATCATTTAAAAATATGACTGTTTTACAAATCATTTTGGTTAAATTGGTCTGTTTATTGTTTAAGTAGCAATGGGTTTTACACAGCAAGCTTGTGTTGCTTTTTACTTTTCCTCACTACTCAGTCTATTTTTTGTGCTGTGATGAAGGTGATTTGTCTAATAATGGCTTCCTCTTTGCCGTTACACACATTCCTGGTTTAAATTTGCTCTGGATCATGCTGATGGATTTTGACAGTGGTTTAGAAGACACAGGAGTCATCATACCAGACAATATTGCTGTTCATTCCCTTTGCTGACTCAGCATTTCTGTCATTCCCTCAGTCTTTCCCTGTCTGTCTTGTTTCTGTCTTGATTCAAAAAAAAAAAGAAAAAAAGACGAGCGTCCACCAGAAACGTCAGCACTTTAAATGATTTTTGAGCCAATTCACAGAGTGCCTCTTTTTAAGTGGATTGAGGGAGAAGTTATTGTGTTTTTGGCTGTGTTCCTTCACTCACCGGCTCATTCAGTAAAAACCCCAGGCTTTTAAGGGCCATTCTGGGCCTCGGAGAAGCACATTAGATTAGCTACTCCACATTAAATCCCGGCCGCTCCAGGAGGTGTGAGAAGTCTCCAGATACTCATTCAGTTCAAGAGCTCTGGCTGAACATGAAAGCAACCCCTCTCTCATATCTCTTTCACTTTCAGCTGAGCTCTTGTTCAAATTCAGACACCTGAATATAAGGTTTTTTCTGTACTTGTATAAAAAAAAGGTACAGAAAAAAACCTTATATTCAGGTGTCTGAATTTGAACAAGATCTTTATCTCACATATCCTCCTTGTATTTATTCGTTATCAGGAAGTTGATATTTCCTCAGCTTGAAGTATGTTTTATTGGAGTTGCAGTGAAGAGAGCCAGATTGTATCCCACAAACACTTTCATCTCACGATCGAGCAGCAAGACCTACTGCCAAGCAGAATGTGCTCTCTGGTACTTAATGAGAGATATAAGTGTAAGCTCTTTGCTTCATCTTATTTGCACTGGACTGGTGATTCCAGTGCCTTTGGCCTTCACCTGTTTCCACTATATTAACAGGGAAACGGGTTTATGAACAGCGTTTTCCCCCTGTTTCACTTCCCATGCATTCATGCAAACGACATTCCCCAAAATCATTAAGGCAGTGAAGGCAAAATGGTTTGTTTTCCTAGATGCCAAAGCATGCCATGTTAAAGCTGCAGTGTGTAAGATTTTTTTTCCTACCACATCAATATTCGTGATTTTGATTGGTCAGTTGGTGTTGATAAATTTTCTGTAACAGCAGCTCTGACAATAGTTCTGCCTGCAAGGCAAATCCCAGGTTTATGTCCTCATCTTATACATTATTGTTTCTATAGTAACAACTTGCACAGGGACTTGTGTGGTGAATGTGCCATATAAATGAATTTGTGAAATTTTCATGGTGAAGTTTTCTGTGAGTAGAGGTCTTTTTTAGCATTGATGGAATGAGTCTCCTTTGTCAGAGCATTGCATGTCCCAGGTAAAGCTGTTCCTGAGACAAGAAATTCTTCCTGATTTCTCAGTAACATGGTAAGATTTGGTTTTTTGTCTTTCAAGAGAGAAAAAAGGGAAGATAGTGCGGCTGTGATGTAAGTGATATCAGAAACTAGTTTTCCGGATATTCCACAACATTAAATGCAACTATATAAGGATAAAAGTTATGATGTTGTTTTCTAATAAATAATAAATTCTAATAAAACAAATAAAATGTTAGCATTGACAAAATTGTGGTATAAGAGCAATAAAATAAATAAAAAATGCAATAAAACACTTTTGGCCATGCTGTTATAAGACAAAAATAAGACAACTTCAGGGTTATTACAGCTCTCCATTTTTCATTGGGCTGCATCAGACCACCCTGTTGTTGATTATTTTCCAGTAATAGCACATCTCAAAATGTTTTATTCGTCGAAAAAGCTGAAAAACGTGGCGTATCTGAGCTGTTGCAAGTCACTATGGAAATCCTATAATAGTATAGTATAATAGTATAATTCTTATAATTTTTATTTAGTATTGTATAGTAATTTTGGACTCATGTCATATGCCATCATACCCCGAAACACAAATCAGAACAGATAACAAAATGGATTGTGTTTAGACGAACAAATTAATAGATAAAATACACATCAGTTGTGTGTGACCAGGCATGTTCATTTGGTTTTATAATTTTTGGCTCCTGTGTATGTTTACGTTTTTTCTAGTTTACTAACATTGGATCGGCTCTGCATGCCGTGGAGCCTGAGAGCTGTGCTAACAGAGCACTGAGGGATCATTACGATTTGGACCTACTATTTAGAGTGAAATGTGTGGTTTTTGGACACTGCCTTGAATAGTTCTCTACTTGCCGGTTGCAACCACCAGATTTATCCGCGTGGTGGAGAAAGGCGTAGTATTTTTCACATTTAGATCTTAAATAATTTGCAAATATGGTGAATTTTTTTTCACCAATTTTATCACCAAATATAATGTTCAGAATTAGGACAAGGCAAGAATTCACAAGATTGACATAACCAATCTAAGTGTCCTGATGGACCTCAATATCCCCAGTAGTTTTGTTAAAACCTTTTTGATTTAGTAAGACACTTCATATGACTAAACATGGAGGTCAACTCTCCATACTCTCCTCTTGGTATTTGGAATATTTGGGTATTCCATATATTGGATTGGAATATTGCAGCCTGGCTTTTTGTTTTTGCTGCTCATTGATACCTCTTTTTTGTAAACTGTAAATTGTTCCTGCATGCATTTCTGGAGGTTTTTGGGATTTCATTGATGGTTGTTTTAGGCTTTTATCCTTCCTGCTCTGGTAATGGCTCTGTGCTCAGCTGCTGCTGTTTTTTTCTCCGCTGACCTGGTCAGTGCTAAGTGCACTACAGTCTGTTTTTGTTGTCTGAATATTTTTATCTGGCCATTTTTTTGTGGTATGGTTTTAGCTGCATTCTGTAATTCTGCTAAGAGATTGCTTGCTTTTTTAATGGGCAGGTTTTCAGTCTTCATTTTGGAAATAGCCATACTGACTATAGCCACAGTCAAAGCTTGTTTCCTGTGTAGGATGTAGTAGCTGACTGACTGTAAGACTACACAAGTTACAGCTCCTATAGTGCCGGTTTTAAGACCACATTTATATTTACTAATTCGGCAGGGACTTATATATGATCTGAGCAGATGCAGGTTAAGGGCCTTGCTCAAGTTCCCAACAGAGGCGACTTGGCGAGGCTGGGATTTGAAATCACAACCTTGTGATCAGTAGCCTAAAAAAGCCTTAAGCACTGAGCCATCGTGACCTAAGAGTACTGTGGTGTTCAATGAGATGACCGGATATGTTATAAATGCTGAATGTTATAAATAGCAGAGAGACAGATTTATAACATTACCAGTAAGAAAATATTCTGTTTGACACTTTTATATACATATACTGTACATATGTTACATCTGAGATATTTTTAGAACAGATCACTGGAGGATGAAGGGTAGAGGATGTGTGGTGAATGATGGGTAAATACATGCTTTTCATGAAAATAGACATCGGGACAGCAGAAAAGAGAATTATGCAGGTGCAGACTCGTAGCTAAATCTGCCGACTATGCACATTGTGAGCTGGCAAAACAAAAACTAAGTCTTAAACGAGGATGATTATTTTCTGAGTCATTACTCAGGTAGTCAAAAACCATTCGAGCACCCACATAAGTTACTGATTGAACCGGTATTCATTTAAGCATTAATTTGACCTTAAATTAATTTGTTACTTAAAGAAACCACATGCTTGGTGTTCAGGGTGAGCCTTCACTCTGCTAGACCAATGGTGCTGAAACTACACTGGGGAAAAATAAGATGGTAAAAAGAGAAAAAAGAAGAAGGATCACTGAAGCTCACACGGCACCCACCCTGTTTTACACAGGGAATGTTGTCGCAACAAGTCAGCATAATTAATTTCCTATGGCATTTGTCACCACGGGGTTGCTCACTTCATTAACATTAAACCTGCCTCCATTAGCAGAGCGAGGCTGAAGATTTCATATTCATCCACCGCTGCCACAAGCACGGGTTTAGCGATGCGTTTATACTGAGCCCGGTTACAGAGTTTGAAAGTTCATCCACTCCTCTAAATCTTCATCTAATGGAATTTTTGTATATTAAAATAAAGAAAATGTATGAATTATTGAGGCTGATAGGCCCACATCCTCTCCCATTAGGCTTTTCTGCAGGTGATCTTAATCGAGCAGATAATATTAAAGTAGATGAGGTGCTGTGTGACTGATAGATGGAGGGACTATACGCCTCTACCCAGGTTGCATCATTATCAATATCTTGTATTAACACGCCATTACGTTCAGACTCCTGAGGATCCAGATTTCCTTCTTAATAGTTCAGTGTAAAAGCATGTAGTTCCTTTTGGTATTAAGATGTGAGATCAACTTGAGATAGCCTTTCTCAAAAACACATTTTATTTTCTTCAAGCTTATTAGTGCTGCAACAAACATGCAATAAATCTGACAAATCAATAATTAAAGTAATTTGAAAAGACTAAAATTAATTTAATTATCAACACTTAAACCAGCAGTCCAGTTTTTATATTTTACTGTATCTAATTAGCTACATTCAAATAAAAGGAACAAAATCAATAGGTTGAGTGTAGTACAAGGTTTAAAGATAAAAGCCTTAATAAAGGAATATTGAACATGGTTGATATCCATGGTTGATGCTACCTGTAAGGTTAAAAAAAACTCATCACAATTACAATATAGGCTTTATTAAAAATAAAAGACTTCTGAAGATTACAGAGTCATAGCAAACCCAAGTGGGATTACAAAATCCAAGTAGATTTCTGTCAGTAAGTGGGTACAAATATGTATGTATTAGAATTTATTAGAATTGTAGAATTTACTGAAGAATTAAAGACCACAATGCAACTACTAGGGTAGTCTTCTTCTGACGACCATTCATCCTCCAGTGACACCACAAATGCCACAGGTGGGCAATTTTAAGCCACCTTTTCTGGTCTTTCCTGCTTTTGGGATCCTGCTTTTGGGATCCTGCTTTTGGGATCCTGCTTTTGGGATTGAGCAGATCTATAAAATAGGTCTTCTGAGTTCATTCAAAACTTGTCTCCATCTCCAGACATCTCTGCCAGACTTTAAGGCTGGTTCAAAATGTGCAAGACCATGCTCAGACCTTTTTAACATGGCACTGGTGGTGCATGCTCCCCAGTAGTACTTCTTGACTTGATTCAGTGGCAGGAAAAGGCCTATGATGACTTGGATCCTCCCCAGCCGCAGGCTGCCTACATGTGCTGCCATCTCATTGCTTGTCTGGTTAGGGAGTGCTCTTTTAGCCTTTGCAGGGCAGTGAGACAGTGGTTTACTAATGCCAGGGCATGTCCACACTGTGGGACGGTGGACTGTCTCTGGGGACCACTGCATCTCTGAGATCTCCTGCCAGGTCTCTTGGTAATGGAGAGCCTGTTTACTGGCAAGGGAAGACTTGCACAATCATGACGCCTCCCTGTTTGCCATGCAAGGTAACCAGCGACAACAGGCAGTAAGCAAAAGGACTGCAAGCAGCTGGCAAGTTA
This sequence comes from Pangasianodon hypophthalmus, assembly GCF_027358585.1. Lineage (NCBI taxonomy): Eukaryota > Metazoa > Chordata > Actinopteri > Siluriformes > Pangasiidae > Pangasianodon > Pangasianodon hypophthalmus. Next base: position 19,561,832 of record NC_069711.1, read on the forward strand.
GCATTCATTTAGCTAAACTACTGCACTAGACACATCACCCTGTGTGTCAAGCTCACATAGTTTAAAGTCTTTACGCTTTCTCATAGGGGGCTATGAGTTTGTTTTTGTGATTTGTATATTTTCAGATCTGTGATCTGCTTTTATAGCATGATAGTGCAGTATATTTGTCCTTTTCTGGGTGCAATGATGGACACCCATTCCCCCCCACCCCAACTGACATTGTCTTGGTAGGCCGTGTGTGTGCCAGGCATGCCAGTGGGAGAGCAACTTGGAAAAGGTCGAGCTGTGGCATGGCAGTATATCAGTAGATAATTTGCCAATTCCCTCCCACTAGCTAGCACTCCCCTATCACACAGCAGCTACCAACTCAGGAGGGCCTGCTGCTATGCTACATCACAGGACAGCTAAACACACTCAGAGAAAAGCGCTAACTACCTTCTTCCACATACATGAGATTACAGATGCCCACAAATGACTTGTGTCACTCTGACTGACAGGGGACTAAGGGAGAGTGTAGCTGTGCCTCACACACAGGCCCAATTTTGCTCTCTTGGCCACTGATAAATGTGGAATCATCTGGATTTGAGCTTGCAAGCTCCTGACGATAGGGTAAATGCTTTCCTGTTGCTCCACTTCAGCCGCTTTTGGAACCAGCCAAGTACTTCACAGGGATTGTTCATTGGGAATCTCATCGTAGAAAGAGTAATGCAAGAAAAAATGCTTGATAGGTGGAAAGCGCCAAAAAAAGGACTACCTCAAAATACAACCGTCTCATTTCATAGAATTGCCGAACTCTGTGCCAATCATAGAAAGCTATCCAACTTAAGCATTTTTCTTTTTTTTGTGATGGTTCAGATCTGTTTTTTAGACTGAATATTGCTTACTCAATGAGACATGAGGACAAGCATATTGCTATGAGTCCTGTCATGGTGTTCAGTACTGGATTTAGTATCATCCTCCAGTCCAGCGAGACTATTTTAGGAGATGACGGGCTTGGCCTGGCATAAACAAACTGATAGCAGGGTAATGTGGCTGCTTGTAATGAAGCTGTTTTGATTAAAGTAATGATGCACTCTGGCAGCTTTCTCAGCGGATATTAACCACCAAGCTGTTTACCAGAGGCCCCCCCCACTGCTGCCCGAGGGGAACAGAAAACAACACTTCAGTTTATTGGAGATAGAAGGGCTCTGGCCATGTCACACTCTAACTGCCAGACTGAAAATTATCGACAGATTTTTCTGAGTGACCATTCTTTACAGATCTCAGGGAGCTACATTAAAAAGTTCAATTCTTAAATTTATGAAGAGCAGATAAATATTATTCTATTTTTATCCTATGTTTACAGTCTTGGTTATTGTTGGTTAGCAGTCATTCATAGGGCATTGTATTCACTTGCTTTTTGACAACTTGTCATCTGTTGGCTGGGTAATTTTGAGTGATTGACCACCTCATATACACATAGGAGTATGCTGAGCTTGAAAAACCATCAGGATTGCAGTACACACTGATACACTGCTATCACTGCTATTATTACATAACTGATACACTGATATTACACACTGATACACTGCTATACACTGCTATTATTACATAATCACAATTAATCAAAATTAATCCCTGTTTGAGATTAATTTATTCCACACTCATGTTTTTATATATATATATGAAAGGACAACACTGATTCTCAGTTTGTTTCTTCCTATAACCTAAGTACTGTACTGTCATTATTCTCAGTCCAAGGTTCATGGTTCCATGAACCATTTGTAAGTGCCAATGTAAGCACATCAAAAATGTGCTGTAGATGAGAGGATTTTCTGTGTATGGTTGAATATCCTAGTTTTGCATTTTACAAATAGGTTTATGGCCAAAAGTTTGTTGACACTTGACCATCACACCCATATGTGGGCCTACCTCACATAACTGTAAGATTCCAACTTAGTTGCCACAAAGTTGGAAGCATATAACTGTATAGGATGCCTTTGTATGTTGTAGCATTAAAATTTCCCTTTGCTGGAACTAAGGGGCCCAAACGTGTGTTCCAGCATGGCAGTGCCCCTGTGCCCAAAGTGAGCTCCATGAACACATGGGTTGAAAATGTTGGAGTGGAAGAACTCGAGTTTTCTGCACAGAACCCTGACCTCAACCCCACTGAACACCTTTTGGGATGAACTGGAACACTGACTGCACCCCAGGCCTTCTCACTCAACATCAGTGCCTGACCTCACTAATGCTCTTGGGGCTGAAGTGACAAATCCCCACAACCAAAAAATCCCCTCCAAAATCTAGTGGAAAGCCTTCCCAGAAGAGTGGAAGTTATTATAAAAGAAAAGGGGGACTAAATCTGGAATGGGATCAAATCTGGATTAAAATCTGGAAAGGGATGAAGAAACACATATGGGTGTGATGGTCAGGTGTCCACAAACTTTTGGCCATATAGTGTATTTAGGTTATTTTTTATGTATTTATTTTTGTAGAGTCCCCTCTTTAAAAATTTTTCTGCATAGAAGACAGACAGAAATTCTTATATAGTCTTTGTCAATAAATAGCTGTGCATGTTCATAATTACTCCACTGCTATGGCATTGAGTCAACAAAAACAAGCCAGCAACTGAAGATTTAAAGGGATAGACTATTTTAAGCAAATCATTTTAATGTAGTGTATATAATCTATGTAGTATTACATGGAATGCACTGGAAGAAAGTATAAAGTGGTTGGTATTAGCATGACTATTTAGCAAAAACTGGTAATGATCTGAACAAACCTGTCATGCTATCTGAAGACACTACTGTATATAGTCTATATTGCCATTTCCCCTATATAAACAGTATATTTATATGTGATTATTATAAACTGCATTTTAAAATTATTGTAACTGCAATGTAATATTCCATACCTGCTGCACTGCCTCAGATCATGTTTTCTTTCATTCATACATCCATATATTCACACACTTGTGTTAATTTTTGCTAGTTTAGTGCTGAATGTTTCTTTCGGTTTTATCTGTGCTGTAAAATACAATGCTGATGTTACCGAGTTGCTTCTGGAACTGGGAAACTGAAGCATACTTATAGAAAATAAAAGAAATATGATTTTTATTGGTGTTTTGGCTGTGAATCATGAATGCCAAATCTGAGACTCAGGACCAGCCCATGTGTAGGACAGAAAGTGAACATAAGTGGAACTGGCTCTTCTAAACACTGCAGGCTAAAAATATATTTCTCTTTAAACTTATGAATGCACTTTAGAAGCACTTGGTTGTAACTGTGATTAACTTTGTAAATCATGTCAATGTCAATCTGAAAAACAGATTTCTAATCATGGTCATACTCAATTTGTTTGGGCATCTTGGGTTAGATTGGCGTTACTAAGCATATGTTGCCATGCCCTCTTGCAGTCGCTTTCAACTTTATAGTTACTCTCTTCTTCTTCCAGGCTCTCACAGACTCTCTCTAAAGCTGTGGCACAGACTTTCCTTCAAATCACAAATGTCCGATTGTCAGTTGGTGTCAGGCTGAAACCATTAAAATCAAATAAAGTCAAAAGGCAGCACTCACTATGATTGACATAGTGAAGAGCGACAGACAAGGAACTTCTCCTGCCATTACTTTGACCATCAGTAATATAATAATAATTTCAGAAATTAATACAGAAGATCAAAAGATAAAGAAATTAGCCTCTCTTTTCTTCATCACTAGCTCATATGGTCCTCCTTTTAGATAAGCGTTCAGTTTCCTACCGAGATAAGACCTTCACGTTAAAGGCACGCTAGTTAAGGCCACTCACGACGTCTGTGAAGATACACACTTTTACACAGCTGGAACATCTCACATGGCTCGGCTTCAGATGATATTGCTGTCTTTGATGTGGTATAAGATATGAAACACTCTAAAGATGATTTTCTTGTTAGTTTGAAATTGAAGTTGATTTCATCCACAAGGTTGCTCATTCTGTAATATAGAGTCTTGACTTTGTTTCAATCCTCAAATAAGGACATGTGCTGATAAATAAGTTGCAAATGGTAGAATAGTTTCACTAAATCATTAGATTTTTATCACCTTGCTCATGAGCTAAACATCTGACACTTTTTTAAATGTGGTATTTTATATATCTCGATTAGTAGAACTTTGGTTTGAAGATAGTATCATTATAATCCAAAATATGAGCCAAAATATGTATTTTTTAATATACAGTACTGTGCAAAAGTCTTAGGTACATGTAAAGAAATGCTGTAAAAACAAAAGTCAATATTTGGTGTAATAACTCTTACAAAATTTATAAAATGCATTAGGAGTCTTAAGATATAAGATAAGATAAGATTCTTGAGATATAAGATAAGATTCTTTTAATTGTCATTGCACAGGCAACAAAATTTACTTTAGCAGCCATCAGGCCAACACACAGTTAGAACACAATGCCACATATGTTACAAACGAATATAAAACACTAAAAGAAGAAAAGGTGTACAAGTGTATAATATACAGTTGTTAGTACAAAGCCATCTGTGTGAGGATGAGATAGTTCAGACCTAGTAGATTTAGTACTGATGTCTGTAGAACCATGTTTACATGTTGTGCAATATTTAGTAAGTGTCTGTGCAAGTGTAGAGTATGGATTGTGCAAATACCTTTGTGTAGATGTTACATCAATGTCAGGTGTGCAAAAGTCATGTAAGGTCATGAAAATAATGAGAATTGAACCAGAATGTGTCATCTGAGTCTCATTGCACTGCATGTTTAGCAGCCTTTCTTTTAGGGACGCTTTGTGCCGTTTCGTAAGGGAACTGGCTGAGCATCTTGGCAGATCTGCCACACTTCTTCTAGAAACATTGACTATCACATTTGCTTCTGTTTTTGCAGAGAAAACTGCCTTCATTATGTTTTTTTTGTCTGAAAAGAGTCCTGCTATGTAATATGTTACTGACATACAAAGATTTTTCTCTAACATTTCATTTTTTTGTTGGAATGAAAGTAATGTTTTTTCAAATCTAAATATTTTTACTGACTCAATGCAGAAGTCATAAAAGAAACATCTAAGAGAAAATTTTTATTTACAGAAAGATTAGTGTGCCTCAGACTTTTGCACAGTACCGTATATGCTCAAAAGCAATTTAAACGGCAGGATCTTAGTCTGTGTGTGTGTGTGTGTGTGTGCGTGTATGTGCGTGTGTGTGTGCATGCGTGTGTGTGTGTGTGTTGAATCCACTAACTGAGTGAAAAAGCAGCAGGAGCTTGATTGAGGCCAATGACAGGTTGTGGCATTTTATGATGCATTTATTTTTATTATTATTTTTTTTTTTACAGCCCCAGGTCCTGAGTATCCAGCTGAATGTTTTAATTACACATTTTATGCTTTTTCTCCACCATAATGAGGCCTGATTTCTAAAAGGGCTTTCTGATTTCATGCTGGGTTCCGCACTATTAAAAAAAAGTACAAACAACAACAGGCATGCTAAGCATGGGAAAGGGTCTGCTAAAGATGAGGAATTTTCTGTGTACTCTGGTTTAAATGTGATGGTATTAATTCAACCTCAGGCTCTATTCTTCCTGATGAAAAAAAAATGATGAGTCAGACACATGCAGTTATGAATCATCACTTATTTTAGTAGTTAAGTAAGGCATCACCTTTATGAGGCATTGACACAGGAATTGTTCTAAGCAAAATTATAATGATATAGAAAACCTAGATTAATTATCTGCTAGATCTAATATCTACTGTTACACTATGTACAGTGTGAACAATTGACTTGTAGTTAAGATATGTGCACATTTTACTGCATGTACAGGATTCTAAGCACATTAACAGTGTAAGAGTGATCATACTTGCCTGCATATGACATATACTATAAGTAAATCTGTCTTCCACTTAGTGCTTAAAGGAAAATTCCACCTTCATACACATTAAATATGTTTATATAGAAATATTCGTGATGTGCTTAGTGATTCTGCTTCTGATTTCTTGGTTGGCGCCATATTTTATTTATTCCTGTGAAAAGTTAGCGGTTGAGTGCCTCTCCTATATCACAAGGGGTCATTGCTAATGCAGTTACAATGGCATTTAATAGAAGAACATAATGGATAACAGTCAGGTTTCGCTGTTACCTCCTAACAACGAGAGCAAGAGCTTCTATTCATATTCGCCATTTTTCAGTGACATTCAATGTTATTTACATTTAACATTTATGGCATTTGGCAGACGCCCTTATCCAGAGTAACTTACATTTATCTCATTTATACAACTGAGCAGTTGAGGGTTAAGGGCCTTGCTCAAGGGCCCAGCAGTGGCAGCTTGGTAGTGCTGGGATTTGAACTCACGACCTTCTGATCAGTAGTCCAATATTGGACTTAATGTTAAAGTAAGTGGCTAAAATAAAATAAGCAGTATGTGTGGGGTCACTCATGAGCTTCACCATTAGTCTGATTTATCTTTTTGGTACCATATTTGGAAATTTCTATCTACCAAATCTCAACCTGGATCTAGCCAAGCATGAGATACTGTACATGGCAATCAGATGATAAATATTAATTATTACTAAATTTAAATAAAACGCTTATATGCAGGCAGGTCTATAAGTATTTGGACAGTGACACAATGTTTGTAATTTTGCCTCTGAACACCACCATAGTGGATTAGAAATGAAGCAATCAAGATGTGATTGAAGTGTAGAATTTCAGCTTTAATTCAAGGGGTTTAACAAAAATATTGCGTTAACCATTTAGGAATTACAGACATTTTTTACAGAGTTCCTCCATTACACAGGCTCAAAAGTAATGGTACAGTTGACTGATAAGCAGTTTCTTGGCCAGGTGTGGCCTGTTTCCTCCTTATTTCATGACAAGTTAAGGAGATAAGAGGTCTGGAGTTGATTCTGAGCGTTGAATTTGCATTTGGTAGCTGTTCATGGTGCTTCACAATACAGATGGGTAATGACCCAAAAAGTACCAAGAAAGCAACCCAAGGGCTTTTTAAGGCAAAGAAATGAAATGTTCTTAAATGTCCGATGACTTCGACCCAATTCAGCATGCTTTTCACTTACTGAAGACAAACTGAAGTGGAACGACCCACAAGCAAGCAGCAACTGAAGGCAGCTGGAGTAAAGGCCTGGCAAAGCATATTAAAAATAATCCTAATATTTATGATTATGTTAGTTTGTCCAATTACTTCTGAGCCTATGAAAAAGGAGGGACTGTAAAAATCTATAATTCCTAAACGGTTAATGCAATATTTTTGTTAAACTTGAATTAAAGCTGAAAGTGTACACTTCAATCACATCTTGATTGCTTCATTTCAAATCCATTGTGGTGGTGTACAGAGGCAAAATTATGAAAATTGTTTGACTGTCCGTGTGCTTATGGACCTGACTGTATCTACATGAAAATGTGTTTCTTGTCTGCCCTCCTCAAGGTATCTGTGCTCGCACAGACCATTTTAATGCTAGTAACAAACTCTTGCCATACGCATAGTTCTGCTGAATTGAAAATGAAAGCTTACTGAGTTGTTTTGCATTGAGTTTGTGCAATAAAATGAATCTGTGTTTCATAGATGTGGATATGTCTGAGCTAGAATTCTGATCATTTTTTTTACTGCAAACAACTTCTGATAGTAAAGTTCAGCTTTTATGCAACACTAACTATCAATTGCCTTGAAAGAGAGTCATGAGTGTGTTATTGGCTTTTCCCATGTGCTCAGTCTCCCATGTGTGAGTGTAGTGTGTTTACAGGCACGGGATCTCTTCGGGGTCTGGCAAAGAAAACAGCTGATCAGTGAAGGCATGAAAGACTGATTGCTGTCAATTATTAACATGCAAGCTCAGCAGAGGTTCAGATGGGCTCTGGAGAAACCGTTCGTGCCCTTGTGGATCAGATATCTCAGTTGATGCAAGCAGTCCAATTCCGTTTGATTTGGCCCCATGTCAGTGTGGCACTGTCACTAACTATTACACTTCTCTTTTTATATTTACAGTTTTACATCGTGTCTCCATCATGGGAGAGCTGAGTCTCAAAGCAGAGGCAGATAAAACATCGTGACAAGCTGCGGAAGCTCAAAGTTTTCATGGTTTTGATAAACACATCCTACTAACAAGGGAGATGAACACATGTCTAGTGGCAGACAGGCAAGCCAGTGCTTCAGGCTTATTTTAGGGGTCACACCCTGCAAAAACACGACACGGTGCAGCATTTCTTCTCTTCTCCATTTCAGAAACCATCAAAGTGTGGCATGGAGGTGCTCAGCAGGTGATATGCTAAACACAGCTATGGTGTGTTTTCATCTCAATTTGCACAGCGAGAGCTTCCATCTCGCCATCTCTGATGGAGAGCGGATAGAGATCTTTTCCTGCATTAGCACCACATTGTTTTAATCGCGTTCGTAATGCCTATCAAACGGCTGGAGTGTCCTCAAACAGCCTGCTCATTTGGAAAACAAATCAGCCATGGCCTTGTCATTTGATTAGTGCCAGTTCTGTTAGTCTTGCCTATTATCCTAATTATCTTTGTGGATGTGGGATGTGTGTGCCTTGGGGATGAACACTGACCTCCACTGACCCTCCGTCTTCTTCTGCTTGCTAAATAAAAAGCTGATAAATGCCACAAATTAATCACGCCTGATAAGCAATTGACTGTTTTTAGCCTATGTTGTATCTTATCAGAGGTGTGCTTGTGTGTGCTTGTGTGTGCTTGTGTGTATATGTGTGTGTGTGTGTGTGTGTGTGTGTGTGAGATTGTATTCCCAACTGCAGGTATCTAGGCACAGAGCCTTGCTTTGTCAGATACCGGTATAAAACAGTTTGAACCTGTTATCTGTGATCCAGGACAGACTACCGGATGAATCAATTCAGTAGGCAAATATCCACCATTAGGTTTTTAGGAGATATCAATCTGTCGAAAATGAAAAGTGAGAGCAGCTGATGTGTTACCGTTGGTGTCGGTTACGATGACTAAACCCACCCAACAAGTCTAGCTTCATTATTTTTGAAGGAACTCGATGACTGTTTTCTTAAACTCGTGTGTGAGTATGACATCCTTCAGTTCGGAGTGAAAGGTTTGCCCTGTTTTGCCCATAGGCAAAAAGCATGCAGATAAAGAAAGCTGGAATGAATAAGGCAGAGACCTGGTTCGATGACATCTCCTGGTATTGAGCTTTTGTTTTGTATCAACTACACCAACTTTCGACGGCTTAATTGCTTTTGGTCTTGGGACTGTCTTGTTTGATAAAGGCAGGTGAAAAGCGGTGAAATATTAATGACTCTACACCCATGTTGTCCTCTGTGAAACTTTGCATGTTCCTCACAACACTACCTAGATGTTAAAAAGCCGTTGTTAAAACAGGGATTCCTTGTCAGTGTGTGATTTCAGCAACATTTCGTACAATATAGTTAACACTTTGCATACAAGTACTGAACAGAACCTAATATGTTTGCGTTTAGATCTGTGTGTTGTTCATTTTTGGCTTCATCACTCTGTGCACTTCCAGTATTTATCCTTAAGCATTTGGAAATGCTCCAAAGTTCTTTTATTAATATCAACAAGTGGCGCAGTGAAATATTTACCCCCCTGTGTGTGCTGTAAACATTGTAGGATCCATAATAACCACTTACACTTTTAACGTGACTGTGTTTCCAGACAGTACAGTGTGTGTGATGATGTGTTAGTTCGCTCAGCTGTTAGAGCAGCTGGTGAAAGCAGACCTGGGTGAGGGTTTAGAGGATGTGACCATCGCACATTGGAGCCTTTAATTTTTAAAGATCTTTTATCTGCGTGGCTAAGCACGACAAATCAGCTTCAGAGGCTCCATCTGTCCATCTGACACGTGCATTGTGAGTTACTAAACCTGTCCCTTTACGAATCGTGAATGCATGTACAAATAATACATACTCTCTGGATGTATTTAACTATGTGAAAGCCTATTTTCGCCAACTGAAGGCAAAAGTATACCATTTACTAAGTCTTAATAGTTCGGAAAAGTATCTATATTATGTCTTAGTAAAATTTACTTTAAAAGTTTCCCGAAATGATGACTTAATTCTACTGCAGTCAGGATTCATATTAGATAACACGATCAACAGAGCATTTGAAAAGGTTCATTCACCTTATTATTTAAATGCTCACTCAAGTTTGCACTATTTCTTTTTTAATTATTCATGTCAGATTTTATTTTTCAACTCATCTCACTGCCTTTAGTTGGCAGTGTACTCGAAGTTCACTACTCTTCCAGGATACTCATGACAGGATACAACTACTCCTCTCTGCTACTAGAAACACTTAGTGCACACAAAAATCTTATTTACATATTTTCCACCAACAACTTTGTACATGGCCTAAGGGTTGCAGTTTAGCACAGTTAGTACCGGCTCTGGAAATTCTTGGAACGTTTAAAAAAAAAAAAAATGACAGAAAATATTTTCTTTATGAAATTCTGCCAAAGCTTAACCCCCGATAGTAGCCAAATTGAATTCCCCGTGTGTTCAGGTGTTCACTGGGGTTGAGGTCAGGGCCTGTGCAGGCCACCCATTTTCTTTCTTTCACCTCACTTTGTGTGCAGGGGCATTGTCATGCTGGAACAGGTTTGGGTTAGACCTCTTAGTTCCAGTGAAGGGAAACCATATTGCTACAGCATACGAAGGCATTCTAGACAATTGCGTGCTTCCGACTTTATGGCAACAGTTTGTAGAAGCCTCATGTACGAGTATGATGGTAAGCTGTCGACATCCTTTTGGCCATATGGTGTAGCATGTATGTCTCATTGTTCAGTGGAAGTTAGCTTCAATCTGGTCTTTCACCTATTTCAAAAGGCTTAATCGAGGTCAGAGTAGAGAGTGTGCTTTTAACCTGCAATGCTTATAGAATCACAACTACAAAGATTGGCTTCTACAGTAGAATGACATAACTGCGTAAGGAAGTTTAACATGAGGAATATGGACCACTCTACAGTAACAAGCCCCATGATAGGAAGTAAACATGGTATCCTGGTGAAAAACAAGGAACCCAATGATTCTGTTAAGGACTATTCACAGCTTCCAGCCACACCAGTGTACTGTACAAGAGCGGATTACTGCTCGAGGTGGATTAGCCATTCAGTAACTTAAAAAAATTCGCTTCCTAGGTTTTGGCATAATTTGGGGGAAAAAAAGAGCCTCTGTTATAGTCAGCTCAATCAAGTGCTCTACTGATTATGTACTGTTCTCTGTAAATATGTGTTAATTTTAAAATTATAACAGGCATGCTGAGAAAATTGAGCTAACCTGCAGGCTTTCAGCATAACTAGGAAAATTTTTTAAAATAAAATAAATGTTAATGATGCCTGTTTTTGTGGTGCCTCTTTATTATAGTCAGCTTGATCAAGCACTCTAGTGATTATGTGCTGTTCTCTTTAAATAGCTCCAGATCCACCACAGCTCTGACGGAGATAAAGCTCTTACTAAAAATGAATGAATGATTTAATGAACGAATGAACTCAGTAAAACCTACAGAGTTAATTTGCAAGTATGGCAAAAATAAGAGAATTGTTAATTGTATAGTGCATCTGGAAAAACCACGGCTCCATAAAAAGGTCACCATGTGTCCTGGTATGAGTCTTCTCAGGCTCTGCTGACTTTTCTCACATGCATTTCCTATTTTTATAAAGAGATAAAAGAGAAATTTTATGATGGGAACAAAGCATTATTATTAGCAGCCTAATTAAGGGAGCTGATCATTGTCACTCTGAATCAGTAAGACACTGACTGGTAAGGCCTGTAGATATAAAGGCACATGATCACACATTATAATGTCTTATAGAGGGAAAAAATATGGCTGGAGTGCTATTTTGTCACACTCACGTGCTTATGAGTGTAATTTTTAAACAGCATCACATTGGTTTTGTGCTCCACATGCCTTCAGCTGAGTGGGAACTAGAATCTGTTCTCTGCTGAATAAAAGATTCACTTCATAATTTTCAAAGACAAGGGTGAGTGCAAGTTAATTCGACCAATTATCCCTAATAAAGTGTTAGAGACGTAATTGATAATTAAGTAAATTGCTGTAATTACACGGTGCCTCCGCTCAGTTGGCCTCTGTGGCTGTTCGCCTTCTCACACAGGCGCAAGAGGAGGAAACCTTTCCGAGAAGGAGCAGCAGCAGGGGAAATCATGCTTCCATGTAGATTTGAATTTGACGTGAATTGAATTGTGGGTGTGTGAACATTCCAGCCACAGCTTTTCATTTTGCTGCGAAGGTCCCAGCTGACATTGTGATTTCATTTGGAATTTCTTGATTTTCTGTTAGAGTTATCGATACCTCTGTGCCCAAGTCAACAAATAGACTGAACACTCAGAAATACATGCTTTTACTTAGAGAAGGCCGTGAACTTTTTAAGAGCGTGTAACCGCGTATGACCGCACTGAAATATGGATTCTGCTCTTTGCTCTTTTTTAACTCCTAAATAAAGTTGTTTGCTTTAATGAATAAAAGTTTATAATATACTGTATTAGTATATTTATTTTATATTATTTTTCATTTTTTGTAAATTTCAGTTTAGTTTTTTAATTATTTGTCATGAGCTCAGTTTTTTGTATAATTTGTTATAAAGTCTGGTTTTTTATTTGTTATGAATTCTTTTTATTTTTTAGCCGTAGTCAACGTTATATTTTAAAATTTGACCCTTTTGCATTAAAATATATATATATATATATATATATATATATATATATATATATATATATATATATATATATATATATATATATATATATATATATTTGTTTTTGTTATTTTGCTGTCATACGAACTCAGACAATCAAGGTCCATTTTTCCTATTATACTACAGCACTGTTGAGCTCTTGCTCCTCATTTGTCAAACAGTGTTGATTAATTTTCTATAACAGCACGGCTTGGACAGTTCCTGATGCAAGGCACATCTCAGATTTATATTAATGCGCTTGTTCTAATACTTTATCATTTCAATGTTAACAAATTGCACATGGACTTATATGGTGGACACACAAACGGATTTAAAAATCGTATATAATTGTTGATCTGGTGTTTTTTTTGCAAGGAGATGTTTGTTTAGCATTTTGGAAGCAGTGTTAGTGCTTTGTAACAGTCAGTAAGTTTTCAGTTTGGGCTTTCAGTATGACATGCCATTCATAAACTAATTAAAAAAACTGTAATCACTGGCATACTGCTGTGGTATAAGAGCACTTCAGGACATGCTGTTATTGGAAACTAATCAACTTCAGGGCTAACCACATAATACCACCCCATCATTGATTATTTTCCTTTTAAAGTATGCCTTGTTGTGTTTTTCTTCCTTACGTACATGACAGAGAGATTTACTCCATGTTACACATTATGCGATCCTCCAGCTTTTCACTGGAAATTGTTAACAGTGTGATGTTAAAATGCAAACAGGCTTTGACAGACTTTTTCCCTGTGCATTCATCTAATGCACCCAATCATCTTGAATAAGCGTGACTCATACCCATCCATCCATCATGCCTAAAGCTCAGTCCCTCCTCTGTCTGATGAACTCCAGATCCCAAAGTGCACGCTTGACTTGTGAATGAGGTGCATCAGTGTGGCGGATTTGTGCCTGTAATTTTGGACGATTGTCCACAATGCTAAAGGGAACAGAGGGCCTTCTGTGCAGCAGGTCATTCAGAAAGGCCTGTTGCTTAGGAGCAGAAGAAATGTAGTGAAAAGAAACTTGCTGAGAGGGCATGTAGAGCTTTTTTTCTGCTTCACAGTAATTTGTGAGCAACTGGTATCCCATACTGTGCTATACAGAACAGAACAAAAAAAGGCCTCTCAGCTATTAATTCCGGTGTGTGGTACTCAGGTTCCAAATGGAATAAAATTGTTCTCACATACTGGTTTGTACTGTATACTCAAGAAGCACATTGTGCAGACCATTACCACTGTTTTATGTTTGGAACAGCCACATAGTACCACTATTAGCCCATAGGCACACATGGTGTAAACTGGGGAGGAAAAAAAGAAAGCAGCCTGGCTGTGTTGGATGTGTAAGCAGAGCTGTTGTTTTTCTCATCTTCTATCACTTTTGGCTTGACAGGACTCAGGTTGAATGTGTTGTTCTTGAGATTAAACATGACCTGATGTTGTTATTATTATTTATGCTGGACTGTGTGTCTGATCATGTCCTTCATCTCATCCTGTTTTCTCCTGAGATAAAGTTGGGTTGGGTTTTTGAGTTCATGTACCTTGCTGCATACATGGCAGCTTGATATTCGCTGGCTTATCCCAGAGTTGTTTACTTGTCACTTGAGCTCTTGCTTGGCCTGGCGCTCAGCGTCTGCTATCACACATGCTCTGCTATGTCATGAGGTGACAGCGGAGTACAAGCTGACAAATTGTCACAGGGGGTTAAGATAGCTTTCATGACCACTGGAGTGCCAGGCCAGTAAGTCAATAATCTGGGCAGAAACAGAAAGAGAAATGTGCAACCTTGTTTTCTGGTTTGTTAATTTCTCTCTTTTTTTGGTCTGGCTATGCTTACAAATTATACAGGGATAGACACAGGAGTTCACTAATTCTAATGATTAGGACCAATATTGTGATGTGATATTGTCATTACATCCACACTCTTAATTGTCAGTGCTCTGAAGATTTCATAATATTATGAATTTCAACCAGTGATGGAAAAGTTTAAAGTAATTTTTCATTAATATACTTAAATATCCTCCTGATAATATTTGGAACTCTTGAACTATTACTTAATTACATGTCCTTGAAAAGAAAGGGCCTGATGTGACACTGGCCCCTACTGAATTTTTTTTAAGTTTTGGGAGGTGAGAATAAACCAGAGAACCCAAAGGAAACCTACGTGAACATTTGGAAAATTCCTTACAGACAGTAACCTGAGCTCAGGATCAAACTGGGGACCCTGAAGCTCAGAGGCAGAAATGCTAGCCGCTGCACCATCATGCCGCCTGTTATTTTTATCTCTAAATGTCCATTTGTACTGAGATCTGCTTGCACCTAAATTCGTTTTGCATCTAAATGACAATACACTATGTGGCCAAAAGTATGCAGACCCCTGACCATCACCGCCTTGTGAGCCTTCCCCAAACTGTTGCTGCAAAGTTGGAAGCACACAGTTGTATAGGATGTCTTTGTATGCTGGAGCATTACAATTTCTCTTCACTGGAACTAAGGGGCCCAAACCTGTTCCAGCATGACAGTGCCCCTGTGCACAAAGGGAGCTCCATGAAGACATGGTTTGGCAAGTTTGGAATGCTGACTGCACCCCAGGCCTCCTCGCCCGACATCAGTGCCTGATCTCACTAATGCTCTTGTGGCTGAATGGTTAAATTCCCAAATCCACGTTCCAAAATCTAGTATAAAGCCTTCCCAGAAGAGTGGATATTATTATAACAGCAAAAGAGGACTAAATCTGGAATGGGGTGTTCAAAAAGCACATATGGGTGTAATGATGGTCAGGTGTCCAGAAACTTTTGCCCGTATGATGTACATAGTAACATTTAATTAACTTCATTTTTGGAAGAATCAACTGCACAACATTATGTATACAAACCAAATTGGGCCCACACACACAGTTATTTCATTATGAAATCTGTTCAGAGTTACTCAACTGGACTTTGTGTCCTAAGAGTGTTGTTACCACATAAAAAAACAACATTGTATCCTATCCAAACAAAGTAGAGCAATCGAGCTAGAATATGTGAGTCTAATATTGTCAGTTAGCAGAAAACTGTGGGCCAAATATGGTTGAGATTAGACACATAAAAGCCCGTTATGGCAACGGCAAGTGTATTGTGAGCCTAAAGTGGTCCAGTGTGTAGCATTTCAACTTTGGGCTGAAGCTGTAAACATGTGGTCTCTTCAACATGTTGCTGTTTTATGGCCGTGTTCTGGCTGCCAGATTCGGATGAATTCATTGCTGTAATTCCACGGTGATATGTGGGCCAGATGAAGTGGTTAGTGTGGGCCATCCCTGGGTAATTACACATTTGATATCAGGGATTGTTTATACAAATCTTAAACAGGGTGGAGTCATTGACAGTTTGCAGTGCGGATCATGGTAGACAGTTGGTATTAGTATTAGCAATGTTAGGTAAATTTGTCATATTACTAATACAACACCACAATTTAGTATTCATATTTAATCATATTAAACCCCTCAAAATTGGACCTCTTACTGACTTGCTTGATTAGTAAGGATACACGGTTCACAGTGTAGCAGTCTTTGTGTGTGTGTGTGTGTGTGTGTGTGTGTGTGTGTGTGTGTGTGTAATATACCAACCTCATACAGTTTGGTAACACTCAGTTTCTAAGAATAAATATTTCTAACCTTCAGCTAAGTGAATCAAACGCCCACTGCTCCTTAAACTGATGTCCTGATAGTGTTCTGAAAGCCACCCTGAAGGTGAACACATCTTCCCTTTGAATCAGCAGTACTTTAGTGTATCTTTCCAACATCTCCTCTACAATAAAACCCTCACACCCAAACAGCTAAATGAGCACAACACGAGCGAATGTAATAGCAGGTGTCCTTTCATGGGAATCAAACCAGTTTGTGTGATACTGTGATATGAGCACAGTGTATCGTATATTTATTTACAGGGAACCACTTTCTTTAGAAAACCACTTTGGTTTAGTAAGACACAATGTAGATGATGTAAACCATGGCACCTACATATTAAAAGAATTACAAAGCATCCATCATTGTGCGATTGTGTGTGAAGTGTTTAAAAATCTGGTGTGGAAATAACTTGTTTTAAATGGAAACATATCATTTCTTTGAGATGCGCTTGAGACTGAAAACACTTTCAGAGCCCTTTCAATTCAAATTAGCCTGGGTTTATTTGTTCATTTGTTTATTAATTTTTTTTTTTTTTTTTTTTTAAAAATAGACCCGTGGCTATAAACATAAATTAGCTAGGATTACTGATCACTATTTTTTTTTTTGTTTACAGATTTTTTTTTTTATTATTATTTTTAATACAGAATTTGCCGATTGATGACGCGTTAACAAAAGACACTTTATGACACTTTATTTGAAGATCTTTTTCACCATCATTGGCGTTGTCCAGCTTTGACCGTTGCTGCATCTACCTTGCCTTGTTCACCGCAAATCCATCCACTGTGCTTGGGCCTCATAATAATAATTGCAAGGGGTTTTGGGTAGCAGGCCACGTCCGCATCTGCTTTGATGTGGGCTTTGCCAAAGGATACGTTAAGGGTGCATAGAGAGCACTCATTAGTGCCTTTTGAAGCCTAAAATAAGAACTGGGACATCCTATAGCCGAGTGGACCTATCAGGGACGTGCAAACGAAGACCTCAAGTGCACCATTTGAGATAGGGCTGCAGCACTTCTCCTTTAAACCAAACAGAATTTTTCTCCCTCCTGCTGGCTATCAAGAACATGGGTTTCAGTGGTTCACATGATCATCTTAGTATTTTCAAGTGGCATTTAAATGATGTGCAACACTGCAGCAGTAGTGCAAGTATTAAATTACTTGGTTGGGTAAATTTTCTCCATTGCAAACGTAACCCAGCCTGTTTTTAAAATCTCGATGCACTGCACCTAGAAATAACTTTCTGGGCCAGTATCATAGATTTCACAACATCCCAATACATCACATCCCTGGTCTCTGTCCTTGACATTTATTTATCACTTTTGTCTTTTTTTTTTTTTTTTTTTTTTTTTATAATTTGAAATGCTTTATAGGTCATTACTTAGAACCTATTCCTTTACAAACTGTATAAATTTCTTTAGTTTATTAACATCTTTTTAAAAAATCAGTAATTACAATCAGCCCAAGCAGAAACTACTAGTCAAAAGAATAATCCTAGCATATGTTTTTTCCCACTTTATTAATACACAGAATGGTGCAGGTCTGCCTGTCTTAATAGGAAAGCCAGCCAAACATATGTTAAACAAAAAAAAAAAAGCCATCTAATCATCCCACAGAAACGCTCCTGTTCAGCTCGAAGTGTGTGGTCTGATGACCCTGGGTGTGCTTGAATGACGTTGAAGGTTGTTTTCGTCTGAACGAGAGGCAGAGGTGTAGACATGAGAGACAGAGACACTGCTGCGGTTTCTCACTATGTAAGAGTTGAGGGAGGAAGGGATGAAGAGAGCTGGAGTAGATATTAAAAGATGATTGAGCGTGGGCTGTCTTGGCTCCGGAGGGAGACCGTAAAGTCTGCATCAATCGGCAAGGGGATAAAACAACATGGCAACCAAAAAACAGATCCCACAAGAAAGAAAGCAACAAGGGGGGAAAAAAGAAAAATAATGTGGTGTAGAAATTGTTCGTGTTTCAACATTGGGCCACAGTGGAGATGGTGAAATAACAACAGTTTGTGGCCTTGCCTACCTCACGTGCATTTTAGTTCGTATGATTATGATTTATGCCTGTGACTCCTTAGATTTTTTTTCCTCGACAAATCTGTTATATGAGAAAATGTGTAAGTCACTGCTGTTTATTCATTAGATCTGCATCTTCTTCTCTTTTCAATGACCATTCATGAACTTACTAATTGAAACCTGGATTGATGCATCACATAAGTCCAGTTAAGCTCTCTTAATGCAAAATACAGACAACTGAATTTATGTGGTCCAGTGATCAGTTACACGCACCACACCTGGTTTTGGAAACAGTTTTCATGCATGAATAAACTTAGCAAACTTTTCGTACAAACATATGGAAGTCTAGGGAAAAAAATAAAAGCATAAGTAAATATAAGAACATTGGTACACTCGTGTTGAAATGGAAAGGTGTATAGATATAGAAAAGATAGAATAAATATCATTAACCCCCTTAAGCCTACACTCACCCTTCACTTTATTAGGAACACCTGCACATTCATACAGTTGTCTAATCCAATCATGCCAATCATATGGCAGCAGCAGTACAGTGCATAAAATCCTGCAGATGCAGGTCAAAGGCTTCGGTTAATGTTCACATCAAACATCAGAAGGAAGAGAAAATATGATCTCTGTGACTTTGATCGTGACATGGATGATGGTACCAGATGGGCTGCTTTGAGTATTTCAGAAACTACCGATCTCTGGGGAATTTCATGCACAACAGCCTTTAGAGTTTGCACAGAATGGTGCGAGAAACAAAAAACATCCTGTGTGCAAAGGCTCTGCAGGCTGAAACACCTTGTTGATGAGAGAGATGAGAGGAGAATGACTACGAACAAGAATCTGAGGCTATCATGGGCACAGACTCAAGCACACTGGACAGTTGAAGACTGTCTTTTTCCAGTCTTTAACTGTTGACTGGTATCTACCTGATTTAATGCATTGCACTTCTGCTAAATGATTGGCTGATTAGATAATTGTATGAATTTACTCAGGGTACAGGTGTTCCTAATAAAGTGGACGGTGAGTGTACTTGTGTGTCAACAGGAGACAGACTTTATTATCACAGAACCAGCCAGACTATGTTTCTCCTCTTAGTCATAGAACAGTTCACTGTTTTTCCCGTACCAGAGCTGATCAAACCAACTACACTTCTCACATTTCTGAACAAGACACTCTGATTGGTTGTACTATGATGTGCTAGAAGCACATCTAAATTGTCATTCTGTACATCACTAACAAAGATAAGGCAGACAAAAAAATGCTTAATATACCAAATGCTGTACACCATGCAGAAGGACATAACATCTGTTGTTTTCTTCCCTCTAAATATTATAAATATAGTTAGCCCAAAGTCTCAGGATTCGCAGGGAAAGAGAAAGAACAGGGAAGCAGTGATGCTCTAAACACAGTGGTGATCTCATTCCACCAGCAGAATGACTGCAGAAAGGCTTGTTAAAGGTCACGTTCATAATGCTACATAACACGCATATAAGCCCTTCATGACAACTGACATCAATCTACATAAACTTGTAATAAATTGCTTCAACAGCTGTCCACGGTCATAAGGACCGTTTCAGCAATTTTAATGTCAAAGTTGACATAACACCTGAGGCAAGTGACATAAGGTTATATTGTGACACTTTCCGGGATGACTTAGGTCAAAAGCTAACTGACTTTGTAGCTCAGTGTCATAACTTCTATGTTGCCAAAAATCTGTCAGTTTACATATACACTCACCGTGCACTTTATTAGTAACAACCGTACACCTGCACATTCATGCTGTTATCTAATCAGCCACTTATCTGGCAGCAGCGCAATTCAAAAAATCATGCAGATACAGGTCAAGAGCTTCAGTTAATGTTCAACATCAGAATGGGGAAAAAGTGTGATCTCTGTGACTTTAACCGTGGCGTGGTTGTTGGTGCCAGAAGGGCTAGTCTGAGTATTTCATTAACTGCTGATCTCCTGGAAATTTCACACCCAAGAGTCTCTAGAGTTTATGCAGAATGGTGCAAAAAAAAAAAAAAACGTCCTTTGTGCTGAGGGTCTGCAGGCTGAACCACCTTGTTGATGAGAGAGATCAGAGGAGAATGACCAGACTGGCCTGAGCTGACAGCAAGTCTATCAATTCAAATAAGCACTCTTTACAACCGTGGTGACAAGAAAAGCATCTCAGAACGCACAACACATCAAACCTAGAGGTGGAGTTCAGTGGAGAGGTCCAGTTTGGGTGAGTCTGTGCCCATGATAGCCTCACATTCCTGCTCTTAGCTGACAGGAGTGGAACCTGATGTGGTCTTCTTCTGTTGTAGCCCATCCACCTCAAGATTCCATGTTTTGTGCATGCTGAGATGCTTTTTTCATCATCATGGTTGTAAAGAGTGATTGAGTTACTATATCCATCCTGGCAGCTCAAACCAATCTGGCCATTTTTCTCTGACCTTTCTTATCAACAAGCTGTTTCCACCTGCAGAACTTTCGCTCAGTCAATGTTTTTTTTTGTTTCTCGAACCATTCTGTATAAACTCTAAAGGCTGTTGTATGTGAAATTCCCTGGAGATCAGCAGTTACTGAAATACTCAAACCAGCCCATCTGGTACCAACATCCATGCCACAATCAAAGTCACAGAGATCACACTTTTTCCCCATTCTGATGTTTGATGTGAACATTAACTGAAGCTCTTGATCTGTATCGGCGTGATATTTTGCTGCCACGTGATTGGCTGATCAGATAACTGCATGAATGTGTAGGTGTACAGGTGTTCCTAATAAAGTGGACGAAAAGTATATGTTAGTGAAAGCAAGATGTTATGACTTTTTTTTTTATTATTATTATTATTTTTTGAGTATGCCTTTATACCTAACTTATAAGGGTTTATAATGGCTTATGTAGACGAAGCGTACATCGATTAAAGTGGTACCATTACTGTCAAATAACCTAGCAAGTGTGTGTTCTGGGGACGTAACCACATACATTATTCATAATAAAAAGAATGTGTTCTGAACAGATACAAATATAGATACATATAGAAGGCGCTTGCTAGAAAGGTTCACACGGCTTCTGGCTGAGACTAGAGGTGTGCATCAAGACTGGGGTTGTGAAGGGAGAAAAAACACGTTCAACATGATTATGTGGCATTGACTGATGCGTTTGCAGCATCCTTAGTTACTGCCTGGTTGAGATTGTGGTGGTTTTAATTTGTAACTTTTTATTTTTTTAAGTGTTTTCCAGGGGGTATAGTGATAAGGTTCATATTTACTTTAGGAAGAAACAGAATGAACTAAAAAAAAAAAAAAGTTTCTGTTTAGGCCACGCTTGCTTCGTGTTTAAATCCAAAATCATCCTTTTCCTATTTTTCCAGTAATTTGCTCTGCATTTGGGAAACATTCGAATGGACATATAAGTCAAGTACTGCTGTGTAACCATATCATCACCATATAACTGAAGGTCAGTTAGGTCATCTGGTAGCGAGTCTGTAATTGATGGCATTGTGGTGCTTAAGAGAGAAAAATTCTCTGCAAGCAACAGCGTAATAACATTACACATTTTTCATTCAGTACTTGATGTTTCCAGGAAATCTGGCATTAAGCATTATTGGCATCAAGCAAATCATGAGGATTTGCTTAAGGCATGCTGGCTTGGGTGCTACCTCACCTGACACCACTGCCCTATACTCTCGAGTCCAAGCTAAATGAACTTAACTACACATGTGCTCTTCATTATCCAGTTAAATAAATTGCAGACATCATCATCTGCTAAACACATACACATTTAGGGCCTGCTGTGGATATCTCATCCCCAACCACTACAGGTGTCTGTCATTTTTCCCCTCCATCAATGCTGTTTCAGTCTCAACCATCAGAGAGAGATCTGATGTCATACGACAAGTCTCACGCACACATTACAGCTTTCCCTTTCTATTTATGAAGCCCAGGAGACTAACCTGGACAGAGCATTCCCTTTCAAGCCCTCATGACATTCACGCCTAGCTGTTGATGCCCCTCTGGTGTTTTTATTAATCTAAAGATTGCGCATGGTTGATGTTTGCTACTAATTCTAGACGGCTAACATTTCAGGAGATTAGAGCATGTAAAGTAGCCTTGGTGCTCGGCCAAGTCGGCGGGCCAGCTTCACTTCCACCCTGGGATTATATCTCAGGTTACAGATTCACAATCAGTCTGACGCCTTTGGCACCACTGGGAGGAATCGAGGAAAGATTAACAAAATGTTTTGTTGTGAAGTCGGTACAGTAATTTATCTGAAGCAGTGTTCATCCTTGAAATGTCTGAAGGTGACGGACGTAGAGAGAGATATTAACTTAGAAATAAGGGTCATGTTGCTCTCTAATCAGTGTTTCAGAAACAGCCTGAGAGAATTAGATTTCGGACTCAGTGGAAATTCAATATTACAGTGAATAAGCCAGTGTTATTCGGTTAGTAGTGCTACATTGCTCTGAATAAAAAAAAAATATTATCTAATGTGCTTTCAGTTTGTAGAATTAAGAAGTTGGGAAGAAAGAAGGGTCACAGGCCCTGCGGCAGGCCTAGGATTTTAACTTGCAGCCTTCTGATCACAAGAACAGAACCATAAGGTCATAGTTTAATATTAAAGTTATTCACATTATTAAGTAACTACTTGAACCATTTAGTAACTACCCAGAAAGAAATAAGAAAGGTATATAGTTTTGAGAGTGAGGAATGGACATGCGACAGGTTACCACAGCTGTTAATGACTAATCAGTTCAGTAATCAGTAATAATAATAAACTTTTGTTTTCTAATTTGTTTTGCATTGGGTTTTTCATGCAGAACCATGTGGAGTGGCCAGAACAATGGGAGTCAGCACGGTCATGTGACTGCCAGAATGGAGACCAGTTTGCCCATGGGGACCCCAAGCATCTCGGTATCACAGCACCAAGCTCCTAAAAAGTTTGCTCCTGTCGTGGCACCCAAACCCAAGTTCAACCCGTACAAGTCTCCAGGGGACACTACACACGACATTGCAGGTAAGACTACACAAACTCATCATTTGTGGAATTATAAGGGTCTCGGTATCTCCATTATAAACATTATGTTGAATATAAATATAGAAATTAGACAAATATATTTTATAGATTAATAGCGTAACAAACTGGCTCACACTATAGCTCATCTGTTTGCCTCTGTTGTGTGTGTTGAGACTGGAGGAGTGTATATGGCAAAGGAATGTCTGCTAATACCCAGTTCAACCCATACAGTCATTTTATTAGGGAGACCTGTACACCATTCATGCAGTTATCCAATCAGCCAATCATGTGGCAGCAACGCAATGCATAACATCATGCAGTTACAGGTCAAGAATTTCAGTTAATGTTCACATCAACCATCAGAAGAAATGTGGAAGAAATGGGGAAGAAATGTGAACCCTGTGACTTGGTTGTTGGTGCTAGACAGGCTGGTTTGAATATTTCAGAAACTGCTGATTTTTACTCCTACTATGGTTGATATTTTCACACTCATCAGTCTCTAGAGTTTGCACAGAATAGTGCGGGGGGAAAAAAAAAACATCCAGCATGTTGCAATTGTGTGGTTGGAAATGATTTCATGTAAGAGAAGTCAGATGAGAATGGCCAGACTGGTTCAAGCTGACAGGAAGGCTACGGTAACTCAAATAACTACTCAAATGACTACAACTGTGGTGAGCAGAAAAGCATCTCAGAATGCACAATATGTTGAACTATGAGGCTCATGGGCTACAACAGCAGAAGACCACAATGGCTTCTGCTCCTGTCAGCCAAGAACAGGAATTTGAGTCTACAGTGGGCTGAGACCAATCAAGACTGGAGAAAGACCAGGCAATGTTTTTCCATTCTTCAGCTGCCTAGTTTAGCCCACTGGCCAAAAAAAAAAAAACTAAACATTATATGTTGGCTTTTTGCGCTGCGTTTGAGTTTGCTCAGTTTTATCAGTGTTTTCACATCAGTGTTTTCCTGATTCTGAAAAGATGTTTCACCCATGCATACTAAAAACCAGTGGTAGGATTAAAGAACGAGTAGATCGTGCTATAGATACAGCATCAGGGTCCATTGCCCCATCATGAAGTGTATTAAGTTTAAACATAACTACATACTTGAAATGAAAACTTTTCTTTTGTGAAAGTCAGTAAGTTGAACTTACTTGTCTGCTGCTCAGCTATAAATAAAAAACGCTAACATCTCATACACTTGTCTCAGGCACCTGGTGACTGATTTGTCCATGCCTAATTTCAAACTGCTAGAGGTCAGAGAAGTCTACTTAGATGATTTGTTTCCTGACTTCTGAGAAGTTATATAGATTTTCAAGGCATATTAAATTCACAAGTGTTTCTTCAGTGACTGTTGATCCACATGCAGAGAACAAAAAAAGTGGTATTTATGAATTCATCTATTGAATCTATTCATTAGAATATCTATTAGTCCATTTGAGAATAATCATTGCTTATCATTCTGTGCCCTACTGAGATATACAGTGTAAATATTTTCTCCCACATTGGGACACAGCTTTCAACAGATAACGAAGAGTTTACATACAACATAGCCTTCATCTGCAGCTCTCTGCCACGGACTGCCTGCGAAATTATAAACTAGATAAAGTTCTTACATAAATATAGTACTGAATTATTAGGAGGAATAATGCTGGAATAAATTGGGAGTGCAGAAATCATTACTGTAAGCATGAAATGAAAAATGGACTTCAGAGGCATCAGGAGTCAGTGATATGACATAAATATCATTTTTGCAATATTAGGAGACATAGTATGATGTTTAGATTTGGTGACAGCGTGACAGCAAAAATAGCAATACCACATAAATAAATAATTTTACTAATAAATGATCAATTTTGCTATGCTAACATCATACCGGCTATTTACTCAAATACTTTGTGGATTTATTGGAATATAAGTCAGTGTTATGAAAGTACAGACGATACCCATGATGCCCTTAGAAAAGCACATTGCAATGCAATTTACAATGATCATTAATATATTGTTCAGGTTGCATAAGCAAAGTATTTCAGTGGAGCAAGTACCAAGTACTTGAAAAAAAATAAAGTAGCAGAGCCAATCACTGTAACTGGCCATAGTTCAGTGACTCTAGTTTTCTAAACATGAACCAGCTTCGTCTTCTCTAGCAGATCCTACAGAATATTGCAGTATATTATAACAATAACATGCATTTCTGTAAATTATTTAGCTGGAGGCAGCTCCTCAGACTGGAGATTAGCTATAGAGCTAGAGACATTAGGTCAGAAAGGAAGCCTTTCATACATTTTTCTTTTTTTTTTTACACTTTTAACATGGTTTGTTAAAAAAAAAAAAAAAAGTCAAAAACAAACACAGATTGGACAGATGAATATGAACTTATTCTGTGCTTCAAATTCAACACGGATGTCTCATGATGCTAGTCAAACGTGGTAACGTGAAGCACCACTACAAAAAAAAAGATACCCATTTCAAAATGTCTTATTTATAGCCATAAACAAATCACTAATAGATAAGCATTAAAAGGTGACTGTTCTCGCCTTTCAGTCATGTTAGTTGCTGATCTGGACCTTTTGTGAACAAGGATTTTTAAGCAGCTGGACCTTCACGAGCTTGGAGCTAGGTTTTATTATGCTTTTGCTCTTTCTGATTATAGAGAATCTCTTTGCACTCTTCTAGTAATCTGTTTTTTTTATCTTGATAATTTTCTCTGCATGTGGCATGAATATAGACTACAGTGCAATCTTCAAACTAATAATTTTCCTGCACTCAGTGTAGTTGTAGGCAGATGCTGAACTTTTCAGACTTACGTTTGCTTCAAGACTCGAGAAAATATTTTGTATTACGGTTGATCAAACTTTTGTCTATGTTTAGAAAAATGCTCAAAGCACTTTTGACAGACTGTCCTCTTCCTGAATTCACACCTACGCATAGTATTTCTGTTGTTGTTGTTGCTGATGTTTTGTTGTTTCTAATGAAATATATGGTTTAGAAAAGGATTCTGGCAATTACAGAGAAAATGCGGAGAGGTAAGAATCTGTCAGCTGTGTTCTCCTTCCACCTTGCAGCGTCTTAGCAAACAGCGAACATCACATCCTGTCAGCCCTGTCCAAAAGATGAAGCGATTTAGCTAACAGCTTGCACTTTGGTCATTTATTTAAGACTATTATTGGGGATTCGTCTCCGCAATAGCAGCGCTCTTTTCTTTCACTAATTGGCTGATAGCAACTCTGTCAGATGTAGCCACGTTTCCATGGTTACAGTGCAGACTTTCTGGACCATAAAACACTTGCTGATTAGAAACATGACTCAAACTTTATCTTTGTGATGAAAATTGCTTTAATTAAGCCATTCTATTTTGGTATATTTTACAGCATTATAAGATGGATTGAAAGGAATGAAAGGGTTCCTTGTCTCCTATTTTTCTTTGCCTTCTTCAATTGTGAAGCACTCAGAGAGTGAAAGAGAAAAGGGGGAAGGGGAAATTTTAGACAAATCCAGCATGGAAGCAAATCGCTGCTCCACAGCTGGAGAAATGTACCTTACTTTATTCCATCACATACTGTTATACTATTCTACTAAAATAGAGTCGCTGGCATTTTCCAGTGGAGCTGGTAAAGTAAAGCGTGCAGCTCATACGTCTAGACCAGCAGTGTAGCACATCTCCAGCACAGTTTGAAGATTTTCTTGCTCTAAAACTCCTGATAAAGTAACACATGCACATGGACAGAATGAGTAGGTGTAGAATAAAGTAGGGAAGAATCAAATACCATGTAGTTAATGTAACTGGAATTGAAATTATATAATTACATAGTTTACATTTCTTTGTTTTTTACTCTGTTATTCTCTCTTTCTCTTTCTCTCTGGCACTCACTCACACACACTGCGTGTGTGTGTGCGTGCGCGTGTGCGTGTGCGTGTTGCTATATAAATGTAGGTCATAGTTGTCCATGGAGATGAGATTTCTTCATGTCATTTCTTGAGGCTTAACTAATAATAATAAGTTGTAATCTGCATAAATTTGTAATAGTACATAACTGAGAATGTCATTTATGTTATACCAAATGCCCTTAAATGGTCTTTTGATATGTAAATATACTAACTACGCTGAAAAACTAAGGAGATGTAAAAATGTTATTTGAACTGTTCCAAGCAGCAAAAATCTCACTAATCTCAGACTTGTTTAGAAACTAGTTTCTGTGGTTTGATTGTAGAGAGCTCTTTCAAATTGTACATATTAACAAAAAAAGCTTTTCTGGACCTTACTCTATCAATTCAGTAAGGGATAAAACATGACAGGGCATGCTGTTATAAGAAAATAATCAATGACGAGGTGATATGATGCGACCTGAAGTGAAATGGACTTACTGTTACCGCTCTGAATTGTTCCAATAATAATTATGTATTTCTAAACTAATATATAAATTATTTTCAAGCAACAGCATGTCTCACAGTGTCCTATTCCTCTTATACCACAGGATTTACCAATGCTAGCAATTTATTTATTCATTAAAGAATGACACTTCATGCTTTTTTATCTGTTTATAGTTACAGTTGTGTCAGAAACAATTTAGTTCTTGTTATCACTTGCGTTATAGCAGCGATAAACAGTCATTCCCTCACCAGACTCTATTTCTTCTCCCTCTTGAAGTTAATGCAACAGAAAAATGTCATGCTACTGATAAAAGACAAACCAGTCTTTCAGCCTGAAGACTTTCTCTTGTCAGGAGACTTAAAGTTACAACTTTACCTCTGACCGTGACAGATCTCTGACACTGGAGACTCCTTCTAAAAATGTTAAATAAGTGTCTCCTCATAGAAAATGTCACCATATCAAAAATTTAAAAAATCCGTTTATTTGGAGCGTCTGCCCTACAAGTCCCTGTATAGGTTGTTACTATAGAAATGATAATGTATTTGAATGTGATTGGAATTACAGCTGGAACTACTACTGCATTACCTGTCATTATTATTATTGCTATTATTTAGATCAGACTGTTGTTTGCACACCTATTTACACACCTGCATTTTTATCCACTGTATGTATCCACTGCATCATAGTGCATGCGTCATGCTGCTTACCACTACCTGTATACTGTTTATCTCAACTAACTGCACCATAATTCTTATTTATTCCATTTAACATAATAACCATTTGCATTACTGGTGTGCATCATATTGTTTACCACTGTACTCGGTTAACTTATTGCACCATAACCTTGTTACCTCATTTTAATTTAGTTGCTATTTGCACTACTGGTTAGATGCTAACTGCATTAAGTTGTCTCTGTACTCGTACTCTGACAATGACAGGAAAGTTGAACCTAACCTAACCTAACCACTGCAAGTTTTCTGCATGATTGATTATCATCGTTATGCATTGCACAGTGTCCTATGGCTGGTTATATGAATGAAGAAGGTTAGAGAAACAAACTCTTTTTGGTATACTCACAATCCTCTATACTCCTTTTGAGAGCTTTTCGAATTTTCGGGATATTTTGAGTATGAGTAATCCTGAGAGACAGAAAGTTAAACAGCACTGAGAAGCTCTGGATTTTATTCACAATACCTCAGCATTCCTTTGCACTGTATTTTTCAGATCCAGAGGGAGAAGAGTAAGTTGTGTCACATACTATAGACGCAGTAGAAGTAGAGAATACGGGTGATGATAATGTCTCCTTCCGTTTAACCTCAGCTGGATGTTGACACTAATGCATGCAAGCATTACTGACATTCCAAGAGTGTTTAACATTCAGTTCTTTGCTGAACTCAAAAATGTTGCTCTTGACATTGTCGAAATCATTATAATGGAAACGTGTTCACGGAATTATTTACAAGACCGTGGAATGCAGCACATCAGTACACAGCATGAGACTAGACATTATCCTACATGGTCAGTTCGTATGTAGTTCATCTGTATTGACAAGATGGTTGCATTTTTTCCACACTAGACTCACTCTAAATTTCACAGTAGTGCTCTTCTGTTGCATAGTTTGCTTCCTGTTGTTATAATTCTGAGCTCTACACTTTAAATCTACAAATCTAGTTACATCATTCTGCTTTAAATTATTATTTCTTGATAAATACATAAACGTGACATAGATAATTTTTCATAAAAGGTTTCTAAGAATGTCACCAGTAAATATCCGTAGATAAGTATAAACTACTTATACACTACTTATAGAAGATGAACTATGAATTAAACCTGTCAAAATTATGTTTACGTGGCAAAGTAATTTTTAATTGTGATGGAGTTTTTTTTTTTTTTAATTTTGATTGCAATAGAAAACAAAATGTTTTCATTATATTAATTCTGCCACATGCAGAATTAGTGGAATTACGTGGGTTATTGTTTGTGTAGAATTTCATATGTTCTTCCCACGTCCTTGTGGGGTTCCTCCAGGTTCTGTGGTTTTCACTCACCTCCCACAAACATCTAGGGAGTGATTAGCTAAGCTAAATTGCTCCCTAGATGTGACTGAGTGTGTGAATGTGCATGCATCAAGCCCTGCAATGGACTGGCATTGCAGGGCTTGATGCATGCACATTCCCGCCTCATGCCACATCTAGGGATGCATGCACATTCCCGCCTCATGCCTCATGTATTCCCGCCTCATGCCAAGTGTTCCTGAGATAGAGTGGTTACGAAAGATGAATGAAAATGTATGATTGGGAAAATTCTGCCACTTTTTTTTTCAGTGTGGGAATTAAACATTAGTCAACTGTACAGGAAGTGAGTATAAGGAAAGTCTACCATTGTGTTGGTGTATGTGTGTGTGTTTATATATATATATATGTGTGTGTGTTTATATATATATATATATATATATATATATATATATATATATATATATATATACATATATAAACACACACACATACACACACAGCACGCAGTAACAAACACTCAAGAGCCTCAAGCATGATCATCTTACTAATACAGTTACAGTGTGTGTGTGTGTGTGTGTGTGTGTGTGTGTACACATGCACCGTACTGTATTAATAAGATGATCATGCTTCCATCAGTTTCCTTGAGGCTCTCGAGTTTTTGTTACTGCATTACTCAAGCTATTGAGCTTAGAGTGATTTATTTCTTTGAAATAAAGTGGTTTTGATGTAATTTCACTTTCGTCATCTTTGCAGTAGCTGATAACATCTACTGCAAAGTCATTTTGCTGGCTGTATCTGTGATCACAGTTTTGAGTTGAAGCATACTTGCTTTAGTTTTTACTGAGGCTGTTCTCACTTTGTTAAGGGTTCCTGGAAGGGTTCCTGTTTACTCAAAATATGGCTTGAGTGTTCCAGTTACATGATGGTCCAGGAAGTGCCTCTACGCTCTGCTGTGATGTGCTAAAGAGGCTCCTTTGGGCTTTGTGGTTTACACTTCTGCAAATGGAAGGATGCATTTTTATATATTAAAAAAATACCCCTGAAACAGCGCTGTTATCAGATAAATTATTGAACGTTTACCACAGAAATTGCAAGTATTACATAATTTCTTTTTCACTTCTCTAGTAGGGTTTCACACTGTTACTACAATTCAATTTACGGAATCTGACTAACGATAAATAGCTGTTCGTATATGTGCAGCGCCGCACAGGGTATGACTCTACATTCACGCCATAAGTAATGGCACACTTTATAAAAATGGGCAAAAATGATTGCATACAATTAAACAATTGAACAGATTAATTACTAACAAAAAACATACTTATTACATGTGAACTTCATTAATTTGTTTTGTTTTGCGGCTGGTGTTTCAGGAGCTCTTGAAACATATATATTATGTAACATCTTGATGTATAACTTCTTGAATTTTGTTAAGTACCACAGTATTATAGGACATTAAGACTTGGATCCATCAAGATAATGACCATAACCATACATCCAAATCATCATAAGTTGATTCTACAACTGTATTCTATAATAATTGTTAATCCAACTATCAGGTCCCACCCAGAGGAGGATGAGTTCCCTTTTGAGTCTGGTTCTGCTCAAGGTTACTTCCTCATGTCATGTCAGGGAGTTTATCCTTGCCACTGTAAGCTCTTACTAACTTATTTGGAACTGGATTTATCTAAAGCTGCTTCTATAGTCAAAAGCTTCATACAACTAAAACTTAATTGAATTTGAACACAGAAATGTAGGACACAATGCAAAGGCCATCTCAGTCTTCGGGATTTGAACCTAAACCTCCTTGTGCAAGGAGCAGTAGTCCAAATTAATGGAAGGTTTTAATGTAATGTATGTGCCTGTCTAATGCAGAAGGGAAGAACATGGTATTGGATGTTTGCAGGATGTTGTGATGGAGTTATTCGCTGTAATATTAAATTTAAGATAACTGTGATGGTATATTTGGATTTATACCACAGAGCTGTTGACTTCTCGAATCTGATTAGTCAGAAGGTGTTAATTAATTTTCTATAACAACAACTCTGACAGTATATTACTGCACTCATTCAAATACATTATTGTTTCTATAGTAACAGCTCGTTCACTGGAATTTGCTCCTCATAAACAGGTATAGAGAAAGTGCAATTGGCTGTGAGGAGATGTTTATTTTGCACTTTCAGAAGGAGTCTCCAGCTGTACAGTAAAGTTACAGTAAAGCTGTAACTTTAATTTTTTTAGACACTGCAACAGAAGACAGAGGACTTTTGCAGTTTCTTGGTAACATGAAGAGAGGGTAAAAAGAGAGGCAGGTGAAGGAACGACTGTTTATAGCGGTTATAAGTGAAAACAGGAACTGAAGTATTTTTGTGGAAGTTCCACGACATTAAACATAACTATGAATGAATAAAACGAGTTCTTTAATAAATAAACAATTGTAGTCTCTAGGAAATTGTTGTGGCATAAGAGGAATAAAACAATTCTCGACATGCTGTTATTGGAAAACAATGAATTTCATGATGGTATCACAAGACCCCACCTTGTCATTGATTATTTTCCTATAGCAGTACTGCCTGTTGTGTTTTATTCTTAACTTGTCAGATTTATAAAAGGGATATTGGGAGTCTGACGTGAAATCTATTGCCTAATTATTTGTATGCAAAAATTAGAAAAAGTATTTTTTTAAAGGATGCGATTCATCATCACAAACAGATAGTTAGCTATAAACTGTACTTCATCTGGACAGTAGTGTCCACTTGCTGCACATGTTACTAAGCTGTTTTATAGCAATGTGGACAGTAGAGATTTTTTTTTAACAGACAAGAAGTTTGCTAAGAAGAAAAAGAGAATAAAAGGTGATTTCAGATATGTGTACCAAAGCCTCTTTGTGTGCAGAGGTGCATATTTGCAGAGTGGCGGGGTAAATCGTGGCCTCGAGTAGAGTGGAGCTCATTACGTCTACATTACTGAGGATAAGGGCAGCTAAAAGGCCAGCAAGCTAATTGACTCAGTATTAGTGAAGATAAGTGAATGTGTCAATTATCTGACCAAGGGTACTTTATATTAAGTAGAGAACATAATCAGAGATAAAGCGAGCAGTAATAAGGAGCAAATCCAAAGGCACTTGGTCGGATGTAAAGGGGGTTTACATGGTTAATGAGGTTTTCAATAGCCATGTTCTCATTGAGCTCATTTTAATGTTGATATAGGGCAAAGAAAAAACAGACGCTTGTCGTGTGTGTGTGTGTTCATGAGACTATTTTTTCATAGTTGTCAAGGTTGACATTTGAATGTAATCTCTAGAATGGATCTACAATACGTCTTATTTCTCTACACAAATTTGTGCAGAGATTTTTCCCCTGCTTCCTGGTTTGTTTGGGTGCTTGTTAGTGTAGTGGAAAACCATACAATACAAATTCAAATAAAATATAAACCGATTTGCATATTTATAAGATTTTTTTTTTTTTTTTTAGAAGAACAGTTATACAAACATCAACTCAAATAAAACATAATGAATCAAAATGAAATTAGAATTTGTTTTGTTTTTTGATAGAATTGGGAATTTCTTTCATACTGTCTGTTGGTGTTTCTACAGCGAGTGTGTCATGGTACTCTGTCGCCAGCTAGATCAGTGCCAGATGTTTAACACCTGCATGTCTGTTACTTAACGAATTGTGATTTTGGTCAGTCAAAACAGGAAGTGCTGAAGCCAGTTGAACAGGAAAACAAAAGCACGAAAAGGAACGAAACGCATGAAAGGATGTTTTACTCACTTCAGCAACAAGCCTGAAAACTGGTTGTTGCTACAGATGAAGTTTTATTTTACAGATATACACTTAGACTTACATGACTTATAGACTTATAGACTTACATGGTTGTTAGAAAGGTTTTAAAAATATCACCTACTTTTCAAATGAGTGTTTTTTGCCTTACAGAATTTCCTTAGGATTAAAAAGACAATCAACTGTGCTAAAGTGTGGTTAGTATTTTGTGCTTATACAATGGATATATGTATGGCTTTGCATTGTTTTGGATTTTAGTACAAACACACATACTGTATACACACATCAAGTTTTGGCAGCTGCCTGTACATCCAGTCTACTGCCACATTGTGTTCAAACAGGTTTTGACTACTAGAGCAGGGAGGATGTGGAGATTACACTAATGGAAAAATATCAAATGGAAGACTACCAGATGGAA
The DNA here is from genome assembly GCF_027358585.1 of Pangasianodon hypophthalmus. NCBI lineage: Eukaryota > Metazoa > Chordata > Actinopteri > Siluriformes > Pangasiidae > Pangasianodon > Pangasianodon hypophthalmus. Next base: position 19,595,751 of record NC_069711.1, read on the forward strand.
AAATACCATCTTCATGGATGTCATAAGAGATTTAAGTGGTTTAAACAGAAGTGGTTTCATTAACCTTATGACAGTATAACGTTCATCGATTTCCCCAAATGTGTTCTTTTTTTGAGGATTCAAGGGTTTTACTGTCATTGTGTTTGACACAACAAAATTCAGATAGTGACATCTCAATCTGATGGCTAAAAAATTACAAATAGATCAAAAAAAAAAAAAAACTACAATGCAAATCACAAATTCGTAGACAATAAATACAGACACAACAGTTGCAATTGCAAAAGAAGTGCAAAGTACAACATAAACATATATTGTACATACAAGACATATTGCACATAGGATTTAGCAGTTAGCCTGACCATTGTGGTGCTGTTAGTCTGCGTCCCTACTGAGTGTGGATAATGCGTACAATATTATAATATGGTGCTCATAAAACTCATGGAAATAGCTTTAGCTTTTTGCTAAAGATGTAACCCTATAAAAACTGGATGCTGTCTACATATTATCTGAGGCACGTTGGTTTACACACGATGCTTATAACAGAATTGCCAACACTGTTAACAAGAAAATCCTGTCAGGCAGAGACAAACAAATTCATTTTACAAAAACTCGAGCATCAAGTTATCAAGCATGAGCACTTTATTAATTCTGATGGTTATTTAAGCCACTGATACATTATTTTAGTCACCAGTGATTCAGTATCATCCTGTGTAACGTTGGAAATAATGTACCACAAATAATGTACATTATGTTGTAAAGTAATTAGCTAGCTAATTTGTGTTTATTTTTTTCAGTGGATCAAATAACAGTGAGAAAGTAGTAAGACAAAACTCTGGCACAACAGCTCCGTTTTTTTTTACTGACCACAAACTCCCCAGTCCCTCCTCTCTGTTTTCTATTGTCTCATATATCAGAGAGTTGCGAATTCACAGGTCAAAATAAACCTAGATAAGGTCTACCACCTACTACCAGAGCCATATACACTTTCACCTTCACTTTCTGGAAGAATTATATTGCATTTGGTCTGACCACTGCTTTAACTGAGAAGGCAGAAACGTGCAATATATTGTACTGTAATATTGAACCAATGGCTATCTACTGATTTGAGATTATATTGTTTATATAATTTCCATATTACATGTATGACTGAAACTATGTCAGGCTGTGTGAAACACGTTTGATTAATATATGTTGGTGCAACAAACTAAAAAGACCCACAAAAATAAATAAATAAATAGGCTGATGGGAGTGCAGGGCTGACAACGCATTCAAGCACCCCATTCATTCACAAATACAGCGATGGAAAAATAAAGAAACCTCTCTCAGGCCCACTCGGACCAGTTGTTTTGGTCCATACCTGAGTGTGTTTGCTGTGTTCTCAACTGCCTAAAAGAAGCATACTGTGGGGAAAAACACACCAGAGCTCAGTTCAAACTGAGTAAACATTACATATGTGAAAGCACCCCAAGGAGACATTTCTAGAGATAACACCCTAAATGCCAGAGAAACAGGAACTGCTATCTTGGGCCATGTCTACACTAATACAGATGCATTTAAAGGCACCACTGATATTGCCATTCTTAATTTTGTCCTCCCCTTTTGGCAGTCCATACAGACCGACACAACTGAGACTGAGACTATTATTGAACCTATGCAGATTGTGCATACCACCTGAATCAAGACGCTTGCACCATTAACACTGTTTTCCCAGGTTTATGAGATTTATGCCAGCAAAAATGGATTAGTTGACAGAAAAAATACTATTTATGTGAGTGGTAACAGCACTGAGCATGCAGAGTGCCCTTGTACAGCAGTGAATAAAACCTGCTTTATTCTCATATGCAGAAATTATATTATATATGAAGTGACAAAAGCAGTACTGATAGGAGTTAAATGTACAGTTTTAGATGTGTTAGAGTGGGTTCACATGACAATCAGGGCCTATCCCCCATTCACACTACAGTTGCAACCTGGGTTTTCAGTGTATCCATCCCTGAAAAGTGTTTTCAAAAAGTGGTCGAAAATGCAGTTATAGTATGGAATGAAAGCCAAAACACAGAAATTGTGTACTTTCAGATATATTGGTATGGACCTGGCCTTTGAGGGTGTTTAAGAGGAGCATCCAGAAGAGGAAATAATGTGAATACCAGGGTTATATTATATTATTATAATATTGGAAGGTGTTAAGGCGTTTTTATACTTTTATACTTTTTTCCAGACCCAACGCCATTTGCACAGACAGATCAGTATGTTGTGTTCTTGAACACAAGTCCAATTTAGAGAACTCTAAACCGTGGTCTTGAGTTTGCATAGGTGAATGACTTGGGTGCAGTGTAGGCCTAGTACACACTACATGATTGTATTCCCGATCTCCCCTTCGCCAAAGGGGGAGGTGTGGGGTGTTGTTGTTGAGCCCCTTCCCCTTCGGCTAAACTGTTCATGCTGTTCATGAGCAGCATGAACAGTTTAGCATGTCACACCCAAATGGTTATGCAACAGTAAAAATAAAAACATACATGACGTTTCCTGATGGCACACAGTTAAAAAATATTTACTTTTTTGTACTATACTGCCAGTTCTCTCTTCAGAACAGAAAATCCTCACTGGCCGTGTCTCCACAGCCAATATTTTCTCCACAGTTTCCCTTATATTTCTTTTTTCTTGTTAACTTACAAAATAGTGACAAAGTCACAACACCAAACAAAACTGAGCATGAACAATTAGAGTCATTTATTGTACACTCGACTTTACAGCAAGTGTGTAAGAGATGCACTCCTGAGACTACCATGATTGGCTGAACTTATCACCTTACTTATGGCTTTAAGTTTCACAGTGGTATCAAGAACAGAGAAAAACAGGACATAGTGTCAGGTAACAAAACATCTTTTAGATATTTGGAGTGAAGAAGGTGTTCAAATTCACAACATAGCTGGATTATTTTTCAATATAACTGGTTCCTTCCTGTTTCTGGTTGAGTGAACGCTGGTGTGTTTGTCTGTCGCTGCTCTCCAGACTCTTGTTGATGTTTTTAGACATTTTTGTTTAGTGGTCTTTTGTAGGAGTGAACTTAGGAAATTAAGTTTTATGCTTCTCTTTTATGCGTAATGTTATAGACTATTGATTTTTTTAGTTTGTTTGGAATCTTTGCTACACCTTCGCCAGATCAACTCGAGCCCTTTTCTCTATGTTTTTATCTCCATGTTTTCCTCTCGTTTGACTGGATAATCCTGGAGTGAATAAACATTGCTGTACTCATTGATGGTCTTTGCCGAGACTGTGTATGTGCAGTTTTGAATGGATGGCTTGACCTCCTACCCATTGTCCATATCCAGTGGAGCTGGTGTGTGTGTGAACTTTGAATTTCGGGTCTTGTTGGTGGATCATAGAGGATGCTCTGCCTCCTGTTGTCCATCTTGGCCTACTGGTGTTTTGTTGTTCACCCTCGCCAGTCTCAGAGGGGAGCTCCCTGCTTGTTTGCAGGCATATGCTGTTATTTTTCTTCCGACATGGCTGTATACTATATGATTATATACATGGTTATAATCCCTGGATTTATGGTATCTGAATTCCACAGCCCGTCTGTCAGCTGGAGTTTATAACTATTGTGCTGCCCTTGGAATTGTGCGTCACCCCCAGTATGTCCATAGAGGGTCACGCCAACATTCTTGCAGTTTCCCGGCCGATTCCCGTGACACCCACTATATACCGGCCATTTGGTCTACATGACGTCGCCCTCCGATTGTTGCAAGTGATGTAAAGCAGGGAGTCAAGTTCAATAATCTCAGACTATTGTAACTTATTGTACATTAGTCTCCCTTAAATTGAGTTATCCCACCTACAGCTAGTACAAAATGTGTCAGCTAGGCTTTTAACAGGGCCAAGAAAGAGGGATCACATCTCTCCTGTATTAGCGTCTCTACACTGGCTTCCCATGAAATTCAGGGTTGATTTTAATATTCTGATTTATGTTTACACTTTTTGGTCTCATGCCCCAATATATTAGTGGTCTTCTCCTTACCTCCCCACCAGAACACTCAGGTCTTCTGATCAACTTCTTTTGAGAGTTCCTCATTGTCGCTATAGAACTAAAGAAGATCGTGCCTTTTCTGTGGTAGGTCTTAAACTCTGGAATAGTCTCTCTTTCTGTGTGAGGTCAGCTTCTTCAATATCCACTTTTAAATCTTCTTAAAATTCGTATTTTTATTCTTTAGCTTTAGAACAGGTCCTTTATTAGGTTGAAATAGGTAAATACTTGATGCTGTATTTAAAGGTCTATATTTATTAACTATTATTATTATTATATATTATTATATATTTATATATATATATAACTGTTTTTTTTTGATCGATCTCTAAAGCACTTTGAGTCAATGTCTGTTGTTTTTAAAAATGCTTTATAAATAAGGATTGACTTGACTTGATATGTACTGTACATATACTGACGTATGCTTCTGTTGTTTTTAACTGTGCTTTATAAATAAAGATTGACTTGACTTGACATATACTGTAGACCTTATATATAACCACTGAGCAGTGTTAAGCAAAAATAAAGAAACACTACTTATAATAAAGTATACACCAATTTAGTACATTTCAAATGTAGTTTGGAATAAATTTGCCAGTGTGAAAACAAATCTGTTATGACATCTTTCCCTTAAATGAGTACAGAATCATGTACTCGGACCAACTATCTAAATGTCCTTAGTGTACATGTATGCCTCTGATGCTAGGAATAGGGACGTTGTATTTTTTTGCAATCACATTCACATGTCAAATTTAATGAAAACGGATTTGAATTTTAAATGTCCAGAGTCTGTACCCTGAATTTCATTCTTAAATTCTTGCAACTGCTGACACTGCATATCTAATGTCCACTGATGATGAGACAGCTAACACAGAGAACAGCAGGACACTCATTACTCACAGACATACTGTGGCACTGAACAGTGTGCACCAGCAGCCCCTGCAGAGTGTGACATTTCCAGCAACATGCCCTAAAGCGTGTCTCTGCTCTTCATTACACGGGTACACTGCAAACGACAGGCCTGTTCTAGTGTGGGCAAGGCCTGGCGCACTGTGAAGTCATACCAAAGATATCTTTGAATGTCTGAAATGGTGAATGGGAAGGTGTGTTCATGAGCGAACTAAAGTCAAAACCTTGTTTCTTCAAGCACCGCAAATAGACCACTGACTAGGCTGATGGGTTGAATAGAAAAGATATTGACACAGATTTTGACAGTTGATCTTTGTTTATCTTGTTCAGCTCAGTTTTTATAGTTTTCCTCATAGAAAGTCATCCTCACTTCCAGTACTGAATGTGATCCCTCGCTAGTAGATGACTTTACAGCTCTCCTGCTTTTATACGATCCTAAAGGTTTCACTTCAAAATTAAAAAAAAAAACAAACAAACAGACACACACAATAAGGTAATAATAATGTGAATATATAAAGTGGTGTAAGATAATTAGGGAAAGAGGTAGCAGTGTAGTGCAAAGAAACCTGTATAAGTCTGAAATCTGATACTTATCTAATGGTATTCTATTCTAGTTCTGGAGTACTGACACTAACCAATTTCCTTATTACAGTTTTAATGAAAAAGAAAAAAAAAACTTCTGTTTTCAGTCCTCCAGGTGTATAAGTCGAATGTGAACAATACTGCTCACATAGCTGCTGTGTCTGCATGTGCACATGTAGTCATGTGTCTAGCACAACCCTGGCTTAAGGCTGTGAGTTTGAATGCCAAGAATGCCTATACGCCACTGTTGACCAGTTTAGACTCAACTGCTTCATTTAAGATTGAATTTACTTAATCTTAGCAGATAATATGCAAATTTAGCGTAATCTGCAGCACAAAACTGTTTATTTTTTTTTAATATCGTTTCCTTCACCACCTTTTTCTAGGCAAATGAATGTTCGAATTGTTCATGCAATTCTGTTACTGTGCTTTTCTTTGCTTTCTTTTATTGTTAAATGCTAAGGCTTGCGTGCTTATAGCTCTGATGGAGATTTAGTTTAGAGACTGAACTAAGCTTGTAATGCAGATTTTGTAAGGAAATACAATACAGGCACATCACTATTATTTACTGTTTCAATGGTTTTTCTGTAATAAAAGGAACAGAATGTATGAATTCATGCGTTTACTTAGAGCAGTATAATGTTAGAGCATTTACTACTGCCTTTAGCATTGTTATAAATACATATTTTAAGTCTTCCTCAAAAGTACTTTAATTTGAAGCACGGGGTTTTGCTTCTTTAACATAATGAAATGTCATGTAGTCAAGTTAATTAGGCGCTACAATTTAACTTGTGCGCTACAACGATTTACACACTGCCATGATATTCAGTGACATTTACTCTGATTATATTATATTACTAGACCTGCCAAAGTTCATGCATTTTGTGTAGGAGCTCCTCAATTTAACATCAGTGTATTCTAGTATGAGTTATCACTCAGAAATACATCGAATACTCGCCAATAAAACATCACATATGAATCTGGAATGATTTGCATAGGACTATTTATTAACAGACAGTGCCTGGAAGCCCCGCCCCCTTCTCCGTATCTCACATGCTTTTGACTGGACTTGCAAGGGAGAAACATACACATTTGGAATACTCGAAGAATATGATGAATTATTGTAGCTGCACTGGAGTTTTGTATAGTGTGGTGGTGGTGCAGCCGCCTGTCAACTTCAGGGTCCCGTGTTCGATCCTGAGCTGATCCTGTTTATTGGGAGTTCGGCACGTTCTCCCTGTGCCCATGTGGGTTTCCTCTGAGCTCTCTGGTTTACTCCTACCTCCAAAAAACAGTAGGTAGGTTGACCGGCAACTTTGTATTGTGCCTGTGTGTGTGTGTGTGTGTGTGTGTGTGTGTGTGTGTGTGTGTGTGTGGTGCCCTACGAAGGAATAGTGTCCCATCCATGGTATATTCTCACCTCATACCCAGTGTTCCCGGGATCCACCCTGACCCTCCCCTGCCTTTATTGTAGTGTTCTTGGAACGAACCCAAAGGTGTTGTCGAAGAATGTTAATTTGAGCTTTCGCTTGGCTCAGCTTGCAGCTGCCTCCATCAATCATTTTTTCACATTTTTAGAGAACGAGCCATATCTGCCTGACAGAGCAGAGAACATCCAATACCCCTCTGCTCATATGGTCCAGGGCTGAAAGATGTAAGCATAGTACAGCTCTCATTGCACTTTCAGTTCTGTCAACGTGGAGCCACCATCAACAACAGCTCACATGAGTGGGGCGTCGTAGTGAAACTTGGGGCCAGTTTCATGATATGCTCTATGTATGTGTGTGAATTACAATTATTTTCTCTTATACTTAAGATTGGGTCCTCACTGTGGTAAATAAAGTCATAGTTTGTCTAAAAATGAGATTTACCCAAAAGGAGCAGCCAAGATGTGTTGTTTGGTAGCATTACCAATCTTTTCACTTCAGTAACGATCATTTGATTAAAAAAAAAAAAAAAAACCCTAGCTATAAACAAACAAACAAACAAAAAATAACTACAAATAATAAAACTAAAACAAAATCCAAATTGGCTGCCAAAAGTATCTCTACGATTGAGGTAAATGTGTGATGCAGTTTACTCAGTGCTAAACAGGTAGCTGTAAGCTATTAGCCTAGTAATTCCAGCACAGAACAACAGTAAACATTGCACATTAACCATATTGTGTCTGATCAGCTACATTTGAAGCAAGGAGAAATTTTCAGTTTATTAGTTTTATTTTTATTTGAAATATCCATTTTAATGGTTTACTATAACCTATTAAAAGCAATATTTTTACTGTCTAATTTAATTCATTTGATGGAAAAAAACAACAACATTCCAATCTAGTTTTCTTGGGTTGCAAATAAAATCACTTCTTCAGACTACATTGCTAATTGTGATCTTGACTATGAAAAAAGGAGAAAAACCCATCTTTCAGTTTAAGTCTCATTTTTAACCAAACACTCACAGATGGTTTTAAAGCTGGGTTTCCTGATGAATAACTAGCAGAATGAAATCAGCGTGGGAAAGATGGTCTATCTCTGTTTGTGTCTTTTTATTTTTGGTTTTGGATTTTGGTCACAAAGAAGTAGTTAGGCATGTGTGATAGGCCAAGCTTTGATCTCGCTCTATCTCTCATTTCTCTCATACCGGGTGATCGTAGGGGAACAGCAGAGTTCTCGTAAAGGACACGAGAAAGTGGCGAGCATATATACATGCCACAGAAGCCAAACGTCACTGATTTGCCCACACAATGTCTTTCTGAGCACTGAGCTGAAATCTGAGCTGAACAGGCCGTACTCGTAAGTTTCTTTTTGTGTGTCTTTTGAGCTTTGTGGTTAATGTGGCTCCTGAAAGTGCTTCTCATCATCATATAAAGCAGCATTAAGGTGGTTCTCTAAGGCCTGCTTTTGAAGTACTAAGGAATTCTAAGGTTAGATATTGTCACATCATGTTTCAACAACTCTAGGATTGTTGGCCTTCTTTATAAAAATGAGATAAAACATCAGATGTTCTTTGGGGAAACTAAGAGCACTGAACCTTTTCCTGTACTGTCTAATAAGATTAAAGAACACTTGTAGACGCTCCTTTATCCATACTTCATAATCGTTAATCATTAGAAAACTGAAGAACGATTTTGATACTGGTTTTCTGTTTGACAGCCATTTCAATGTTGATTTAGATGTATGTTTTGCGTCATTACCTTGTTAAAAGAGCCATCTTTGGCTTAACCACATGGCATAGGCAGCGACAGTTTGGGCTGAAATTCATAAAGCCTGCAATCTTCACAATGATTCTCCAGTGGATTTTACAGAGGGTTTGGGGGCTTTTGATTGGATGTAGTCCTTGTTTTATTTTTCACTGTATATACTGATGATATTCATGGCCCAAAAAAGATCGATTTGGTCTCATTTGACGAAAACACAGTACACAGTACACAACTAAAATACGCAATTCTGAAGTTGATATTTGCATCTTTTAAGTGATCTTAGTTAACGGAAAATTAAATAGTTTCTCCATTTGTTTTAGGGGAACGTTTGAATCACTGTATGTAATGTTTATGTTATATAGTCATTTCTAGCTATTCTCTTAAAGGGTACCAATAATTCTGGAGTAAACTATATTCTCAGAAGCTATAAAAAGCCACAGAACCATAGTTTGATTTCCATGATATATGTAGGTGGTTTATGAACAGGGTAAAAAAGAAAATCACTTTATCTCACCCAGCGCTTACTTTGTGATGTTTCCGTCTCACTCCTCATCTCTGAGCTGTAAAATCACTCAGGCTTCACTCAGGGTTTTTTTTTTGTGTTCTATGTGGATGCAGATCGACTGCTATCGTGCCTTAAAGATGTGTGTCACACATTCATTTCATAAAAACAGGGTCAGTCCTCAGTCTGCTTCTGGAAATATGTCATAATATTGAGTTCATTTGCCTGCAGCTAGCAACGAACAGATTTAATGAACAGTCGTTAAGTTCTGCTAAGAGGATGCGCTAAGTGGATTAAAATCACTAAGTCGGACATTTTTGCTGGTCATTTTAGTTACTTATCATCGTTTTATATTGTTATCGTGCAGCAGGAAAAATATGGATTAGATATGGCAGGAAACACGCTTTAATGTAGTAAAGAAATGTCAGTGCTTCTTGACGAAACTTTGTGCTTAACGTGAAACAATAGATTATATATATTTACATTTTTTGCAACTTTTTGAGACTTTCTTTCTTATCCTGTCTTTCTAGTTTGTCTTTTCTCTGCGATCTTGTGTTTTCTTTTTGTCTCATCGCTTGGTTGGTCATCAGTTAACTGTCTACCGGTTGTTATGTCACTGTCACATACGCGCATGTCACTGTGGGGAGATGACAGGAAACCCAGCGATGAGAATCTCACCGTTCCTATAGAAACCCCAGGCATGCACTGCCAATTTAGATAAAAAGTCTTTTCAGACAAAACACTTCACAAACACTTCGCAACCCTCCCCGTGCCTCTTCTGTACTGAGATGTTGTGATGATAAATGTGTATACTGTATGCAGTTGTCCATCCGGTACAACCTACTTATTCTAATAAGTTACTGTTGTTGTGCAGTATGTCCGTATGTCACGTGTCTATGCACAATGTCATTTCCGTTATTATTCCAATAATACAAATACAAATACAAAACAAACAACGCAGGAGAAGATGAAACAAAACGGACAAAATTAAAATAAGGAAAATACACTGTAACATCTGGTAAAACACAGTGCTCGTCACACATTAGGCCTCATTTATCATTCTTTTAATAAAGTTGTGTGAATGTTTTAATAGGCCAAACTGAACTAAAGTTTTACAAAAGTTGCTTTAACGCTGATCTTCATATGTTGATAAATGTTCCAGTAATGCAGCTCAGCCACTACAGTGAGTCAGCTGCTGTAGACACACCCTACTGTTCCTGCTTTTGTAGGGCGCCATTTCTTTCATTGTGACTGAATAGCTAGACTTATTACTTTATCTTAATTTATGGATTTGTTTTGGATTGCTTTCTTTCAAGTCATTTATATGAAATAACAGAGTTTCACAAAATTTTCACTGAATTTGTGCGATTGAAACGAATTTAAACTTGACAATATAAAATATATATAAAACTTGACAATATAAACTATATATAAATTCAATAACACATGTCAATTATATGATTTGAAGCCAGATGAGGTTCATATTAGTGAGTCTCCTTATATGTAAATTTACACAATCTCAGGAACTCAGATGGTTTCTGTCATCTGAGTGACATAAGGCTTAATAACTTAGTCCAGACTAATGAACTCGTAAAATGCAAACTGTTTTTTTTTTGTTTGTTTGTTTGTTCTTTTAGTTATTTTATTAAATTTTTTAACATTTGTGGTGTTCGTGTCAGATCTGAGAGATCTCCCTCCCTGCGTTTCTTGTTTAATTATGCAGTAACATGCAAATGTATTTATAACATGCACACCATTATGGCTACATATTGTCACTCATGTTATTGAACACATATATATCAAGTTCAAGTTCAAGTTGAGCTTTATTGTCATTCTGCTACATGTGTGAACATATAGTTGAACGAAATGTCGTGTCTCGCAGGACCACGGTGTTAAACATAAATATAAACATAGAAGTATAAGAAACAATTTAGGTGACTATACATACTTTACAAAACTTTACAAAAACTATACAAAACTTTACATAGATACTGTAAATGGATTTGTGCAAAAGAGGTATTTTGTACATGAAATTGTGCAAAAGAGATATTTTAGGGGAAGCAGCGCATAGTGCAAGATGATTTGTAGTGCAATGCACAAGTAAACATACATTATCAGACTGAGTCTTTGCATGAGAGAGTGTCTATAAACAGTGTTCAGTGTACATTCAGGGAAAAGAGTGTGTTACTACAGGTGGTTTGTATAGCCCACTCACCTGTGTGTAGCACACTCAGAATTGCACTTAAACAGATTGTCAGTTTGTTTTTTTGTTTTTTCCCTGGGTTTTTTTCATGGGTTTCGTGGGTTTGAGGTGTTTATGGTTATGGATGAGGTTTCAGAGGGGGACAGGGAGGTTGGAGTTGAGGGCTCTAGCAGCCTGGGGGAAAAAGCTGTTGAGCAATCTGACAGAGCGAGCTTTGATACTCCGGTACCTTCTACCTGATGGCAGGAGCTGGAAGAGATTGTGGGAGGGATGGGAAGGGTCCTTCACGATGCTGGTAGCCTTGCTGGAGCTGGAGCCTTGCCATCGTGCAAGGAAAATGCCCAGGATGGAGGGGAGAGGGGCACCGATGATCTTTGCAGCTGTGTTCACTGTCCGCTGTAGGGTCTTGCGGTCAGCAGCACTGCAATTTCCATACCATACAGTGATGCAGCTGGTCAGTACACTCTCAGTGGTGCCCCTGTAGAAAGTGGTGAGGATGGGTGGAGGGAGACTCGCTCTTTTTAGCCGGCGGAGAAAGTGGAGGTGCTGTTGGGCCTTCTTGTTGAGTGACGGGATGTTGGTCTTTGCAGCTGTGTTCACTGTCCGCTGTAGGGTCTTGCGGTCAGCAGCAGTGCAATTTCCATACCATATAGTGATGCACCTGGTCAGCACACTCTCAGTGGTGCCCCTGTAGAAAGTGGTGAGGATGGGTGGAGGGAGACTCGCTCTTTTTAGCCGGCGGAGAAAGTGGAGGCGCTGTTGGGCCTTCTTGTTGAGTGACGTGATGTTGGTGGTCCAGGTGAGATCCTCTGTAATGTGCACTCCCAGGAATTTAGTGCTGCTGACTGTCTCCATGGCTGAGCCGTCAATGGTCAGTGGGGGGTGGTCAACAGAGTTTCTCCTGAAGTCCATCACAACCTCCTTTGTCTTACTCACATTGAGGAGCAGGTTGTTGACACCGCACCATTCAGCCAGCTGTGCCACTTCCTCTCTGTAGTGAGTTTCATCGTTGTTTCTGATGAGGCCTACCACAGTTGTGTCATCAGCAAACTTGATGATGTGGTTGCAGCTGAACTTGGCAGTGCAGTCGTGAGTCAGCAGCGTGAAGAGTACACAGCCCTGTGAGGCACCTGTGCTCAGTGTGGTAGTGCTGGAGGTGTTGCGGCCGACACGGACTGACTGAAGTCTTTCACTTAAAAAGTCCAGGATCCAATTACAGAGGGGTAAGTTGAGGCCCAGCAAGTTTAGTTTGTTGATAAGCTGCTGAGGGATTATTGTGTTGAATGCCGAGCTGAAATCGATGAACAGCATTCTAACATAATAGTCTTTCTGTTCCAGGTGAGTAAAAGCTAGGTGGAGAGTGGAGGATATTGCATCGTCCGTGGAACGGTTTGGACGGTATGCAAACTGAAATGGGTCCAGCGTGTTTGGGAGACTGGACTTGATGTGTTGCATGACTAACCTCTCAAAGCACTTCATCACGATTGGGGTCAGTGCTATGGGACGATAGTCATTCAGGCAGGACACAGGTGACTTCTTTGGTACTGGAATTATGGTGGTGGATTTGAGACATGTGGGGACGACTGCCTGGCTCAGCGAGGTGTTGACGATATCTGTTAGGACATCTGTCAGCTGTGCAGCACAATCTCTTAGTACACGGCCAGGTATGTTGTCAGGGCCCGCAGCCTTACGTGGGTTGATCCTGGACAAGGTCTTTCTTACGTCGGCTGGAGAGAGACAGAGCACCTGGTCGTTTGGAGATGTGTGTAGTTTTTGTGCAGGCGTGTCATTCGGTATCTCAAATCGTGAGTAGAAGTGGTTGAGTGCATCTGGCAGGGATGTGTCATCGTCACTGGCCTGTGGCAGGGGCTTGTAGCCAGTGATGGTCTGAATGGCTTGCCACAGGGTATGGGTGTCTTTGCTGTCACTGAAGTTGTTGTTGATTTTTTGAGCATATTGATGTTTTGCCTTCTTGATGCCATGTGACAGATTGGCTCTTGCTGTTTTGAGAGCTGGCTTATCTCCTGATCTGAATGCCTCATCTCGGATTTTTAGCAGCCTGCGAACCTCAGCTGTCATCCATGGCTTCTGGTTGGCCCGTGTGGTGATGGTCTTGGTGACTGTCACATCATCTATGCACTTTTTGATATACGCAGTCACTGTTTCAGTGTACCCTTGTAAGTCTGTGTGATTGTTGGCTGCCTCTCTGAACATGTTCCAGTCTGTGTCCTGGAAGCAGTCCTGCAGTGCTGAGGTAGCATCGTCTGGCCATACTGTGATCTGCTTTTGAGCCGGTTTGGCAAGTTTGAGACGTGGTCTGTATGCTGGAATCAGCATAACAGAGATGTGGTCTGAGTATCCGAGGTGGGGGCAGGGTGCAGCCTTGTATGTGTTTTTCCCTGTTGTATAAACAAAGTCCAGTGTGTTGTTTCCCCTTGTTGCAAAGTTCACATGTTGGTAGAACTTTGGCAAAACTGTCTTTAGGTTTGCGTGGTTGAAGTCACCAGCTATAATGAAAAAGCCGTCAGGGTTGTTTGTTTGTTGCTCGCTGATAGCGCTGTACAGTTCGCGAAGCGCGTCCTTAGCGTTTGCACTCGGGGGAATGTACACGGCAACAATGACGATAGCCGTGAACTCCCTCAGCAGATCGGTCAACACTTCACAAACATAAACTCCACCAGCGACGAACAGTGATTTGATACTACCGCAGCATTGTTACACCATTCTTTGTTGATATACACACACAAGCCTCCTCCGTGAGCCTTACCGGACAGTGATGAATCTCTGTCCGCTCGGTAGCAGGTTAGCCTGTGCAGCTGAATGGCGGAGTCCGGGATGTTGTCGTTTAGCCATGTTTCAGTGAAGATAAAAACACAGCAGTCCCTTGTCTCTCCTGATATATATATATATATATATATATACATGAATGGGACTGAATTTTTTAGGTTTGCAAATGAAATGTTGCTTTTAGGGCTTGCTGATAGGACACTATAATCATCTATCAGCAATATCTAAACTATAATCAGAAATAACCCTTTGACAAACAATGATCAATCATTTTGGAAACTAGACAGGCATCATTTTAAACAGCTTGTGAAATAGGCTAATATTAGCCAAAATATTAGCAAATACATTTCTTCACCAAGTCATAACATATGAGAAAGAAAAACAAAACAAGATATAGGCTATAATGTTATAATTGTTTATGAGGTATTAAATTATTATAAAATGTGGAACTAAATCATTCTACAGTCAGATTGGACAGTTGTAATTTGAACTTGTGGATGACAAAAAATGATAAAACAAAATATAAATCAATATAAAAAAAAAATCAGTGTTCTAAACGGCTCAATTGTTATCACTATAATTATTTTTTAGATATTTTTGAGTCCTAGTTGCTTTGTTTTTTGTTTCTACTCTCTGGCACTCATGATTTTTATACTTTATAATGTCATTGTGCTTATTTTACTGAAAGACGAGTGGTATAATTTAATAATAATAATAATAATAATTGTAAACGAAGTTTATACATCAAAAACTCCAAAGAAAAGAGTGTAAATCTTATAAAAACAATAAATAAGTAAATAAATAAATAGTTTAAAAATGATTAAAAAGTTGTTTTTTTTAATGTCAGTAGACTAGTGGCTATCATATTACAGCTACCAACCAGTGAGGGTGAAGGCAAACACATGCTTCCTCTGAGACACATGAAGTCAGCCAGCCACATCTTTTTGAACTGCTTCTCATGGCGCATCACAGGGCGACATAACACACTTGGAGGAAGCGCTATCCGCCCCATGGCCAATTTTGCTCTCTTGGATCCTCAGCCACAGATGGCTGTGGCATCTTCTCAATATTTGAACTCACAATCTCTGGGCGATAGAGCGAGCTCTTTTTTCTGTCGCACAACTCAGGAGCTTTATAAATATTTTTAATGGCGCCTCGAATTTTAACAGTGAATGCCAAAGATTGGACATTGGTATAAATACAGCACAGGGGTTAAGGAGTGAATTGTTTTAGTAAACCTATTATTCAGGCATTGTCACTGTGGCGGCAGATCTGTAGTGTTCCTCAGGGATCTGTGTGGCAGCATGAGTTGTTATCTGTGCTACTGTTAGCCGACCTCATCATTAAAACACTGTAGTCAGATGGTCAGGAAATTCATCACTGTTATTGTCTATAGTGCTAAAAATCAAATCAGTGTGCATTTAATCTCAGCTGAACAACCACCATATGGAGTTTTTCTAAAGCCTGTCTGCATCACTCTCATTTGTATATCAACCTAATGCTCTCTTCTTCTTCTTTTTCTTTAATTCAACTGGAAGTATTTTTTTTCAGCTATCACACCTACTTTATATTCCATGGTACATTTCTTCAATATCACTTCATAAATGTTAATTCTTTTGGTGTAAACCTTTTTTTTTTTCTCAGCTGTTGTGGTGTTGTGTATTTTTCGCTGCCATGCAAAAGATACAGTCACCAAAATTTCAAGAGACCACATATCCTCACTTGAACTTAAGGCCCCCAGGTTCACTCTCTGACCTGTTTTTTATTAGCTAGCATTCCTCTTCACTCAACAGCCCCTCATTCGTGCCCACCCGACATTCCTCTATTTTATTTTTGGCTGTTGCACTGCATTACACTCTGCTGAAATCAGCATGTAGGTTTTATAACGCAACATGGTGCCCATTACTGCTATCCTTCACCCTCATCTACCATGGTTTACCCATGTTGTGTACCTTCATGTGATGGTAGTAGACTGAAATGTCAGGTTGGAAACTCTGTCTTTTGGATCAGAAGATGTTTATGCCAAAATGCAAGATAAGTAAGGAATTAAACACTTTGAATCATGCTGTAAAGGAACAATAATGAACAAGAGGGTGTGGTGATGCAGCAGACTGTTACTGTTACTGTTACCAATCCAAAAATTATTATTATTATTATTTTCCTAACAGCACTCCTTCTCTTATTCCCCAGCAATTTTCCTTCAATTACAATTTTAATTGATTAAAGAACGACCCGTCATGCTTTTTAACTCTTTACATTTAATGTTTAGGAATGTTCATGAGGCAAGTTCCTGTTATCACTTAGGTTATGACAGCTATAAACAGTCATTCCCTCACTAGACTCTCTCGTTATTCTGTCTTTTAAAGTTAACAAGACCAAAAGTGTAGTTTATCATGTTACCAAGTTCTGTGTCCTGACTGTTACAAAGCCCTGACAGTGGAGACTCCTTCCATAAATGTTAAATAAGCCTCTCCTTACAGAAAACTTCACCATATCAACGATTATACGATTTTGTTTGTTAAATAATATACATTTTTTATTATTAGATTTAGATTCAAGTCCCTGGGAATTAGATGTTTCTGTATAAATGATACCATATTAGAATAAGCACATTAATATAAACATGTAATTTGCAATTACATCTGGAATTATTGTCAGAGCTGTTGTTATAGAAAATTAAACAACTACTGACCGATCAGAGTTGAGAAATCAACAGCTTATCTAGCTAATAATGTAGCTAACCACTTATTTTATAACATAATAGTTAGCTAAATGATATCTAGCTAACTAATGTTCTTGGATGCTGATTTGCACAATATAATAGCTTAGTGTTAGCTAGCATGCTAGTGACATTCGCTGCTAGTTAATAAATTATAATCCAGTGTGACGTTTAACTGACTAAACAGCCACTGTTCTTTTTATTGTTATTTATTATTTAACTTTTTATGTAATTGTTTTCATTTCATTTAACAATTATAATTATTGTGTTCATCATGGAAAATGTGTCGATGTTCAACCCATTGTTTCATTAAAAATATAGTATAAAGCTAAGTATTGCAGTTGCTAGAGTCCTTCTAATAGTTTGCTTAATGCTAGCTACCTTGCTAGTGACATTGACTCCTGTCTTATGCAATATAACATTAGCCCATGATCAGGTAGCTTGCTAGTGACATTGGATATTTAATTACATGATATAATACTTAGATCAGGGGTGCCTAAGTCTGGTGCTAATGACCTACCTCCTTGGAGTGTTTTGTTCATGCCTTAATTTAACCTGAACCCTGTTAATCAATGCATCACCAAGACAAACATTAGCATTTTGTTAAAGAACTCAGTTAGTTAAAAAACTACTGCCAGAGAGGTAACATTTTCAAAGCTTACTATACAGATGGCAAAATTAGTGCGATACTGTATTTGCCTAGCTTGTCCTGCAAGCTAGACTTCTAGCATTTGCTAGAGAGTCTGGTATGCTGCATCAATATACGAGGCCAAGAACCACCTGCTTTCACAGAAAGAGGCAATTTGTTTGACATGGCAGATGGCCAACCACAGACATTTTCACATAACAAAAGATCTCATTTACTCACCACTAACTGCCTCAGACAAAACTCTGTAACTTTTAAAGACAGGATTCTTTTTTTTAAGACAGGAACTTTTTAAATCTAGTGACTATACCTTGCGAAACCTTTCAAAATCCTGAATCTTGTGGCCAGAAAAGTGTACAAAAGATATTAATCACTCCATGGCCCGTGGGTGTGGCATCTGAAAATCTAAAAGACCATTTGTTGTAGCTAATGCACATACAACCAGTAATAGCCACAGAAACTTGCAATTTCACCTTGCTAAACTACCAGTTCCTTCCCTGTTTACGGAGTGACCTCACATCAACATGGCTGCTCACACAGTGAACAGTGTAAAGTTCCCCTTCTCTGCTTTTAAATTAGTCTGTAGCAGGGTTGGCTTTAGATCAATATACAGACATAGTGCTTGGTTAAATCTACAACATAGACCATACTAAGCACCATTTTGAGAAGGCAGTCATCAATATTAGAGTTATCACTAACATTAGCAGGTTAGCTTGTTGCTAAGCTACTCACTTTTGTCTGCTGGCTAGCTTGTTGCTAAGATACTCCCTGGTTGCTGGCTAGCTTAACTAATGTTGCTAAATAAGGACGTGCCAATTTTACACATACACACTTTTATAAGGAGTGTTTAGGAGTGCAAGTACTGCATATATAGCATAAAGATGTGGCCAGGGCTATTCTCACCTGGATATACAGTCAAGGGATAAAGAAAGTACGCCCGCCTTCAGTTCTATATTTCTATTTATCAGGGCCCTGTTAACAATTGTGTGGTCCTCACAAACTTCTAAAACAAACAAATAACCCCAGGTGACAACAAAAAACATAACAGATTTCAATATGTAGTCATTTTTTCCCCCAGAAATAAACCAATGGGTTTACTCAATGGGGTTGAGGTCTGTACTTTGACTTGGCCATTCCAACACCTTTATTTTCCCTTCTTTAGCTATTCCGATGTCGATTTAATGGTGTGGTTGGGATCATTGTTCTGTTGCATGACCCAATTTCAGCCCAGCTTAAGCTGCTGAACAGATGGCCACACATTTGTCTCAAGAATATTCTAGTATACAGTGGATTCAGTGTATATACAGTGTTCACTGGTGTCTGAATGACTGCAGGTTTGCTAGGTCCTGTGGCTGCAAAACGCCCAAATCATCACCCTTCCACCACCTTTCTTGACAGTTGGTATGAGGTGTTTGTGGTGTTGTGTTGTGTTTGGTTTCCACCAAACACAGCACTGTTCATGATGACCAAACATCTCCACCTTGGTCTCATCAGTCCAAAGGATATTGTTCCAGAACTTTTCTGGTTTGTTCAGATGCAATTTTGCTGGGACGCCCACTCCTGGGAAGACTGGCAACTGTCTTAAAGGCTCACTATTTGTAAACAATCCTTCTCACTGTAGAATGGTGAATTATAAATTGTTTGGAGATAGCCTTATAACCCTTCCCAGACTGATGAGCAGCAACAGTTGTTTCTCTGAGGTCATGGCTGTTGTCTTTTTTTCCTTGGCGTGATGTAGACATACATCTGAGTGCTCCAAAACAGAAAACTGCCAAAAGTTCTGCTTTTAAGGGGGTATTCACATTTTTGATGATTAACTAATCTTTGCATTTCATTAGTAACATCTAGCTGCTAATTACTCTCTTAATGATTGTGGAAGTAGGAAGGGTGTAATTATTTTTTCAAACCTGGTTTCTGAATGTTGGTTTACTTTTTGGGGAAAAATGACTACACATTGAAATTGGTTGTGGTTTTTTTTTTTTTGTCACCTGAGGTTATTTGTTTGTTTGTAGAAGGTGGTGAGGACCACACAATTATTATTTTGGCCCTAATAAATAAAAACATAGAATTGAATGAGGGTATACCTTCTTTTTCCCATGACTGTATTCACTATTTAACCAAAGGCCTTGACTTTTTCTCTCTCTGGAAATGTGTTAGCAATTCGGCTAAGCACTTCTCAGTGACTCTTTTTGAAGATCTTCCTGCTGAGAATTGCTGTTTGAATTCATTACCTTTCCACTCTTTTCACTCCCTTGTAATAGTTTAATCTCCCTTCATGTCTGATTCTTCAAACTTCCCTCTACTGTCCCTGTGGAATTCCACTCAAATCCACACATACAAGTTTTTTCAGCTCCTGTACTCTTCTAGGAGAAAGTCAATGTACTGCTGTTTGCAGCTGCATGATGCAATGAATCAGCCATGCTGACTATTACATCTAATTAAGAATAGCATGTATTACCAAGCTGTTGTGGAAGGTGTTGTGAAGATGTGATGAGTCATTTTGGTGGCTACATGGTGTGTATGGAGGCTTTTCCCACAGGGATAAGGTTTTGGGAATTTCCCACTGGTCATTATCACACTCTGACCGTACTTGAAAGACTGTAAGTTTGTTTACACCACTTGGTATATTTATATGTTTGCTTCATTAGTTTTTGTGCTGCAGGTTGCAGATTTTCCATTCGGAGTATAGGTTTTCAGCAAATTAGAAACACAGTTTATATCTTCATATTTAATGCTTCTAGATCAATAAAGAGACATATTATGCTAATCCCTCAATCCACCTATGGATATCTTATGAAATATGTGCTGCTACATCAACCCAAGATTTCATATACTGGCTTAGAAAAGTGCTCCAAGCTATACAAAACTAGTATTTATATAAAGATTAATGACATAGGATTTGGACAACAGGAGGCAGGTCAAAATGACAGTTGTCTGAAATGTGTGCTTGAGTCTGGAGGAAGTTTGTTTCATGAGCTGTAATATCCTGCCAAACTCTCCACAGCATATTGAATCAAGTCCTTAATAATAGTTATGTTCCCAATTACAAATTAAACCTTTTATGGTGCTCTCAAATAACGTTAATTGCTGATTAGAATGCAGTGCACACAAAGCAGCCACTTGTGCATAATAACTCAATAAAGAGCAAGTGATAATGTGTGACATTAAGTAAGTGTTCCTGCTGCTTCTCTTCATCAGTGAGAGCACAGTGTTCAGGCTCTTCAGTCAGCACAAATGGAACTGCTCGTATTCACGACACGCGGCCTTTCTGATCTCCCATTGTGGTCTCTATAGCTTACCCTAGGACCAGCAAACGTCATCCCAGGCTAAGCTCCGGATGCTATGGTGAGACTTCAGAAAAAAAGGTGTTTTTTGACTAACAAGAGTCCAGGCCAACTGCAAGACACCATATACACATTACAGGAACCAGTGTACTATGGCTTCAAGCAAGAATGAGCTGATCTGTTAATTTCTATATTTAAAAAATTATTCATTGAAACAAAAATCACAGTGCCTGAGGATGCAAATGTCATGCCAATGTCACCCTGAAATTGTATTTATGTGCTGTAAAGTATTGTTTAATTGTGCTCTGTGAATTACATTATAAACACTGAGAGAGGCACTATATTAAGTTCACCATTAAAACCTCAACAAATGTACACTCCAAGCATTTCTAGAAGTCTTGGCCTCCAACACTTAGGGCTCATGGAGTGTCTGATGTGTTTTGCACACTTTTCTGGCCACAGGCTTCAGAATCTTGAAGGATGCTTTCATATACGTACATTTCTGTATGCTGGTTTACAACAGGAAAATCGAACTTATGAACACAAAGACACAATATGTGACTATCTATTGACTATCTTCCTTCAAAAAGCTTAAAGAATGTTTATGTAGTCATGCCTTTACAAGTTATTCAAGAGTTTTGTTTGAAACAGCTAGTGGTGAGAAAATATGGTTAGCCATTTGCAATGTCAGTCAAGCAGTCTCATCCTGTAAAAGTAGGAGGTTCTTGGCCACACATAGTAATGAAATGTAGTAGTCTCTGTAGTGAAAGCTAGATGTCTGACTTAGGATTATATTTCTGGCATTAGCTACTATCCATTAGAACACTGGATTGGGTGCAGGGAGTGGGTGAAGTGCCTTAGCATGATAGTTGACTCTAGGTGTGTGCTCAGTTTTTCACACACAGCTGTTTTGAAGGCGTTTGCAGAGAATGGTGCAGAAAGCACTGATTCTGTCAGGCAAGATCCTAGTAACAGAAACTCTTAATTAAAACAGACTGGTCCATGTTTTATTTGGAGAGACACAGTACACTTTTCCAAAAAGCCTGAGCCATTACCTCGAAGTCAATCTGGGAAATGCTTGCTCTTTGAAGAAATTACACTGTTTGCACAACCTCTGCTGAAGGTTACTTGAAACCAATGCATTACAACATGGCTTCTAGGAAACTACCACAGGTTCAGCTTCTCACATCTTTAAGGAGGTTCTCATTGTAACAATTGTGCCATTGTAAGCTCTTTGGCAGTTTTTTCTTTAGTACTGGTTTAGCATGTTTCTATACTTGGATAATGATGAGCTCACTGAGAGACAATGTAGAATTAGATGTATAGGTGAAGTAGGCCTGTGACTGCAGGTAGTAAATGAGACCAAAGTTCTGCGCTTAGCATTTTGGATTTGAGACTTGGCATTTGACTCAAACCGTATAGAGGTGGTTTTGCTTTATCACTGAAGGCTACAAACTCCATTGCCTGAATCCTTGCTCTTCCTACTGCTCTTCCTACTTCCTCTGGCTGTTCCATCAGAAAATACTCTCTAAAACATTTGCAACGTTAGATATTTTCAGGCCATTTAGAAGAACTTTAACATTCTCATTCTGCTCCACTGCACAAAGGTATCTCATTAGGCCAAGTGAAGGAGGGAAGAGAGAGAGAGACAAACAGAGAGTGCAAGAGTGTGGAAGTGGAAGGATAAAGGTTGGCACAGAAGCTTTTACAGATTTTCTTTCCAGTTCATGACCACTTAAGAAGTCTTGCTGAGTAGTAGTAACTGGAGGTCATGAGTTTTTACATAAACCTCTTCTTTCTGCATGGAGGCTTCAACAGCCTGAGAGAAATGGCACTGAACTTGTGTCTAATTTATGGTTACAGATTTTACAGGGTAATGGTTTTATTTAGCCATTGCATGACCACAGTTCTTTAATTTGCTCATTAGACTTAGATAGACTTAGATAAACTACATCAGTGACATTATTTAGACTCTAATAAAGCCCAAAACAAGGCCCAAACAACAAGGAGGAAAAGGAATCTCATCAAAGACAGAACATGGAAACAAATTACTGTTTGGTCTTGTAGCCATTAATTTGCAAAGCACTATTATGGTTTGGTCCTTAGAAGTACACGGTCAAACCATTCACTCCAGAATGGAACTGGGAGTGCAGCCAGGCAGGATCTAGTTTACAGACAGGATCTTCCTGAAACCTCTAGAGCAACCCAATACAGGGATTAGCACTGGACTTTAGAATTCAGCGTTTGGCATGCTACCGCACTCTTGGCTGGACAAACACAATGTTTAACTAGTTTTGGACACACAGTTTACTTGTTTGATCTTAGTAAATACCTGCTTATCGATGCTTAGGGACATTTGGTTAATCAAATTATCATGATGATACATGTGTGAAACTTTAAGGAAGAATATAGATTGAATATGAGTATTGCATCCCCCTGTTGTAATGCAGGTTTTTCAGACACTGTGCTGCATGCAGGGCTGCTTTAATGGTTTATTCTTGTGTTGTTCCTGAAAGTATTTCACCTGCATGGTTTATAATGTTTTTCTGCTGTTTAATTTTAGAATTTGCTTTCCCACACCTATAGGTGATTACCCTCCACCACCTCCACCTGTAGTGGACACCAGCGGTTTGCCGTCTTCTTCGTCCTTCCCTCCACCTCCACCGATGGACGAGAGCTCCTTTGGATTTCAGGTGAGACTGTAATGGATATCCACACACCTAAGTGACCTAGTAAGGTCCAACATCCTCCATGATCGTTGTAAATCTTTCTAAATCATTTGTAATATTGCTGCAACTGGCTTATGGCCTTGTTCCTTATCAGACTCCGATTCATCTGACCTCTATGCTGTGGCACTGAGGCTATAGTGAAGACTGACACCTATTGGCTCACCTCAGTCACTTCCCCCCAGTGGAAACCTTTAAGAAGAACTTTAGCTGATATATGACTATATTTTCGATTCAGTAAAATTTTATTTGTATAGTGCTTTTAAAAATAGACATTGATTTAGAGAATTCCAGGTTTAGATTTAGATCCCTAAGCAAGCCAGAGAAGACAGTGGCAAGAAAAAACTCTCTGAAAAGACATGAGGAAGAAACTGTGAGAGGAACAAGACTCAAAACGGAACGGAGTCTCTTCTGGGTGACACCTGATAGTGGGATTATAAATCATTACTCTATCTGAACACATTTAAACACAAAATATAAAATGGTCTATATGTGAATTTGTTTATGACATGATGGTCTTTGAAAACCTATCACATAGCGCTTACACACTCTGTACAGATGACAACGAACAAAGTATAAAAGAAAAGTTAAATGACATGCATTATTGAGTTAAAAAAAAGCTTAAATGACATACATCAACAAGAAGAAATGATTAAAATTAGAACTGATTCAATTAATGAGCGATTATTTCCCTGCTAATGTTAGCATGAACAGCGATCAGTCAAATAAAGAGACATTGATGAGGCTCGTGTTTAAATGCACAGAGTGACTTTTACCTCGCGTGATGAGACCTAGATATATACATAGAGATATAGATGATGCTGATAATCAAAGTGAGAGCTCATTTCCTATTGTAAACTTTTAAGTTCTTTCATAGTAATGTTGTTTTTCTTTAAGTAGATTAAATTATAAATGTAAAGGCAGATGGGGTGTCCTTTTATTGGAATTGGATGTATTGGATGTATATTTAATGAAGTTTTTCTCTTTTTTCACTGTTGGGTGTAACTAGATTTTAAAATATGGTAGTTTTCAGAAGTAGTATAAATAGTTAAAAAGGCTTTTCCTGGGCTGTCACATATACGTAACTGAGGTCAACCCTACATATACAGTATATTATGCACTATATAGGCATGTGTTGACATAAATGAGCACATTATGTTGATACCATGAGTGTCATTAAAATTGTTATTATCAGGTTCCCAGCCTATATACAAAGTTCAATTTTCACTTTCTTTAAAAATGAAACAAAATTTTTAACATAGTCAGTAAGGAAAATTCTAGGCTAATTAATTTTGCAAAGTGATTGCAGAGTTGCACAGCAGCTGCCTTTACACACACTCCCTACTCGCTCACTTTCATATCTACATGGCCTTATTGTATTTCCCTTTATCTAATGTCTGTAATGCTGTTTGCAGCTGTTGTAACTGGGTTATTTTACAGCATATTACATTTCTAATCGTTTATCATGGTTTGTGTTTGCCAGTAAACACAACCGCTTCATGGTTAATTGCCTTGTTTGTTGCCTCTCTCTGCTTTATTAAAGACATGAACTGCGACTGCTGATAGCAGAGACACAGCTCAGATCACAAGCGTTTTAGAACGACTCAAACTCACACACGAGTTGCAATAATTCTAATGATGAAGTGAAAATGATTTTGTTGGATTAATGCTGCTGTAAGCACTAACCCTGCTTCTAATCTCTAAATTTAACCATTCATGATGTTACTAACGCTGAATATGATGGCAGCAGTAAAAGTGTAAGCACACCCCGAATTAGCACCATGTCATGATCTGATAAAGAGGTCCCTGATGTCATTTTTTTTTTTTTTTTGCAACTGTATTTTAAGAATTCTTGCGTACATCTTGCATGAAACATGATATTGTGAGGCTGTGGAAACCTCTGATCTTTAAAAGTCTTCCCGTGAGTCATTAATTCATAAAATCATAAATTCATTAGTTAGCCCACCAGGCATGCGAGCACTAGGTATGTTCTGGCTGCTTGGAAACCTCATTGACTAGGTGAAAAGTGGTAGCTAAAGTAATATAATAGTGTATGGCAAACTAATAAGCTAGTAAAGTTCACTAATATAGATTAAACGTTTGTTCCCTTGACAAAAAGTCAGCAAGACATTGAGGAACATTTCAGTTATGACGTGGTGTTCTCTCCTAGCATTGCATGTAAGACATATCAGAGTCAGGCTAGCTTTTTTATTTCCTCTTTGTATTGTTAACCTTGAGGTAGCAGTTACAGTAAATTTTATTTTAATTGGTTGCATCAGTGCTTCCACATACCTGCATGTTTCTGATTCATCCGTGCACGACAATTCATCCACCTAGTAAAAACTGTAGTAAGTGCCATCAGCCAGATCACATCTTGGTCAGTGTGTGTAGTGCAGCAGGTGGTGGGATTCAGAAAGAGTGTCTTGCACTATAGTTACAGAGCGCATTATGTTTAAACATAGCTACATACCAAATGCAAACTTTTGTTTGGCAAAAGACAATAATTTGTAGCTATGAATATAAAAACAAGTAGAACTTGTGAAGGGGTTGCCTTCAGCACGAAGGATGGGCCACATGTATGTGCAAGAAACATCTCTGTCTGATAAACAGGAAGGAAGCTATTGAAGAAAAACTATTTCAGACATTTGACCTTGCTGTGATTTGACCCTCCTGTTTGGATCAATTCCAAAACTAATTGTCTGCTGGTTACAATGATAATTCCATATAAATCCTGCAAACATTTCACCACTCGTTAAGGAGGAAGCTCTGCAGTTAAAGTGTGATAAAGCGTGGAAGGTTGTCAGTTCAGATGTCAGTACTGCTGAAAGTTTATATGTAAAAGTAAAACATGAGAGAAAACACTCAAGGAATCTGAGTTTCTAGTTTATTAGCAACACCTACCTAGGCTGTTCTTTTTTTTTTTTTTTTTTTTTTTTTTTTTCGGAAACATATAGTATAGCTGCACTGTGGAGGTGTACCCTTACTGACTGTACACACTGTATGGTACAGTGTGTTCTGTTCTGGTGTGAGAATTACAGAAATCCAGGTGTAGATTTAGATCCATAACGAGCAAGCCAGAGGTGACAGTGGCAGGAAAAACTCACTGAGATGACATGAGAAAGAAACCGAAGAGGAACCAAACTCAATCCTCTTCAGGGTGACAGTGACAGTGTGATTATAAATCATTGCTCTTGTGCAGTTCTATACTGTAAAGTTAAACAGAACTGAATGTGTTAAATTATTTTCTGTGTGTGTCTGTCGTGAATAATGAACGTGATGAACACAGGACAGTCTTTATGATTAACAGCAATAGTTCTTAGGCAGAAGTTTACAGTATCCATGTGAGAATATCTAATGAAGCAAAGGTGAAAATTAGGCATAATGTGTTTTTGGGAAGTGCAAATCTAACATCTTATCATCTACCTTGTTAGTTCGCCTTCTAAGAGTACAGCTCATCTGTTAATCTGTGTTAATTATTCTTATAAAAACAGTACAGAACACAAAAGGGGAATTAGTTCATTTGAATCTCTTCTTTTCGCAAATAGAAGTAGTTTTTCACACGCACACACGCACACTCGCACACGTGTAATTTTTGCAGTAGAGCACTGGACCACATGAGCCACAGCTTTCCCTTGTTCCAATTCTTCTTGAATGAAAGGGGGAAAAAAAAGGGATGTTAACTTATTTCTGTGCCTAAGCAGAACTAACAAGAGGAAGAGGTCAAAGTGCAGAGGCAAATTTGAATAAGCAAACAACACCACAGACCAAATTCTATTGTTTTCCGGTAACTTCATGCACAGTAATTAGATGTGCATGTACATGCAAATATCAAATGTAGAGTCTCGGCACGAAGGTACTCCATTCTTTTCTCTGCACCAAGAATCTCTCCACTTGGTACTTTTTTTAAAATTCAAATTCATCTTCTTGGCCAACTTGCATAGTCTGTTCTGTCATATCTTTTAGGAGCCTGAGCTACCATTTTAACCCTTCTGCTGTTATGAAGCTGATTCCTCTAAAGTGTTGATTATGTCATTGGCATAGCAATCTCCATTAAACTACAAGTCTCTATTCTGCAACAATCCTCTTAAATAACTCACAAATTGGTCATTATTGACCTGTTAGTCATGTAACCATGAATCACACCTCAGTTCCCATAGGAACATACCTCCAGATGAGAGGAGCCAGCGTCTTTTCTATTATATGCCTCTAAACAGTGTCACTTCCTATCATTCTGACTGCTGGCACACACTGAATTTAGTCTGATGTTATAATTGGATATATGTACAGTGGGGTGCTGGGTATTTTTGTACTTTCAGTACATTGTGCACATCTTTCCTTTCCTTTCTTAATCTGATTTTCGGTTTCAAGTTTTGTTTTCTTTTCCTGTTTAGACGCAGCTTTTCAGCACTTGTTATGCCAGTTAAAGCGTGTTTGTTTAGGATGCTGTCGTTAGAGCAGGGCTTTGTTTACCTTCTGCCCTGATTCTCTCTTCTCTTCTCTTCTCTTCTCTTCTCTTCCCTATCCTTCTCTTCTCTATGGGTCCTTCTCTACATCTATGGTCTAGTCATAGCATTTAAGACTTTTAACTCCTTATTACCTCAAGGTGTTCGAGACACACATGAAATCTATGTTTTCAGTAATGTTCAGTTGTCTACAAATATCTACAAGTAAATCAGTTGAACAACAGTACATCCTTAGTGCAAGTATCTTTCACTTCAGCAGTAGACAGTTGTATCATTATATGCAACATAATATGACATGAACATGGACTGCTTATAAAGCCAAACATTTCTAAACATTATTTAGTTCCTTTCCAAAACTGTTGCCTGATTGTCTGTCTATGTTTCTCTAGTTACAGTCTTTCATTGTTAACACTTTTGAGGAACCACACTGTATATTATACACTGTCCACAAGTTTTCCTCCTCTGCATGTGCAGATTATCTGGAGGCATATAGAGTCTCTCATGGGGTCTCAACATCCACTTTACTGTTACTTCACTGTTAAAATTGAACATGACCATAGAGTTAGAGCTCCTTGTGTACAAGACGTGCCGTGTAGGGCTGAGAAGTGACGCCGTCCACAGAAAGCAGGGCTAGAAATGGAGCAGCAGTGTTTCTTTGACAGGGAAAGAGAATGCTGTCAACATCTATCTCCCACACCTTCCTTGTCACACTGCCACAGAACACTGTGTTGTGTCTTTCATTCATCTGGCTCATGTGCAAAGGGCAACAGTCAGAAATTGTAGATCTATTGCTTATGCTCACACTTCAGCTGAAGTACTTCTCTTTTCATGTCATTGTTTAGAGGCCATAATGATTTCCAACGTGCTTTCCTACCATGTATCCTTTTAATCCTAAAGAATCAGTATAGAGCATATAGCATCGGATAGCACCAAGGTACTGCTTTTTAAAGATTTATCAGATTTATAAAGATTCATTGATTTTGATAACATCAATGCAGTTTGGACCTTGAATATCCATTGATATATATGGTCTGAATGCAGACATAAGCTCTTATATTTTTTCCCTGAAGAAATAAACCAGTGGAATCATTTCCTGCTGCGATGCACCGTGTGTTCTGACACCTTTCTGTCATAGCCAGCTTTAACTTTTCAGCAATTTGTGCTATAGTAGCTCTTCTGTGGGATCAGACCAGATGAGCTAGCAATCGCTCCCCACTCACATCAGTGAGCCGTGAGTGCTCATGACCATGTCGCCAGATCACCGGTTGTCCTTCCTTGGATCACTTTTGGTAGGTACTAACCACTGCATACTGGGAACACCACACAAGGCCTGCCGTTTTGGAGATGCTCTGACCCAGTCGTCTAGCCAGGACAGTTTGGCCCTTGTCAAGGTCTCTCAGATCCTTACATTTGCCCATTTTTCCTGCTTCCAACACATCAACTTCAAGAACTGACTGTTCACTTGCTGCCTAATATATCCCATTCCTTGAAAGGAGCCATTGTAACAAGATAATCAATGTTATTCACTTCACCTGTTAGTGGTTTTAATGTTATGACTGATCGACGTATATTGTGTCACATGACCCTTACTGCACACAGTGAACAGAGACAGTTTTTTTTTAGATAAGATTTTAAATCTGTCCATTACCCCATCAATTTTTTTGTTTATTTATGTAATTTTTTTTTAACTTTTACCTGTGAATGATTGTTTCTGTTAATGATTAAGTTTAGGATTTTTTTTTGTTTTGCCTTGCTATTTTCTTACTGTTGCTTGGCACACGTCTGGATTAAAGTAAGCCACTGTCACCTCTGGCTTGCTCATGAGTCTACGTGCTACAAAAAATATGTCTCAATCTGAATTTTTTGTGGTGGAATGTTCGTCATATTCTTTGAGTTTACTCACAGGTCACACTGGTACGCTTTCCCACGTGTTTGTTTTTTGGTTCTGTTTAACCATTTTAACATGCGCTGTGTATGTGTGTTCTAGATCAAAGGACCAGAGAAGACCCTGGAGGAGAGACGCTCCAGCCTGGATGCTGAGATCGACTCTTTGACCAGCATCCTGGCCGATCTGGAGAGCAGCTCACCATATAAGAGTCGCACGCCACAGGTAATCATGTACCCAAAGCATCTTTTTAAGTGAGGCAGAACCCAATCCCTGCATAGTGCTGCTCAAAGAGATGATAGTGACATGAGTGCTTTCTATCATCTGACTGGAAACAATACAAAAACACAAGAGCCACACAAAAAAAAATGCAGGTTGTAGTAAATACTAGTAGTGGGTGGTGCTACAAACACTAGTCCTGAAGCAATCAGTTAAGCTATGAATGATACAATCTATGAAGAAGGCTAAATACCCAGCAATAATAGAAATAATAATAATAATAATAATAATAATGCACTAGCAGAGATCCTCCGTCACCTCAAAAACTGCAAAAGAGAACAAATGTAGATATCAGAGAATCAGCAAAAGAGATATGAGGGGGTTTCCGCATTTATAATCACTTGCGTCTTTAGACCAGGGGTATTTAGACCATGGCCTTTCTTTGTCTCACACCTTCATATCCACCCACTCCTGCAACTTTTTTATACATCATTACTCTGAGTCACATCTGTTTTGAATTTGATGCAGGGGAATAAACACATATTTCTCTGTCCATTCATCTTTAGACATTCTATTTCTGTTTCTGACCTCTCTAGCTCTCTCTGGTCTGATGAACTTCCTTCAGCTAAATAATTTACATTAATGCATGTGATTGGATAAACCGCAACAGAGGATCTGGCACGAAGGTTCATGCTTAAAAAACTTGACTCACTGAACTATGGCCAGTTTTCTTTCTCATACGTTGATCAGCACTATTACAGTGCTCGGTTCGTTCCGGTGAAATACTTTGCTGGGTCCGCATCTGGACCACAGTCCACAAGTTGACAACTCCACAAAAGATGCTTCTTGAAGGTTGGCTCATCACAGTTTTGGAGAACTACCACTAAAAAGAGTCTGGGTTTGGACTTTGGACGTTGTGGCCATAGTGGTTGGGATGGAAGATAGGTCTTGATGAGTGACTCCATGCAGCTGAGTGAACTTCCATCATTAGCTTATAGCTGGCATCTGGGACTTGAAATACTGGGAACCAGTGAACAAGGCAAAGTAAATCGACATACTATATTCTTAGAACACTTTAGGGTTTGTTTCTTAGCTTCAACTTGGATCCCTCTTGAAAAAGTTTACCCCTCTGATGTAGATTTTCTATGTATAATTTCTAAGCTTTTCAAAGAACCTATATAGGTGGCTTCAAGTAAGTAAATAAGTAAAGAAGTAAATTTTGTTGGTTAAATGCAATACAGTGCACTACAAACTGCTATATACACCGATCAGCCATAACATTATGACCTAATATTGTGTTGGTCCCCCTTTTGCTGCCAAAACAGCTCTGATCCATCGAGACAAGGACTCCACTAGATCTCTAAAGGTGTGCTGTGGTATCTGGCACAAAGACGTTAACAGCTGATCCTTTAAGTACTGTAAGTTGCAAGGTGGGGCCTCCATGGATTGGACTTGATGGCCAGCACACCCCACAGATGTTCAATTGGATTGAGATCTACAACACCTTGAACTCTTTGTCATGTTCCTCGTACCATTCCTGAACAATTTTTACAGTGTGGCAGGGCGCAGTATCCTGCTGAAAGAGGTCACTTCCATTAGGGAATACCATTGCCATGAAGGGGTGTACCTGGTCTGTAACAATGTTTAGGTAGGTGGTGTGTGTCACAATAGCATCCACATGAATGCCAGGACCCAAAGTTTCCCATCAGAACATTGCCCAGAGCATCACACTGCCTCTGCCAGCTTGCATTCTTCCCATAGTGCATGCTGGTGCCATCTCTTCCCCAGGTAAACGATGCACTCGCACCCGGCCTTCCACATGATGTAAAAGAAAATGTGATTTATCAGACCAGGCCACCTTCTTCCATTGCTCCGTGGTCCAGTTCTGATGCTCACCTGTCCATTGTAGGTGCTTTTGGCAGTGGACAGGGGTCAGCATGGGCGCTCTGACTGGTCTGTGGCCCCATATGCAGCAAGCTGCGATGCACTGTGTGTTCTGACACCTTTCTATCATAGCCAGTTTTACTTTTCAGCAATTTGTGCTACAATAGCTCTTCTGTGGGATCAGACCAGACGGATTAGCCTTCACTCCCCACGCGCATCACTGAGCCTCGGGCGCCCATGATCCTGTCGCTAGTTCACCGGTTGGCCTTCCTTGGACCACTTTTGGTAGGTACTAACCACTGCATAGCAGGAACACCCCACAAGACCTGCTGTTTTAAAGATCCTCTGACCCAGTCATCTAGCCATCCCAATTTGGTCGTTGTCAAAGTCTCTCTAATCCTTACGCTTGCCCATTTTTCCTGTTTCCAACACATCAACTTCGAGAACCGACTGGTCACTTGCTGCCTAATATATCTCAACCCTTGACAGGTGCTATTGTAACGAGATAATCAATATTATTCACTTCACTTGTCAGTGGTCATAATGTTATGGCTGATTGGTGTATAAGGGTATAGAGCTTTAGCGTATTTTCCACACAGGAAGTAAAACAGGCATGTAAACCTGTTATTTGGGTCTCAAGTTCTTTGTTGGCCCAGTTGGGCCTAATATCAAAATCTTTTGTGTAGACAAGTAACCAGCAACTCAGTCAGTCAGCAAATCCACCAACTAATCAATCCACTACGAAGTTCAATCAGGTTAGGAAGCTACAGATACAAAGCCGCTCATATTTTGTAGGTGTATCAGTCATTTCTCATTTTTGGAAAGTGTTATGAGTCTAAAATTATAATGACCCATATCATTAATAGATGTTAAATTAAGTTTAGAGACTGCTCAAGTTGAAGCCTAGGGCACTTTGCTAAATAGTTCGACACAATGAATGTAGGCCATTGCATTTAGAGTCAACGCTGCTGCATTTAGAACAACTGACTCCCACCTGTTAGATTGATGAGACTTACTAAGGAAGTAAGCTTTCTCTGAACTGATTTGCAGGGACTTTTTTCTTAAGAATAAAAGCAGTTCTTATTTGTGTGTCTCCAGGTCTTTTTAATTAGCTGCTCTCAAGAGGCCTCAAAATAAAACCAGACATAGCTACTGATCAGTAATGAGTGTTTAGTCTGCACATGCAGCCCTCAATCTTCCTGAAGTTAAAAAAAAGTCTAAATGCAGCTATTTTGTCAAAACAGTTGTCTAATTTCACACTATAGTAAACATTACTGTTGGCTCTGAATTCACTAGCAGGAACTATTTATTTGTAATCAGCTATGAAATTGTGATGCAGGTTGGTCAAATTATATTTCTCAAACAAGGATCAGTACAAGGACTACATAGTGCCGATTCTGAGCTTGATTAGTATCTGTGTGGATGGTCTCCCTGTGTCTATATAGGGTTCCTTCTGGCTCTCCGGTTTCCTCCAACCTCCCAAAAACATGCCCAAAACCCTGGACGCCTCCATATTTGTTAGCAACAAGCTAGCCAGCCAAAAGAGCAAACTGTATAGTCGAGGCTCTAGATTTAAAAAGATAAAATGTCTGTATGTTGATTGACCCAAAGCTAGTATAAGCAGCATAACTCATTTAAAGGTGAGAAGTGCTACTTTTTTTTTTAAACTGTTGATACTGTAAGCAGCCATGTTGATTTGACGTCACTTGCTGAACTCGAGGTTGAGGAGTTCTTGAGGAGTTCTTCTGATGAGTCTTCTTGTTCTTCTTTTTCTTCTTCTTCTTCTTCTTGTTATTATATAGAATTAGTTTATAACCGATCAAATTAAAAAAAAACCTTGGTTTTAATTTCGAATACATAGACAGTTTCTTGTGTAATCCTGCCTCTGTGTGTGTGTGTGTGTGTGTGTGTGTGTGTGTGTGTGTATACATTTTTTGCTTATAATATAGATGAAAGGTCAAACATTGGTTCCTGATTGAGCTGCATGCAATTCACAGAATTTGACAAACGAAGAGTGCAGCTAATACTGCAACAACCTCTGAGCTATCACGCTTATACTCACATTTCATAGTATACATGCTTTGATTCCTCCCCCACTCCCCCAACACACACAAACACACACACACACACACACACACACGAAAGTGCATGTTTAGATCATGCAACAGAGCTAG
The DNA here is from genome assembly GCF_027358585.1 of Pangasianodon hypophthalmus. Taxonomy (NCBI): domain Eukaryota; kingdom Metazoa; phylum Chordata; class Actinopteri; order Siluriformes; family Pangasiidae; genus Pangasianodon; species Pangasianodon hypophthalmus. Next base: position 19,629,948 of record NC_069711.1, read on the forward strand.
CAAGTGAATTATTTCTTAATAAAAGATCATATAAGTGCAGACCTTTGTTAAAAAAAAATAAAAAAATAAAAATCCTTGTGCTTCACATTAATGAAGAGACAGCTTTCGTAAGTAGAGTTTGAAAATCGATTCGAAAAACAGCTCAGGATAGTGTTAGGTTGTGATTAATCATAACGTCAGGGTCAGCCACACTCAGTCCTGAAGATTTTTCTCAGGAAAAATATTTTTCTGTTTTACTTTATTCTGTTTAACAGTCTCTGAGGGTTCTCTCATTTGGGCAGGACTGCAAAAGCACCAGGGAAAGAATCTAAAGTTTCATTCCTAGCTGCTGAGATCAATGATCAAGAAAATATTCTTCAGGCCATAAGCACAGCAAAAATGAAATGGTGTAGTAAAATGTGCATTTTAATAAATTTGGTCAAGTGGTTCGTGCACTGCTGTGTCACATCTGGCCTGTTTGATAAGCAAGCTGTCATAACTAAGGCAAAGAGTCAGTCGTTACAGGACACCTCAGAGCACAGTCTCTCTCTCTCACGCACACACACACACACACACACACACAGAGCTGTGCTGATTCTAGATAATTAAGTTGTACTGACTTGGGTTTAATTCATCCAGCCACTTTATCTACAATATAATAAGCGTTTCTTTTCCTCATTATCTCATTTCCTGTCATTTACTCACAATTTCCCCCCTCTTTCAGTGTCAACCAGCGATTTTGTTTAAATGACCTCAATTTGCAAATTTAACCGAGGATTGTGTATAAGTGAGTCAAGACATTTCTATTATTAAATGCTTAGTGAACTGAGAAGTATTAAAAATGGCTTTATTTAATTGGAATAGTTCTAATCCACAATCTTTATAACTCTTATTAAGCACACAACATTTATGTTTTATATTTTCACTGTGAGTGTATTTCTAAACATTTTGCCAGTTTATTTATTTATTTATTTATTTTTGATGTTTAATAGATAATCTGTACACATTATATAAACTGTGAATTATCAGATAGATCAGACCTGGGGTAAAATTCCTGTGGAATATATACTGTCTGGATCTGACAAACCCCTGACCACCCACTCCCAAACTAAACACCTTCACCAATAACCCACTTTAACAAATTAACACACTCCCTGTATCGTACTCCTAAGTCTTGGACACTCCTGTCCTGTCAGTCAGTGTTTCACCTGTTAATTACAATGGATGAAAATGTTTTTGTAATTTGTGCAAAGATTGTCGCATTTAAGAAAAACATTTCATGCACTCTGGATAGAGCATACAAGTATAATATACTTGCCTTGCACACCCTATGTACTGCACTCTATTTGATATCCAGCTACAAGGGAAAGAAATGAATCTTGCAAGTGCAGTTATTTTTTAAAGTCACTCCTGCTTGATATGTTTTACCCAAAACTTCAGGGTGAGATGGTCATCTCTGAAGAGGAACTAAAGTGACATTAGAGACTTGTCTCTGCTTTTCAGTACAAATTCCTCCTTACCTCTAGCTCCTTACTGTTTTTCCTGACACTTCGTGTTACTGCACTCATCTTTTTCTTGTTCATTTGTGTGCAGTGAGGGAAAAAGTTATTTGATCCCCTGCTGATTTTGTACGTTTGCCCAGTGACAAAGAAATGATCAGTCTATAATTTTAATGGTAGGTATGTTTGAACAGTGAGACACAGAATAACAACAAAAAAATCCAGTAAAACGCATTTCAAAAAAGTTTTAAATTGATTTACATTTTAATGAGTGAAATAAGTATTTGATCCCCTATCAATCAGCAAGATTTCTGGCTCCCAGGTGTCTTTTATACAGGTAACGAGCTGAGATTAGGAGCGCACTCTTAAAGGGAGTGCTCCTAATCTCAGCTTGTTACATGTATAAAAGAGACCTGTCCACAGAAGCAATCAATCAATCAGATTCCAAACTCTCCACCATGGCCAAGACCAAAGAGCTGTCCAAAGATGTCAGGGACAAGATTATAGACGTACACAAGGCTGGAATGGGATACAAGACGCGATTATTTGCAAATGGAAGAAACACAAAATAACTGTCAGTCTCCCTCAATCTGGGGCTCCACGCAAGATCTCACCTCGTGGAGTTTCTGGGTGAAAGTGATGTGGTCAGATGAGACCAAAATCGAGCTCTTTGGCATCAACTCAACTCACCGTGTTTGTAGGAGGAGGAATGCTGCCTATAACCCCAAGAACACCATCCCCACCGTCAAACATGGAGGTGGAAACATTATGCTTTGGGGGTGTTTTTCTGCTAAGGGGAAAGGACAACTGCACCGCATCAAAGGGACGATGGACGGGGTCATGTACCGTCAAATCTTGGGTGAGAACCTCCTTCCCTCAGCCAGGGCATTGAAAATGGGTCATGGATGGGTATTCCAGCATGACAATGACCCAAAACACACAGCCAAGGCAACAAAGGAGTGGCTCAAGAAGAAGCACATTAAGGTCCTGGAGTGGCCTTGACAGTCTCCAGACCTTAATCCCATAGAAAATCTGTGGAGGAAGCTGAAGGTTCGAGCTGCCAAACGTCAGCCTCGAAACCTTAATGACTTGGAGAGGATCTGCAAAGAGGAGTGGGACAAAATCCCTCCTGAGATGTGTGCAAACCTGGTGGCCAACTACAGGAAACGTCTGCCCTCTGTGATTGCCAACAAGGGTTTTGCCACCAAGTACTAAGTCATGTTTTGTGAAGGGTTCAAATACTTATTTCACTCATTAAAATGCAAATCAATTTATAACTTTTTTGAAATGCGTTTTTCTGGATTTTTTTGTTGTTATTCTGTGTCTCACTGTTCAAATAAACCTACCATTAAAATTATAGACTGATCATTTCTTTGTCACTGGGCAAACGTACAAAATCAGCAGGGGATCAAATAATTTTTTCCCTCACTGTATGGTTTTTCATAGCATTCCAGCATTCCTGTTGTAATGATGTCACTGGCATGCATACACACACACGCACACACCCGAAAGAATAATACATATTTTTATTAATGTTTTTTCAATACATCTTTATATTCATACACTTGTTTACTTACATCAGTTATATGTAACTGGAAGAATGTGTTGGAGGAGGGGTCAGGGTCTGCAGGCCGCCATTTGATGATTTCTACCTCTTCCTGTTTAGTAGATCATCTCACCTGGAGACCTAGTTTCAAATTCAGTTCATTTAGGGCTGGGCAATGTGACAATAGTGATATTGTGATCAATTATGTCACAATATGATTTTGTGATATGGACAGTGTAATATCTTTTTATGATTTTTTTTTATTTATTTTTGTTTAATTTAAAAAAAAAGAGTGGAAGCAGCTTAATCTTTAATATTTTTATTTTAAATTTTATTGATATATAGTTTAATATAGGAAAATCTAAGTAAATGTATTATACATATTTAAAAAAGTACTTTATTTATGTTTTAATGCAACACTACTGCTGGCATTTTGTGAGCAAGCACATATATGTGTGTGTGTGTGTGTGTGTGTGTCTATCATGATATATCGTAGAAATGCTTTTGAGAATTGTGATATGATATTTTTGTCATAACATGTCATGACATGTTGTTGAAAGATTGATAAACCTCAGTCCACATGTTAATATTTATTTGATAGGCTGCTCCATGATAGTATATAGAGTGTTGTCTAAATCAGACTCTCCACAAAAGTGTTATCCAAGTTACTGTCTGTACAAATTTTTACATTCTTTCTCGGCTTCTCCGGTTTCTTCCCATCTCCCAGAAACAAGCTGATGAGTTAACTGGCGAATCTAACCTCCCTCAAGTTGTGAGTGAGTGTGTTAATGTGTGGTTATGAGTGTGTTATTGGACTGGTGTCCAATACAGCATTCCCACGATAGGCTCCAGATCCACTGTAGTCCTCACTGAAGATGAATGAAAAAAAAATCACAGCATATATCATTAATGTGCCATTTGTAGTCCTATTATTAGTGACATGATAAAGAGACTGACTCACTCAAGAACATAAGTGCTCTGCTTCTTCACTACTTTAACCTCTCGCAGGCTCAGTAGTTGAAGCTTTGACCTAACGCTGGTATAATTAGTCCAGATTAGAGCTCTTTGTTCTGTGCTCGACTTGATCAGTATAGTCACTCAGCACAGCTCAGCTTGGAGAAGCTGGAAATGTTTCGTGAATTGGGAATAAAAATAGAATCCATTAGCATCTCAGCCTCTGACCTTTTTTTATACACGTCAAATCAATCGAGTTCGTTTTAGTTTACATCCTCTTTGGCAGAACAGTAGGCAATGAAAAAGTCAGAGTTGCTTCGTCCTTATTCATTTTATTATGAGACTTGATTCTTACGCTTACGGAGATAGCACTGTTGAACACAGCACTGTTGAATTCTCAAATCTGATTGGTCAGATGGCGTTGATTAATTTTCTATAACAGCAGCTCTGACATTAATTCCAGCTATAATTCAGAATAAGTTAATGAACTCATTATAATATGATATCATTCTACAACAATAACAATAACTAATTCACTGGGACTAGCAGATGCTCCACCTAAACAGTTTTTTGAAAACCTGTGTAATTATTGATATGGAGACGTTTTCTTTAAGGAGTCATTTATTTAACATTTATGGAAGGAGTCTCCAGTGTCAGAGTTTTGTTACGAGCTTCTTCGCCTATTTGATGGTCATTTTGGATTACAAACCAATGTTCAAATCCTTGAAATCGTGATTCTATCAAGTTGCTATATATGTTGTTATACTGTATGGGATGTGCAATAACAGTTATTGGTATAGTGTCTGCTTACAAATCAGTTCAATTAGTCATTCAGAGAAACTGATAATAATTACTGTGATATAATAATTTTTAAACAGACTTGTTACGGGGATCACACTTTGCCTTCGAACCCTTATCACAATCTTGTAGAAAATAGTATTTTCTCAGAAGATACTGTTTTTTAAACATCTTGTTCCTTATTTCAAAGACATTATTCAGATATATATATTGCTATAGTATGTCAGGAATAACACACTTCAGACCATTCTCTTCTTCCCCCCCGTAGTGCATTATTTTCCTATAGCAACATGGTCTGGAGTGTGTTATGCCGCTTATACTGCAGCGATTTGCCAACGATTATGATGTTTAATTTATTAATGAACGACACATCACACATTTTAATGGTTTTATAGTTAGATTTAATGTTGTTTTAAGTTAGTTCCTGTTCTCACCTACTGTATATTATAGCTGCAATAAACAGTCTCTCTCTCCCTCTCTCTCTCTCTCTCTCTCTCTTTCTCTCTAAAAACACAGCCTGTCATTTTACAGAGAAACTGGAAAGCATAAACTCCTCTGTCCTGAAGACTTTCCTGTGCTATGAAACTTTGACTGTTACAAAGCGCTTACAACCGAGACTCCTTCCATAAATGTTAAATAAATTTCTCCTAAAAAAAAACATCACCACATCATCGATTATACATTTGACTTTTTTAAACATGTTTTTTAAAAATCAGTTCATTATTAGTCTTAGGTTATGTGAAGCCTGTATCATACAGGACCCAGTGTATAAGCTGTTACTATAGAAACAATAACATATCAGAAGGAGCTTATTAATATTAACCTCGTTCATGTAACAGCCAGAATTAGTTATTGTTACAGAAATTATATCATATTAGAATGAGTTCATTAACTTGTTTTGAATTATAGGTGGAATTAATGTCAGAGCTGCTGTTACATAAGATTGGTCAACACCTTTTGACCAATCAGATTCGAGCATTCATCATTCAAGATCCGGGCTGCTGTATAAACATCATTATCCTAATTCTGAGAAAATTCTGAGAGAACATAGAATGCATTGTATTTCTTGAAAAAACACCCCTCGTCTGACTTTAGAGGAATTGTCATGCAAGATTTGTTTGTCCAAATTGTGTCAGCTTTTGCGAAGGTTGTTTTGTGTGAAAGCGAGATGAAGCGCCATTGCTCGGTTACATGTTATTGTATGGTGATTGGTGGCTTGTTTGTTGTTGTTGACATTAGCAAGCCAGTCAATGTCAAGGATGATGTGAGCTTCAGTTTCAGATCATTCAGAGACGCTGTCCTTGAAAAGAGCTGCAACTGCTTATTTGTGCATGCAAATTATGCCACATATGAAACGGCACAATCAAAGCGCCTGCTCTTAAAAGGAATGAAAATTAAACTCTTCGAATTTTGTTGATGTTTTCACTGAGTTTAAAGTAGAAAGCTTAAGAGGTTTGAAGCACATCTTTTTTCCAGCTCCTAAACCGCAGAGGTCTGTACGCTCTCATTGTGTGACACATTGCAAGAGATTGTGAAGGTCACTGTGCCTTTTCCTGCTTACTGCAGGTCAGCTTTAGTTCCTGAGTTACTAAAGCCACTGCTCCAGCACCATGTGCTGCTCAAAAGTAAGTGTCCCCCCAAATATGCATTGATTTTATCTTGTATTTTTTTAAAAAATCCATGAAAGAAAAATTTATCTTGACGTCATTTACTTACATTTAAGTGTACATCAAGAGTATTTTTAATTGCTGACACTTTTGGACTAAAGTTTAATTTGACGCATTACTAATCTCTTAATCTAAATCTCATTACTGACTTAAGTAAGATTTGGAGTGTAATTTTGCTGGACTTTTTCCACCCCTGCACATACTTGAGTCACACAAAATTTGTTTCTTGTGGGCATGTGCTGTCTGTCTTTTTTTTACGTTCTCATATGAGATGGTAGAAACCACTGTAAAATTTCAGTTATACCCAGGAAAAGACAAAACTGTGTCTGTACTTCAATTTCTAAGGGCTAAACGCAGGTAAGAACTAAAGCTGTGAGAGCAGAAGTTTCCAGGGACAAAGGGCAGCCCACACTGTAGTACAGGCCCAAGGAATTCACTGGAGCCAATCATTTGGATTTGTCACTTTATACCTCAATTTGATAGAATTGGATAATCTCTGTCCGCTCTATGCCTCTGTTGCACCCTTAAATTAAAAAAAAAAAATTGCTTTGTTGCAACACTTACATTGTGCATTGTTAAAGAAAAACACAGCACATCTCTTCATTTCTGCTTTATCTGTTTTTGAAATATGTTTCCATTTCATCCATAGACAACATTTCACAGTGTGGAGCACCAGTCTGGTGACCTAATGTATTGAATTATGTCATCAGCTATCTACATCTTTCTCCAATGTATGTATATGTATGGTACACAGATTAGTTTTCTCAGTAGAGAAGCGTCTGTACTCATTATAATTGTTTGAGAACTAACAAGGAGAATAAATGAGACCCTCGGATTCCCACTGTGCTGCAGCTAGCACACTACATTCAATGGCCACAACCTCTCATTATCTAGTGGCCTTACATTGGAAGTGTTGGTTTTTTTTATAGATAAAAATGATCTAATTTTACTTACTATAACAACATTTCCTTTCAATGGTTTTCTGATATTAATACAGTTATTACAAAATGTATGGTGGAAGGAGGTCAATGTACTCATAGTGATATGTGGAAAAAAGAAAGACAGTAATAGCAGGTCAGACCTGAGCTAATCTAAACTCTTAGCAAACTGCCTCAATTACAGTCATGAACGCTGGCTTGAGAATGGAAACCTCCAGTGTAACGAGACCGTTGTGACCTCTCTTAAGCATGTGAATATTTTAATTTAAGCTATTCACTGAAGCTCAAATGCAATGTTTGTGTATAATTAAGTGTGTCAATGCAGCAATATGGTGTAAAAGATGACACTGGAAGAGATTGTACTAGTAATAAGTGGCTTCTGTGACAATAAGACATCTAATATAAATAAAAGATCTGCTGTGACGTCCACACAATAAAATACTGTGTAGCTCTTCCTGTTTATTTTCTAATATCTGTTGTGAGATATTATGAGATAGAGTTTCTCATTTGTGATGTCTCTACTGAAGTGTATCGACCCTCTCACTAGTTACACACTCCTCTCTGACTTTTCTGAGCAGTGTTCACTAACAGCTTCTGATTTGATCCGTATCTTGGCATGTTTTGTTCTGAAACAGGAGTTTGTGTCATTATGTTTAACTGCTTGACTGACTTAAACAACAGCCAATAGTGTTGGAGATACGTCATACCTCCAAATCTAAAAAAAAAAAACATCAGCAGCTTGAGCTAGCTAAATACGGAGAACAGCAAAGTGATTTATGAGAGCCTTTTACTTACTGATGGAGAAGCCCAGATGGTATATAAAAAGTGAACCATGTTCTCAGTCTAAGAAAGTGACATATTCATAACACTGAAGGGCCCCAAGTTGGTAAAACACCTCAGAAAAGTGCCTGTCTCATAACTGCAACCTCATACATATTCCTCCCTTCAAAATTAATACATTCCAACCAGTTTTTCTCAACCAAGCTAACAAGCTACTACTGTAGAGCAAGACTCGCCTTCAGGGGAGGGACATATATGATTCTAGAGAGGATTTAATTTGAATAGGTTCATCTTCAAAAGTTTTTGCTCATGTCCTCAGAAGTAACTAACTATAAAATTAAAGAGAGATCTCCAAAACAATTTGTACAATCAGAGATACTGTAGTATTGGTGTCCATAACACTAAGATACATGGATAAAAAGCTCTGAAGCTATTTTGATTTGAACTCAAATGTCATGGGATTTTCCTAGTGGTGTTCACTTTAATCTGTATCTTACATGTTGTGAGCATTGTTTTTCGAGTGTTTTTGTTTTCCATATTCATTAGGAAAGTGATGTTTGTCCAAAAGCAGCTACCAGTTTTGTTCAGATTTTTTTTTTTTTTCCTTTTTTTTTTTTTTTTTGGTGTCCACATGAAAACACACTATTTCACAGCCATTTTCTTCTTTTTCTCTTTTCCTATTTTCACTTCAAGAGTGATGACTCTCATCTATCCATAAGCAGAGGTTTTGCAAATTACTATAATTACGTTTATTTATTTATTTTTGACAGTTTTGGCTTTTGTACGATTCGTTTTTATGACTTCATATAGCCTTGTTCGACATGTAAATGGTTTCAGGTTTCTGTTTTGATGATGTAACGCCATCATCAACCCCCATGTTTCTTGGCTTTGTTTGATTTTCTCTCTCTTCTTCTCTCTCCCGCACACAAACTCTGGCTTTCATGCCCACCCACGCTCCCATTCACTAAGCCGCTACTGTTTTCCCAAAATCATAAACTGTTTAGGAAAAGTGTAAAGGAGCCAAGCACAAAAGAGGCTCTCATCGGCCTGTTGAGAGAGGAATACAGGGAAAATATCAGCCTCCCTGAGGCTCGCTTCTCTTTCACAGAGAAGACAGAGGACACACATCACTATTACAACTGAGCTTGGCCTTCTCTGACTGCGTACTCTCAAACACCAACATTTAACCATCCCATCCATTAGTGTAATGAGCTGTTCCTCTTTACTTCTAGCATTCTGATTTATGTGGATTATTGCCATTTTAGAAATTAATACCTGTGTTGTTTTAAATTCAAAAAAATCTTTTTTTGTTGTTGTTTCACATCTAAAATTAAATTGTTATAACTCACTGTGCAGTCAAAGCAGAAAATAATTGGCTCTTATAGTGCCATATTTAAAGAAGCACTAATTACACTTTTTTTTAGCAGCCATCCACATTGATAGACGTGGCCAATTTAGTGGGTGATTTCTATACAAATAAACACAGGCCACAGTACAATAAAAAAAAAAAACAAGGCCAAAAAAGAAAGGGTGTCTTTTTGAACACTTTTTTTTATAGCCATCATTGTTTAAACATAGCCATGTTTATACAACTAGTTCTAATCAGATGTTGTTAATTACATGATCCTACACAGTGGAAAGGGAAAGACACTCCACCAAAAGCTTATGCAGTGGTGCGAAAGTGTAAACAGTAGTGACTGCCTCTTTTAGTTGTTAGTGTGGCGGTGTTCAAGTCAAAATAAATGCAAAAAGCAGGCGTATAAATAGCCTACAGTGTGCTAAGATTTACAGTACTGCCTAAAAGTCATCCCTAGTTTCTGTCTTAGAGATGTCTGGCTTTTGCTTTAGTTTGCTTTAGTCTGTCAGGAGAAAAGAGTAACATTCTAAACATGTTATTTTTTACATTAATTGAACAAGCAAAAATGTCTCAGTAAAGAAAGTAACATTTTAAATAATTGACCGCTTTTTATATGCAGAGATAGAAGCAAGTGAGGGCCAACTGTGGCAAGTTCTCCAAGAACCTTGGATTTGATTTGATTTGATTTATTGATTGATTGATTTGCTTATTTATTTATTCATTCATTAATCTATTTATTCATTCAATCATTTAATCGTCGAGTTATTTAATATAAGTGAATTGATGCCGTGTTAAAGGCAAAGGATACTCTCAACAAATATTGTTACTCTTTACTGCTCTTTCTAATTATTTTTTTATGCCTCCACCACCAGGTGATTGAGGCATTATGCTTTCAGGCTGTCTCTGAGGCTATCCACCCATCCGAGATTCTCGTTAGCGCGACACGAGTGGTTGAATGTGTATAGGATTTATATGGAATTATCACTGTAACCAGCAGATGAACTGATTAGATTTTGGAATTGATCCAAACAGGGTCAAGGTCAAAGCAAGGTCAAATGTCTGAAATAGTTTTTCTTCAATAGCTTCCTTCCTGTTGGAAGTATATTTTAAGGGTAGTTCTTGGCATACAAATGAGTAAAAAGAAGGTCTAGACTTGTTGGCAGCAGAGGCATCTCTGTCAGTGCTGCTGGAGTTCTACTTTTTCATTTCATTATTTTTGAAACGTTTTTTGCTTTTTATAGTACCGTATATTATACCTCAACCAGACACATTATTGTCCCTGCTACAGTTTTGAAAAAAATCAGCACCTCTTTGCTCATGAAATGTATCTGACATACATCATACAGTATATGACCCAGATGCACATTTATTATAGTGACAGTTACATTTGTTTATATGGCAGACACTTATTTACTGCTGACCCACCACTTACCTCATACTTCTATAGCACACAGAGTGGCATGGTGGATATAACTGGATTAGTGTATCACACCAGGAAGTGAAAGTAGCATGGAATTGGCCTATTGCATTTTTTAAGTAAGCAAATAATTGAAGTTTTCCTGAGTGTATTAGAGAGCGTCCAACCTCAGTCCTCAACCGGAAACTTTTCACCAGGCAAATATGTAGCCATTATGTAATTCATCACCTTTGCGCTCACCAAGAGGCTTTAAAAGTAAATTTAAAGTCAAACCTTTTAATGGCCAGTCTGTTTGATTTGTACTGAGGGAGTGGTTGGTGTACAGTATTTCAGATGAAATATTGATTTTTCCCCCTCCTCATGCAGATTTGCAGTGTTTCTCTGACACTGTCAGCTTCATTTCCAATGCTTTATGTGTTTCAAAAGAGCAAACAGAATGAAAGTGAGAGTGAAACAAGGAAGGAAAGTGTGAATCTCTCACAGTGGATTAAAAGTCAATATGTGATCTCATCTGTCACTACTTGCCCTGTAGCTGCAGGCAGGGCGTTTGGAAGCTCGAGTGTTTATGAGACCAAAGAAGGGCTTAAGAATTCTTGAAATCTTCAGCATGAAATGGTGATATTTTGCGTTAGAATCGAGATCGGGAGTCTTTGACTAATTTTTATTATGTTATTCTGTTTTGATGACTTTTATAAATGCGTTGCGTGCAGCTTGTGTTTGGTCTGTAGACCACTTGATGGTCTCATGGCAGCTACACAGGTTTATTCCTCTGGCATTAATCAGAGCTGAGTGTACACAGACATCTGTCACTGACTTAATGGGTGAAAAATAGCTTGTGTAGGGTGTAGGTCAGGGGTCGTCAAGTGGCAGAGTGCAGTTTTGATGCTGAACCAGCGAAATATTTCAATGGATGAAAAATCTGTTACCCTCCCTGGTCTGATTAGTGAAGTGATGTTAAGAAGAAAGTCTATGGCAAAAACTGAATGTTTAAAGATGCTCCTCTGTGAAACAAAATATAAGCACATCAAATCTTAGTTATAGCTATGAACTAATCACTAATGATGAAACTTTGAAAAGGTAACTGCTGTTGCTATTCGGTCATATTATTTGCTTATCTTGACCTTTGTAAACAAGGAATACTATATAGCTGGACTGTTACAAATGCTTTTGATTTCCAGAGTGTAAAAAGCATTCTGGACATACTGATGGTTAATAAACGTTAACCAAAACTTCACCTATTATATCTAGTAATTCATGAATCTAGTTTAGATTTTTGTTGCATTCCAGCTGCAAGCCCACAAAACATGGTGTGATTGAATGTTCCTTACTACTAATCTGGGAATCTCCATGAACCTTTTTCACCCCACACACAATCCCACAATCCTTCCTTTCCTAATTCCATGGTTGGAACAAATGACCTACTAAATATTTCACTAAACTATTGACTAAAATTATTGAAAGCTGTTTGAAGAATCTCATAAATCCTCTATAATCGAAGAACACCAGTCTTCTCCATTTTTTTCTTACTAGTCCCCTGTTTCTAATTTGTGCTTTGTCTCTGAATTGTAATTAAGGAATCCATTCGCTGGCTGGCTAGCCCTAGACCATGGGAAATCTCCTCTGATTGAATTCTCTCAATTCCATTCTCATCTCACTATACCCTTTTTAGACTTTACAGGCACAACTGTCACTAATTTAGCCAGTACACACACACACACACACACACACACACACAGTTTATTAGATACACTTACCTTCTATTAAAATATACTTCACTTATACTGCAGCAGTGTTGAATTCCCAAGTCTGATTGGTCAGAAGGCTAAATTTATAATGATTGCTAAATAATTTTCTATAGCAACAGCTTTGACAGTGCCAGCTGTAATTTAAGTGATAGGTTTATATAAACATGCCTTTTCTAATAAGTTATCCTTTCTGTAGTAACAACTGATTCACAAGGACTTGTGAAGTATGGTGGTTGTTCTACATAGTAATAAACTGATTAAAAATGTGTAGTTATTTAACAACAAAAAGTCTAATTGTTGATATGTAAGGAGAGGAAAAAAGTATATATTATTTTACTTGTTTCAGTAAAAATTAATAAAGGATGTTATAAAGGATTCTCCAGTATCAGCACTTTGCTACAGTCTGTAAGTTTTCTGCCATGTGAGAGTCTTCAGGACAGTGGATATTGTGCTTTCCAATTTTTTGGTAACATGACAAGTTGCATTTTTTGTTTTATTAACTTCAAGAAATAGAAAACAACTGTTTTAGCTGCTGTAAAGTAAGCAAAGTCGGCAACTAACTTGTCTCATGAACGCTCCACAACATTAAATGTAACTGTCAGCAATTAAAAATCACAATGTGTCATTCTTTAATTAGAAAAAAGTGTAAGCATTGGCAAACTGCTGTGGTATTAAAGGAGTAAAACCCTTTCCGATGTGCTGGTTTTTTTTTTTTGAATTTCTTTTTTTAAATAATCAACTTCAGAGTGGTAACAGTAACCCCGCTTCATGACAGTCCACATCACATGACCGTGTTGTTGATTATTTTCCTATAACAGCACACTCATTCATTACTGAACCACCGCAGGACAGCATGTGACCAGATATCGTTTTGATAGTAGACCATTCTTAGCATGACTGTGACATAGTAGTGTGTGTTGTGCTGGTACGAGTGTATGAGGTTCAGCAGTGTTGCTGGAGTTTTGAAACACCTCAGTGGCACAGCTGGTTTGAGAAACAGTCAGTGCTGTATTCATGAACTGACTCTGATTAACACAGATAGTACCTGGGAAGATATGAGCTGTAATTCCTAACTGTACACCTTCATTTCAGTAAGCTTTACAATGTGTACCACTGTAAAAATCTGGCTATGCGTGATACACAGGTACCAGTGTAACACCATGTCAGTGTCTCTACTGTGCTGAGAATAGTCCACTAACACGTAACATCTGGCCAGTGGTGGTCCTGCAGAGGTCCATTTTCATTAATGGACAAAGTAGGGAGGTCTGACAAATTGTACATAGCATCAGTCAGTAATTATATACCTATAACATGACCTACATGGCAAGTGTACTTGATAAAGTGGCCACTGAAGGTGTATGTATCTATAAAATACATACACCTAAACTGGAGCTAAGTCTGTTTTTTGTATTTATGATGGACATTGAAGTCGCTGCACATCGGTTGGTGTCTCTGGGCAGTCAGTGCTCTGGGTTATAGCGTGTTCCCACTTTCGAAACTTGTTTAGTAGTCTCTAAAATCTTCAATAAAACATACACGCTGTTCGCTTGAGTAAACACTGTTATGGTTCTCCAGAATTCACTTTGGCGTGTGTGTCATTTTGGGATTTTACAGGTGGCCCAGTCCTGAGAAACAGCATTTGTATTAACCTAGGTGACATGCTGGTGCAAACACTGCACCTATTCATGATTCAGTACCTCTAATGTTTAAGAGTAGAGCAATTCATACTCTCTTCAAACACTATCTATGTGCGTGACACAATATGAGCGTCTATTTTGAGCCTTTCAGTCTTTCTTTCCTCCAATTTTCTCTCATCATTCAGGGAGACAGGAAGTAGAGGATGCTAGCCTGCTTACGGGTGTAGTCAGCAGGGATGCTGCTCTCAGACCTAATCCTGTTGTGTACAAAAGAAATAACAGCAGGATAGATTTCACATCATAAAAAAGTGATGTTCTGTATGCTCAGTAGTACTGGTTCTGAGCAAGAGTTCTTAAAATGATCTGATTAACTCTTCATAAGCAAATAGCAGTTAATTAGGCTTTAAGGAATCTAAGTGTCATCCCTTTAGAATGTATTGATCTTTCCAGAAAGATTGATGGCAAGCAACATCAAATCAAAGCTCCAAAGATAGAAGAGACAGGGATTAAAAAGACTAACAGTTAATAGAGTTTCAAAAGCAGGGACCACGCATGTACACTTGTGTATGTAAAGTGTGTATGCCAAGACCATGGACCATCCAGTCAGTCAGCAGTCACAGGGGAACACTCCTACTTGTGTTAAGTCGTGGCTCATTTTGTTTTCCTACAACTATCTTGCACTTGTGTCTGATCAGTTCTGCAGTATAGGTATCACTGCCAGCTTCTTTAACAGCTCTGTGTTTGTAAGTCGCTTTGGATTTAAGTACCTGGCAAAGAAATAAACATTAATGTAATGTGATACCTTCTCTTAGAATAGTGCATGCATTTCCTGCCAACTTTTGTACCATAACACTGTTGAATTCTCAAATCTGATTGGTCAGAAGGTGTAGATTAATTTTCTATAACAGCAGCTCTGAAAATGGTGCCAGCTGTAACTTAAATCACAGGTTGATGCGAATGCTCTCGTTCTATTACACTATTGTTTCTGTAGTGACAGCTAATTCACAAGGATTTGTTTGGCAGGTACGCCATATAATCTAAACCTAATAATAAATGGATTAAAAACATGTGGTTTTAACCAAAGAAAACACTGGATCATTTCCAGTTTTTGAAGTTTTCTGCTACAGGACAGAAGACTTTGCACTTTTCTATTTCTCATTAACATAGCAAGCTGTGTTTTTTAAGTTATTTACTTAAAGAGAGAGCGAGAGAGAGAAGAGAGTATGGTGAGGGATTGATTGTAGCTGCTATAACATAAGTGATGAGAGGAACTGACTTGTTTTGCAGACATTCCACAGCATTAAATGTAACTATGAATGCAAAGAATCTATGACAAGCTGTTTTTTAATAAAAGAAATATTGTAATATCTGTAAATTGCTGTGGTATAAGAGGAATGAAAGACTTTGGGATGCTCTCTTATAGGGAAACAGACATCTGTGGAGTTTTATGTTCCAAAACATACAGGACAGTTTGCAAACCATAATGTTTGAAATGGTGATTTTGGTCACTTGACACTTTATAATGATCTTCCATGCACTGCTTAGCAGAAATTAGGAGTTTGTATGCACGCTGTGTTTACACATATTGTAGTCAGAGCTACTGTTTACAACACTGCAAGAAGCTACACACACACACACACACACACACACACACACACACACACACACACAGGTCAGATCAGTTCAGATCAGAATGCTTGTAAGTTTTTGGGTCTGGCAAAGTGGCAAAGAAACTTCCGTCTTCTTTGTCAGTTCAAAAGTTCAGAAGACAAACACTTTATTAACACTGAGGAGGTTAATAAAGAAACATCTTTGACTTTTGAGGTCTTTTTTGTACAGAGTGCAGTTTCAAGCATAAGCCTTTAGATCAAAATAATCATCAGGTGTGTCCAAATATTTGTCTTTGAAATACACACACATACAGTTGAGGCCAAAAGTTTACATACATCTAGGCTAAAGACAGTCAAACTCAATTTTTCATTTTGATTTAATGTTATCATGTACATTTCCTGTGTTAAGCCAATTAGGGGATCTACTTTATTTCCATAAGAGGTCATTTCAAAATAAAAGCTAAGAGACAGATTTTTTTTTAGCTTTTATTTACTATATCAGATTTTTGGTGGGTCAAAAGTTTAAATACACTTTGCTAGCATTTGCTTTTAATTGCTTGCACTTGAGTCAAACGCTTGGGGCCTTCCACAAGCTTCTCATAATTCTTTGCTGGAATTTTCCCCCTTCCTCCTGACAGAACTGGTATAACTCAGTCATGTTTGTGGGCCTGCTTGCTGAGACATGCTTTTTCAGTTCAGTCCACACATTTTCTGTAATATTCAGGCCAGGGCTTTGTGATGGCCACTCCAATACTTTCACATTCTGGCTGGTGCCTTGAGGTGTTGCTTTCTAGATAATCCTCCATCCTCATTATGCTACCTATTTTCTGACGTGCACAAGTCCCTTTTCCAGCAAAACATCCCTACAACATGATGCTGCCACCCCATGCTTCACAGTTGGAATGGGTTTCTTTGGATGAAAAGCCTCACCCTTTTTCCTCCATACATTGCGCTGATCATTATGGCTAAACAGTTCAGTTTTTGGTTCTTCTGACCAGAGAACACTCTTCCGAAAGCCTGGTGATCTCCTGCAAATTTTAGGTCTTTTTCCAGTCTTCGGCTGTCCAGTGTTGGGGAGTCTGTGCTCATGATAGCCTCAGATTCTTGTTCTTGGCAGGAGTGGAACCTGATGTGGTCTTCTGCTGTTGTAGGTCATGCACCACAATGTTTGATGTGTTGAGCGTTCTGAGTTGCTTTTCTGCTCACCACAGTTATAAAGAGTGCTTATTTGTGTTAGACTTCCTGTCAAATCAAACCAGTCTCTCACCAAGTCATTCTCCTCTGATCTCTCTCATCAACAAGATGTTTCAGCCTGCAGACCCTCCGCTCACAGTTTACCATTCTGCGTAAACTCTGGAGATTGTTGTGTGTGAAATTCCCAGGAGACCAACAGTTTATGAAATACTCAAATCAGCCCATCTGGCACCAACAACCATGCCACGGTTAAAGTCACAGAGATCACACTTTTTCCTCATTCTGATGTTTGATGTAACTGAAACTCTTGACCTGTATCTACATGATTTTATGCATTGTGCTACTGCCACATGATTGGCTGATTGGATAACTGCATAAATGAGCAGGTGTACATGTGTTCCTACTTGTGCATGCAAGTGAAAAAAAAATACTAGAGACAGCAACAAGCACAGTGCAGCGTGATGCAATGGCTCGTGTTTTACACAGCTGGTATGGATTGAAGTGCTTGTTAAAGTGTAACTGCCGCATGACACACATCAAAAAAGGCTTCAGAAACTAAATGAGTCTGGTGTGAATTGGCCTGAATGGATCCCAAGGATAGCATTATAACATCGCCTCAGAATGAGAGTCAGTCAAGTAATCAACCATACACTGACAAACCACACAAAAGCCAATTTAAAGCAAAAAAAAAGAAAGAAATTTAAATATTTGGCTAGTTTACACATTTTTCGAATGATTGAATAGTTTACTTTACAACAAGGCTTTACAGTATACAGTTATACATGTTCACAGTATACAGTCATAATGATTTATAATTGTACTGTCCAGTGACACCCAGAAGAGGATAGGTTTCCTTTTGAGTCTAGTTCCTCTCATGGTTTCTTCCTCATATTGTCACAGTGAGTTTTCTTTCTCACACTTGCATCTGACTTGCTCATTAGGGATATATTTGTAAATCTACATCCGTTGAGCTATATCCGTTAAGCTGCTTTATGACAGTATCTATGGTTCAATGCTCTATACAAATAAACCAAATTGACTTGACTTGACTTGAAAAATAATATAAGGTTCGAGCTTTGGTAGTTTAGTGCCTTATTCACTGCAGAGCTTCAAATTTGCTTAATCGTTTGCTGAAACTGGAGGCACATATGCTAGGGCTGAAGTACCTGCACTTATTTTTTCCACTTCAGGCACTGTTTGTGTTGAAAAAAATCTGAAACTTTCAACAGTTAAATATGGATTCATGCTTTCTAAAGTTTTTTTCTATATTGGCAACCTTTATTTTAGTGTCTGCCTTCAGACACTTTTCAGACTTTACATCTGCCTTCAGATTTTAGACCTGATAAGGTTTGGCTTGTGAGAGCATTCATTCTGATTTGATTGTGTATTGGAGCTTTGTATTCCTTTTACACCTTTGATGTCTCACATTCACAGTCACACGTCCGTCTGAAATAGACAGCTGATGCTTTCTTCGTTTTCTGTGGAACTATCAGAGATCATAGATATGTGATAATAATAAAAAAAATATAGAAAAAAGAGAGAGAGGACATGAAAGCATTCTAAATGGAACTTTACTTTAGACGTAGAAAAGAAAACAACTCCCACTCCAATCATCTTTATGAAAGTCTTTGGGAAAAGAATGGCTTTGATGGACAGTGTCATGATTGCAGCCATATGTGTTTCAGTCACAATTACAGCCTCGCTGTGACGCCATGGCTCTGCTTATCCGATTCAAAGGAGGCCCATTATTGGAGAGAGAAAATGACGACAGATTCAGATCTAACCACCATTCTCCGGATGAGAACATCAAAGTGTCCTTAATGCCAAACCCTCAATTTCATCCCCACACTGTGTTTTACCTTGTAGATGGGCCTCGGCTTTTCTTGTGTCGCTTCATTTGCTCTTATTTTTCAAGCACTCAGGCAAATCAGGTTTAGAGTGGAGAACAGGGACCTGTGATATGAATGCAAAGGAGTCGAGTGTCATTTGAGCAGGTTATTAAGTTTACGTTGATTTAGATGAATCTCGGCTGTGAATGAAAGGCTGGAAGGGCCAGTGCACCTGAACACATCATGGCCAAGAAAGCATGAACTTTTTTATGTGTCACATATAAGTTGATCATCATTTCCAGACTAGTTGATGTGTTACGGATTCACACTTTTGAAGAAATCTGTTATTTTTTTGTTTGAAATTAGAGCTAGAGGGTTTAAAGGTGTCAGTGTGGGCTACAGTATGCAGTAATGTGCTGATGGGAGGGAAGAAACACCTGACACACTGCTACATCCTGATGCTCTGATGTCCTGCTTCGAACTTTCTGCCCTTGTGACACACTTTCTGCTGCTGTGTTTAGTCCTAATGATTGTGTTTATTTAGTGGTTGGATACCCAAAAGTTTTACACTTCCCAAAACAGTTTATGCACAATTCTCCTCCTTGCTTTAGTGGATAATCTCACCTGGATACTGTAGATCTGAACCTAAGAACAGCTGCTATAATCATAAAGACTGTCCTGTGCTCATCCCAGGAATCTTATTCACAATATACTGAACACCATTTCACCTTATTTAGTACAATTCAGCACACTGTAATGATTTATAATTGCACTCTCTGGTGTCACGCAGAAGTCAATGAGTTCCATTTTGCATCTGGATCCTACTCATAGCATCTCAAGGAGTTTTTTGCCACTGTTTCCTCTGGCATACACATTAAGGATCTAACTCTACATCTGGATTTCTGTAAAGCTGCTTGGTGATAATATCTATGGTTAAAAGTGCTATAAAATTGGGGGAAAAAATGAATACAGTCCCCTGTGAAAGTATACACTGAAGACATTTGGGTTTGAGGTCAAAAGATGAATATGAGATCATATATCAGAACTTCAGCTTTCATTTCCTGATATTTACGTCTAATTGTGTTAAACAACTTAAAACATGGCACCTTTTGTTTGAACCCACCCATTTTTCAAGTGATTAAAAATACTGGAACACGTGACTGATGTGTTTCTTGTTGCCCAGGTGAGCTTTGTTAGATTGATTGTTTAAACAATGAATAGCTCTGAATGTCTACTTTTGGTTTGAGCCCATGGTTTTGCCTGTGACTGCATTTGGTGGTAAAAAAGATAAACCAACATGAAGACCAGAAAGCTTTCTATAGGAGAAAAGCAGGTCATTTTGAAGCTAAAAAAAGAGGGAAAATCGATCAGAGCCATGGCACAAGCATTGGGCATAGCAAATACAACTAACTGGAATGTCCTGAAAAAGAAAGAAACCACTGGTCTACTAACAACCAGACATCGACCAGGTCAGCCAAGGAAAACAGTTGATGACAGAGCAGTTGATGACAGAAACATTGTATGAGCTGTGAAGAAAAGCCCAAATACCACAGTCAGTGACATCACCAAAAACCTCCACAGGGGGTGAAGGTATCACAATCCACTGTTTTGAAGAAGACTTCAAGAGCAGAAATTTCTAGAACCAAGATTAACCTCTACCAAATTGATGGAAAGGCCAAAGTGTGGAGAAAGAAAGGAACTGCTTATGATCCAAAAAAATTATCTCATCAGTCAAGCACGGTGGAGGTAGTGTCATGGCTTGGGTTTGCAGGGCTGCTACTGGAACAGGCTCACTAACCTTTGTTGATGATGTAACTCATGATAGTAGCAGCGGAATGAATTCAGAAGTCTACAGAAACATTCTGTCTGCCAAGTTACAGAGAAGTGCTTCCAATCTAACTGGGAGGAACTTGCAGCATCATGGGAGGATCATGCACCATAACTGGCAGGAACTTGCTGCATCATACAGCAAGACAGTGACCCAAAACACACTACCAACACAGCAAAGGACTTCATCAGGGGAAAACAGTGGAAGGTTTTAGAGTGGCCAAGTCAATCACTAGCTCTTGACCCCACTGAGCAGCATTTCACCTCCTGAAGAAGAGACTGAAGGGAGAAACCCCCCCAAAACAAACAACAACTGAAAGAAGCTACGGTACTTTTGCAACATTGCAACAGTTTGGTGATGTCAGTGGGTCGCAGGCGTGATGCAGTTTGTGCAAGCAGGGCATGTGAAACCAAATATTAAGTGTTATTTACTTTAATTTACTTTAAGACTCTGTTCCACTACTTTTGCTAACCAAAAAATTAGGTGGTCTGCCACCAAAGGTGCCATGTTTTAAGTTGTTTAACACATCTAGCTGTATATATCAGGAAAAGAAAGCTAAAATTCTAATCTATCGTCTCATATTCATCTTTTGATCTCAAACCCAAATGTCTGCAGTGTGTAGCAAAAACAACAGAATTGGCCTTGCCGTTCCAATATTTTCGGTGGGGAATTTATATGACTTGGGAAAAAGAAAAGGAAGTAAAAAAAAAAGTTAAAGCAAAGGATTTCTCTGCAGCCGTGAAATGCACTTTATCTGCAAACGTGCAAGGGTTCAAAACAGCTGGAGGTCCGTTTTAAGGCAGACATCTTAAATCATATTTAATGTACCTTATCTCAGCCTATTTTTAAATGCTGATACAAAGCAGAGCTGGAGATTGAAGAGAAGAGAGCTTTAATGGGTGTAGCAGGAGATAGACCCATTACTTCATGCCTGGTTGGGCTTTAGTGCACAACTGCAGCAGACCCACTAAGACAGTTATTGTGTCTCACTTCCTGTTAGTCAGTGGCACAGCGGCAAAGCATAATGAGGGATTGCAAATGCACGCAAAAAATCCAATCACTCGTAGTGTGACCGTACCTGACCCAGTGAAGTTAGGAGGGGAAGTTCACCTTCTTTAACTAGTTGTAGAGATGCATATAAAGGAGAAATGAAGAGCTGTGGAGTGGAGGGGCTACCCCTCCATGCTGAAAAAGTACGACTCCTGATTCCCCTTGGGTTTGAAATGCAAAGTGAACAGATTTAGCCAGGCCCGGAGCCCTGCACGGGCTTTCCTAATCTGTTCTAATGTGTCAAAAAGCCTTTTTTGAAGAGCCTCAGAAAAATTTCACACTCAGCTTGTTTGCAAAAATCAGTTTTGGGGAAAAAACTGAAGAGGTATGTTATTGGTGACTTTAAGTCTCACTTTCTTATAAATGCTGAGGCTCTGAAAGTATTTCTTTTAAGTGACTTTTAGAGAAGGAAGACGGAAACAAGCCATAGTGAAAGAAAGCAAACTGCCCAACAAGGAAGTTGGGAAAAGCTCTAAATCTCAATATAGCCATTGCTTAACAGTGTACCCGGTGTCTCTAGTAGATTTCTGACAGCCATTGCACTTCTCTTATGTATATCAGAGCATTACTGCAGGCCAGCTTACTGAAGCTGGCTCACTTCAGGTTAAAACCAAACTGTGGAGACACACTTGACGTAGATGCTTCAACAGGGCAGCGTGTGTTTGTGTTTGTTTTGTGGTATGGAATATTTCCTGTATGGTTTCTCTTCTGGAAACTGCAAGCATGTGCTGTATCCGCTTGGTTAGATAAATAATGCTGCTGCACGCCTGTTTTTATGCATCCTGCTTGCTAAAACCCCACAGACCTGAATGCATGCAGTGGATAATATAATGAAACATAACGCATTTGACAGAAAATCTGTAGGCTTAGGGCCTGTTGGTGGATCCACGTCTCTTTCTCCTGCATCCTGACATGGATATATTCCAGAGGTTTGTGGTTCTAGCTCCAAAACATGCAAACCTCCTGCTTTCATGTACCATCAAAAGCCATCAGAAAGTATCTGATAATCATTTATGAAACCCAGCAGCCATCCTGCAGTGGAAAAATAGCAAACGAGGTCAACAGTGTGCTTGGTCCAAAGGTCTGAGACCACTAATGAAAATGCATTATTTTCTAACTTGATACAAATTTTTTTAAAAGAAATATTTACATGCAGTTTTTTTTAGTGTTTTATTATTGTAATTTATTAGTGCACTAGTGCATCTTGCATGACAGAAGTGTTATGGGGTTGTTTCATATGGCAAATGGAGTGCCCTTTAATGTTTCAAAGGCACAGCTTTGAGCACTTGAGCACTCTTCTTACATATATACTATTTGTTATAGGATCTTATAAGCTTTCTAGAATATGCCGATGATAAATCCAAATTCATAGCTGTCTAAACATTGCATTTTTATTTTAGATCCAGGTCACATATACAAAAAAAGACTAAATAAGGTAATATGGTGTAACCATATGTTATCACATACTCTAAGACATCTTGTTCCTTTTAATTTATATAATTTGGAGGAACTGAATACAGGAACTTTAGTGGACTTTTTGAAAGTGGAAATTTTCTATGATTTGATGTCTGCAAACATTTGCACAGTATACAACTAAGGTTTGCAAAATGATGAAAATGATTTGACTACAGCATTTTTTTTTTTGTTTGACGAAAACTCTGACTCTTGCTGGTTTGTTCTGATCGTATCCTACCTGTGGTTTCATTACTGAATAAAATGGCTGATTCTCTCTCCTCACATGTAGCAAGTGTAAAATCTACCATGACAATGTAATTATTTTTAGGGCTGTATTTGCATTTCTCAGTGTTAGCTTTTATAGATAAAATAATCTGGGGTATTTAAAAAAAAAAAAGCATGAAACATTTAAATTGAATCATTTCAGTTCCTGAAGGGCATGTTCAGGCTTTTTTTTACATATGCATGCAGAGAGATATTTCTTCTGAGCTAATTAGTTAAATAGAAGTGATATTAAACCATGTAATCTTTCAGAGAGACTTTTGTCTCACTCTGTCAGATTTAGATATGTAAGTATAGTAAGGCTTTAAATTCCTTATAAATCTGTAAATTCACTTGTTTTGACTTAATATTTTGGTCAGTGTTGTTACACATGCACTATACAAGTAATTATAATGTAACTACTGAGGATGTTTGTACTGTTACTGGTGGATTACATTATTAAATTGTACATAAATAAACATGTTCATTAGGTTGTGTAAGGACAGAAGCCTATCTTGACAGCTGGTAAAGGACAGACTGTCTCAGGGGTACCACAGTGAGGGCAGGTACATTTGTATTACTTGAAGACGTCAAGATACTGTTGTATATTTACACGAGCCAGAACTGAAATGGATGCACATTTGTATGATGCTTTAGTACATACAGAGACTTGCAAAAGTGTTCACCTCCCTTTGAACTTTTTCACATTTTGTAGTATAACAACCTGGAACTGAAATGGACTTCTCCGACTACTCAAACTTCCCTAACTCTGCTTGTCTGACTAATGCTCTCCTTTCCCAGTCACTGACTTTTGGTGAACAGCCTCCTCTAGGCAAAGTCCTGGCTGTGCCATATTCTCTCCGTTTTAATAATGGATTTAATGGTGATTTAATGATGTTTAAAGTTTTTGTATAAACTAACCATGATTGATATTTTCCCAGAACTTTGTCTCTCTAACAAACTCCAGGAACAGGAATTTATTTATACTGAAATCACGTAACCCTTGTCAGTGGCTTGCAAAAGTCTTCAAGCCCCTGTGGAATTGATCAAATTTGTCTGACTAACAAATGATAAAACCACATCTTCTTCCTGTCAGTATTTTTATTGCGAACTCATGTTCTCTTCCAGTGAATTTTCAAAGTCAGAATTAATTATTCACTGTAAAGCCTAACGAGTTGACTGTACTTGAATGAGTAAACTCAATCCCTCAATTTAATTGAGTAACGGGGTCTCCCAAAACTTGTATATTTAAGTTCACTTACCTTGGTGCTCATGTAGACTGTATTTAAAATGTTAAGTTCACCTAACTTGGTGTTTATATAATGTACTTTATAGTTTACTGACCGTGACTCGAACCCAGGCCATGGCGCGTCCACCAGGGAACCAGTATACTGAAATAATAAAGTTCACATAACGTGGTGTTCATTTCAAGTGTATGTAAACACAGGGTGTCCCAAAAGTGTCCATACCTAGGGGAAATTAACACTTTTTAGCATAATGTAACTCTATTTACAAAACATCCTCTACATGATTGCCATTTTTTCTAAACACACATGGAGTCATCTCTCCTACCAATGATGAACTCTAACACTTCACTACACCAGTACCGGCAACAGACGCAATGAAGAGGACCGCCTTTTGCAGCTATCTACCAATCAGTGCATTAGTTGTCTTGTTGCCAGGCAGAACTGCTTGCCTGGCCAATCACGTCAAAGAAAGACCAGTGTGAGCTATTTTAATGAATTATGATTTTGAGTTCATAACACTTGAAATCTTTTGCTTTTGTATTTTGTAGGTAAATAAGTTAAACAAGCTTAGGTTTTTGATTTATGGGCACAAAACGCAACATTTTAAGTAGTGTTTAGTCATGATTACTTGACTGTTTAAGTAAAGAAAACATTACGGTTGTTTACAGTGTTGGTCAGCGAGTATTTCAAAGAAAATCAAAAACTGAAAAATGCTGTTTGCATAAGTATACAACTTAGCCCAACAGACTTAAAGCTGTTATTGTTGCAAAAGGTAGCTGAACCAGGTACTAGTCTGCAAGGGGTGATTACGTAGGCAAGGAGCATTTTTCAGTTTTCTTTTAAAAGATCAGCTGACAAATAATTAATATTGTCTTTGAATATATAAGAGCATGTTGGTTTGCAATAAAAATACTGGCTGGAGCAATGTGTATAAGTGTCATTTGTAATCCAGGTGAATCTGATGACTTTTAAGCGGGTTGAATACTTTTGGAAGGGACTGTACCTGCATGAGCTCCATTCAACTAATCATGTGACTTCTGATGGAAACTGGTTGCACCAACAGGGGTGAATGGGTAAATAATATTGCAAACTATTTTTTCCCCCAGCTCAATATTATGGACTATTTTTAGTATATTCACGAAAACCAATCCCAATGAAAGCCATTTCAGTTACAGATTGTAAAATTACAAAATGTTCAAAGGGGTGAATACTTATGCAAACCACTATATTTATTGCTGTAATCCATCTATAACAGTACAACATCCTCAGTAGTTATAGTACATTATAGTTTCTTGTATCATTTATGTGTAATGATACATTTGTTAGAGATACTTAACAAAAAGTTGGAAAAAAGTTACTAGACAATAAAAATAAATTAAAAGTGGAAAAAAAGATTGCTCACTGCATGGGTGAGACCATCCTCCAAGAAGCTCAGCATTTCTTGTAGTAAATATACCAGCCTTGTCCTTTAGCTGTACAGTAAAAACCTTTGTGAATTATGTGGTGAAGTCGATGCTGAAGCTGTGTGTGCACCTTATGAGAAACAGACAGAAATAAACACTGATCCTCATTTGAATAGTTAATTTAATGAAACACAGAAGAGGTGATTGAAACCGTGGGTTTTACACTTAGTTTTGAAACCTTGCCCTGTGTCAGAACAGCACTGTGAACAGTCATAAAAGGTCACAGAGGTGTCTTTTTCATTTCTGCAGCCTACGGCTTTATTCTCATCAAGAGATAAAGACAGTAATTGATTTCTTTTTCTGTGTCTGTAGGCAGTAACCTAAAAAGAATAGCGTAGGTTAATGACAGTCAGTTTGTAGGTCATTAGAGAGTTTGACACTAGAACAGTGCTCCTATTATGCTTTGATTTGCTATTCTGAATATTGGATATTACGGGGTCTGATGTATGTCTTTAGATAGCTCAGTGCTAAGTTTGTGTCTGTGTGCTAAATTAGCAAAGCGCCACCAAAAAAAAGGGCTATACTATAGTCATAAGGGTTTTTTGCGTAATTTTGGGCCTGTCATGTTATTAATTACAGGTCTTTTGGCAAGACAAGTTAAAAGCCGAAATGATTTGTAGCCTCAAAACAATGGCTGAGAGAAATCTTTTCCGTCTGAAACCACTCAGATATACCTAACCCACTTTGCTCAGCAAATAACATTTAGCATGCCAACCATCTAGCATGAATGATGCAACATTGCTTCTTCCTGCATAACCATACTGATTATGCTGATTATGTGAGTGGAGAGCTTGACTAAATGATAAAAAAACATATTAACAAGCACATTTTCTCCATAGATGTCCTCAAATAAAACATGAAAAAGTGCTCAAGGCTACGGTACTATCACAGGATGTATTACTCAGTGTTTCATCATAAAATTATAGCTCAGTCCCAGCAGTCCTCATTTAACTGGTTAGTTGCGTCTACTATAGATGTAAAGAGTCAGACAAATGCTGAAAATGAACAAAAATAGAACTCAAACCTTGTCACACCTTCAAACAATGCATCATACCCTCCTCTTATAAAAATCCTGTCACTGAACGTCACTGCTATTTGTCTTGTCTATGACTACTGCCAAAATGGCAAATTGTTATTATCCTGCCCGGAAGCATGAAGAAAGAACCATTCTTATTAATTCAGCTGAACTGCAGCACTCTCTCTGAATCAGCTCAGTCCACTGCTGAGGAAGTCCAAGTGCACAAATCTCTCTGATTTAGTCCGCTATCCCGTGCAGGCAGCTAACGTCAGCACAAGTGTCAGGTCGCCCATCACTGCTCTTTCTTCCTCCACCAAACAGCCCTGGCCTTCTGCCTCGTGTTTTATTAGCTGTACTTTATGATTGGATGTTCCCCAGGCAGGCCAGGCTCATGGCTGATGCACTTGTCCTGAAGATGGATAGCTGCTGGACGGGCTGGATAATTACTTGCACTGTAAGCCTCAGGCTGAATAAATCATATCATAGTTGAGTTGTGTGTGTGAGCCGCCCTGATGTTCTCGAGGATCCCTCTTCATGTTAGTGCTGCTCTTCTTGTTATGCAGTGTCACATACAAGCATGTCTGATCTACAGCTTGCAGGGTTTTTATAGCTGTTAAGGAGTTGGGTGTTCACCCTAAGGTCATGAGATTTAACCCAGGATGATATTTTATACAGAAAATCAATGGTATTCGTGGGAAAAGCTCATCAGAAAGAAGTTTCAAAGCTGTAACTGATGGGAATTTCAGATTTAATTTAGGAAAAAAAAAAAAGCAATCTTTCCATCCAGTTTGTCAAAAAGCAAATGTGTATCCATTAAATATTAGGCATATGTTTTAAAGATGCACAATCAAAAGAGCACTAGACAAAAACTCACAATTTCTTTAAAAGGTGAAATTCCTGATAGTGGCTAATTTAGGACTGCTGACACAATGTTGCTGTTTCTCATGGAGGTTCAGTCAGTGTTTGAAGCAGAGTTCACAGTGTACTTTTAGTTGTTTGTTTTATTTTCTTAGTAATATACCGACACATCTGAGGGAAATGCTGATATTCCAGACAGTATTGTCCATATAATCGACTTAAGGAGTACAAGCTAGGTGGCACAGTGGAGCAACAGGTAGCATTGCTGCCTCACGATTCCAGGATCTCCAGCTAGACCCTGAGTTGAGATTACTGTCTGTGAAGAAATGTGTAAGCTCTCCTCATGTCTCCCCTCAAGAGGAAACTAACTGCCATTTACTAACAACTGATTATCAATGAGCCTTTTTCTGTAACAGTGTAGTCAACCATTTTTTGCTTTGTTTTGCATCAGTTAAAGTTTAATATGTGCTTATTCAAAATTAGTATAAAACCAGGTGGCTATAAACCCCACCATATAGTACACTATATGGTCAAAAGTCACACCTGGACACATGACCAATCACATTCATATGTGCTTTTTGATCATCCTATTCCAGATTTAGTACCCCTTTCCTGTTACAATAACCTCCACTCTTTTGGCAGGGCTTTCCACTAGATTTTGGTATGTGGCTGGTGGGGTTTTGTGCTCATTCAGCCACAAGAGTTTTAGTGAGGTCAGGCACTGAGGAGGCCTGACACGTACTCAGTGTTCCAATGCATCCCAAAGGTGTTCAGTGGGATTGGTGTCAGGGCAGACCATGTTTTTATGGACCTTGCCTTGTGCACAGGGTCATTGTCATGATGGAACATGTTTGGGCGTCTTAGTTTCAATGAAGGCAAATTGTAATGCTACAAAATACAAAGACATTCTAGACAATTGTGCGCTTCCAACCTTCTGGCAGAAGTTTGGGGAAGGCCCACGTATGGATGTGATGGTCAGGTCTTCACATACTTTTGGCCTTATAGTGTATGTTAATTAATATGCTTTCTGTCAGCTACCAGAGGTTCATTTTGCTTAATGTTTAATTAAGAATAACTAACTAATCCCATTCCTCACTTTGCACAGAATTCTGCCACCCTACCAGCGACAAGCCCCAATGCTCCTGTTACAGGCTACAAACGCATGGTGATCCCCACCCAGCCACCTCTGACCGCCACCAAAAAGTCTACTCCCAAACCTCAGGCACCTCCATCTGCTGCTCCAGCCTCCTCTCCATCTCCTTCCTCACGGCCTCAGCAACCAGTTCCTGCCTCCTACAGCACGGCCTCTACCCCCAGCCAGCCCACGTTCAGTGTGCAGGCACGAGCAGCTCAGCCTGGCCCTCAGCAGCAGCATCAGCAGCCTGGCCGAGCCACGTATGCACAGGGGCAATACACACCGGCCCAACCTCGAGGCCCTGACTTTGCCTACGGGCCTCCACAGCCAACTTTCTCCCCATCTGGAGGGTACCATGAGCAACACTACAGTGGAGCTCCAGCCCCTGGAGGCCAGAACACTTGGAGAGCTGAACCAAGCCACCATGCTGCACTACCACACAATCAGAGCTACCAGCCTCCTGCCCCAAAGAAGACCTACATCACCGACCCTCCTGCCAGCATGGCACCTTATGGAGCAGGAGTAATGGGAGCTCAGAAGGTAGGATCAATCTGCTTACATCACTCCTAGTGGTAGACAAATTAAAAAAAAAAAACAATTACAGAAAGAATGAATGAGTTGAGTTTTTTTGTTTGTTTTCACTCTGTTGAAACTAGGTAATATGTGAAAAGTTCCTTGAAGTAAAGCCATTCATTTTCTGTCTTATTATTGGCATCACCTATTGACAGTCCTTTGATGCACTGAATCCACACTTCTAATCTGTAATCTTTTTACACAAGAGGTCCATGGCCATGAGGGAAAACAGAAAATGGAAACAGAAAGGGCAGTCAGCTGGCCAACATCCCTTTCAACCCCAGATGGTTAGGGGGTTGTTCAGTGTTGAGTTCCTTTGCCCTATGAATCAAAAAGCAAAGAGGGTCTCAAAGAAACCCTAAAAGTAATACATCACTATGCGTAATTATAACAGTAAAGAAATGCCACAACTATGATGTACTTGAATAAGGTTACTTCATATTTGATTAGATTGATCAGGGTCTTGAAGGATCCAGAGCCTATCTCGAGAATATATGAGGCAGTAGTAGACCTTTGATTGGGGCGGCAGTCCATTACAAGGCACCATGCACACACACTCATTCACACCTAAGGGCAATTAGAATAGTCAGTCCACCTACCGGCATGAATTTGGGAGTTGGCAAACTTTGCAATTATAATTGTTGAAAATCCCATTGCTCCACATTTGATGCTGAGCATTATAGGAAAGAACATTCCTTACCCCAAGCCATTATTGCTGTATTGTTTTTCAGTTCTTTTCAAGAATATCTTGCTCAGGATTTAAAAAATCAGGTTACCGCAGTCTGACTCACAGTTGGTAATATCCACTGGGATGGGATCGTATCTAGCAGCTACTTGGATTAATCATTTGTTCATAGGCTTGAGTGTCTTGAGCATGATTATAAATAAAATATCTCAAATTTGTTTTTCAGTTCCTTACTTCTGTTTTTGTGGTTCACGATATGACCATGTTTGCAGTGAGTCACGATGAGGGATATATATATATATATATATATACAGTGGATATAAAAAGTCTACACACCCCTGTTAAAATGCCAGGTTTCTGGTGATGTAAAAAAATGAGACCAAGATAAATCATTTCAGAACTTTTTCCACCTTTAATGTGACCTATAACCTGTACAACTCATCTGAAAAACAAACTGAAATCTTTTAGGGGGGGGCAAGTAAAAATAAAAAAATAATGTGGTTGCATAAGTGTGCACACCCTCTTATAACTGGGGATGTGGCTGTGTTCAGAATTAAGCAATCACATTCAGACTCATGTTAAATAGGAGTCAGTACACACCTGCTATCATTTAAAGTGCCTCTGATTAACCCCAAATAAAGTTCAGCTGTTCTTTCCTGACATTTTCTTAGTCGCATCTTACAGCAAAAGCCAGGGTCCACAGAGAGCTTCCACAGCATCAGAGGGATCTGATTATTAAAAGGTATCAGTCAGGAGAAGGGTACAAAAGAATTTCTAAGGCATTAGATGTACCATGGAACACAGTGAAGACTCATCATCAAGTGGAGAAAATGTGGCGCAACAGTGACATTACCAAGAACTGGACGTCCCTCCAAAATTGATGAAAAGACGAGAATAAAACTGGTCAGGGAGGCTGCCAAGAGGCCTACAGCAACATTAAAGGAGCTGCAGGAATTTCTGGCAAGTACTGGCTGTGTAGTACATGTGACAACAATCTCCCGTATTCTTCATATGTCTGGGCTATGGGGTAGGGTGGCAAGACAGAAGCCTTTTCTTACAAAGAAAAACATCCAAGCCCGGCTAAATTTTGCAAAAACACATTTGAAGTCTCCCAAAAGCATGTGGGAAAATGTGTTATGGTCTGATGAAACCAAGGTTGAACTTTTTGGCCATAATTCCAAAAGGTATGTTTGGCGCAAAAAGGACACCTGCACAACACCATACCCACAGTGAAGCATGGTGGTGGCAGCATCATGCTTTGGGGCTGTGTTTCTTCAGCTGGAACTGGGGCCTTAGTCAAGGTGGAGGAAATTATGAACAGTTTCAAATACCAGTCAATATTGGCACAAAACCTTCAGGCTTCTACTAGAAAGCTGAAGACGAAGAAGAACTTCATCTTTCAGCACGACAATGACCCAAAGCATACATCCAAATCAACAAAAGAATGGCTTCACCAGAAGAAGATTAAAGTTTTGGAATGGCCCAGCCAGAGCCCAGACCTGAATCCGATTGAAAATCCGCGGGGTGATCTGAAGAGGGCCGTGCACAGGAGATGCCCTCGCAATCTGACAGATTTGGAACGTTTTTGCAATGAAGAGTGGGCGAATATTGCCAAGTCAAAGTATTAGTTTAAGGGTGTGCACACTTTATGCAACCACATTATTAGGTGATAGGTCACATTAAAGGTGGGAAAATTTCTGAAATGATTTATCTTGGTCTCATTTTTTTTACATCACAGAAGCCTGGCATTTTAACAGGGGTGTGTAGACTTTTTATATCCACTGTATATATAATTTTTTTTTTCCATACGGCTTATATGAACACTTATCAAAGCAGTGATCTAACATCAGAAATAAACAGGGGCCATGGATTTTTTTTGAAGGATATCTTAAGGAGCCATATAACTGCATGAAATCCACCAAATCTTACTCCATAGAGACACTTATAGTAGTATCCATACACACATACTCTCACGGCTGTGTGTGGTTCTGAACAGACCCTTGAGTCTCCTCTAATTCAAGGATTTTATGCTCAAACTGGTACAAACATTTGCAGTCCAGCCATAGGGGAACAACTCATCAAGGACTGTGTTTTTATTAAACCCAAATTAAATACCACATTGCAGAAAGCATCGTTATGTATTAAGAGAGCTAATTAATATTGTTGAAAACAAAAAGTGCATTTTGCCTGTAGATTACTGCTCTGCTCCCAGTGTGGCATATAAAGTAAACGACAGGTGTAAATTCTAGATCTGAAGACCTTGTTTTGCTTTGGATCAATTAAAAATACAGAAGTTGTGAATGTGTGATTACTTTGATAATAGATGAAAAATGAAAGGAACTAACAAGGAAGCACAGCAATGTGGCACCACAAAAAGAATGTAACATTTAAAGTCTTCTTTATACCAGAGGCAGTGAACCACATATGGCTTAGAGGTCTTTTGCAAAAAGGATTTGTTTTGTAGACACACTGGATATTTATCTGTGTCTACAGTAAGCATAAAGAGTATACGACCATTTTAATCTGTACATTAATAGGTCAATTAGTGTTGGAGATAATATTATTATATTAGTTCAACATAAAGAGATGTAGAAGTAAATGAAGAGAAGGGAATAAATGAGGGAGAGACAGGAAGTGAGAAAGGGAGGGGGCTGTTAATTTGTTTTATTTTCAATTCAAATGGGTTAAAGACATAAGCCATAGAGATAACCAGAATGATATCCAGAAAGAGAGGGCCAGATTCAAGCAAAATTTAACCACCTAACAGCGAATCAAATCCAACCTCCATCTAAACTCTGGGATCTGTCATTCCTTTCCTGCAATCCTCAAACCAATCCGATTTTATGGTTTTAGCCAATAGGCAAGCTCTTAGTCATAAAACTAGCCATTGAAAAATTTGGATAAATGCAATCATAATTGTATCCAAGACATATCTAAACACACCACTAACCAGATTTAAAACTTCTTCTTCTTCTTCTTCTTCTTCCATTACATCCTGTGTAATACTATTTTGAATGTGTAGCATCAGAATAATGGATAAATGGTGACGGCAGGATCACTTTGATTACACAATCATTAAGATTTATACGATGATCTCGAAGTACAGGTGGAGGATCAGCAGAAATCTCCCAGTTTGACTGACATTTGATGACTAGTGCAATGTGTAAGTATTGTGATTGAGTGTTGGGGTGGCGTGTTGGTACAGAATATAGTTAGATTTGATCCTGAGCTCAGGTGTTTTCCCTACATCAACGGACAGACACATGCTATGCTAAATTACTTCTTGGTGTGAATGAGTGTGTGAATGTGTGTGTGCATGGTGTTCTGGGATTTTTTCCCATCCAGGGTGTATACCTGCATCACATCGAGTGTTCCTGTGATAGGTTCCAGATCTACCATGACCCTGAACAAGATAAATCTAATTACTGAAGATGAATGAAAGTTTTCTATCTGATAATACAGTATTTTTGACTATTATAATTTTAACTTTTATTCTGAAGCGAAAGGTTTGGGGAAGGGCTGAAGCCTGGGATAGCCTAAAAATGGAAGGTTCTTAGTCAACCTCTTCATTTATTTATTTATTCACTAATTAATTCAGTTATTCGTTTATTCGTTTAATTTGTATGGTTACTGTGCTTTAGGAAAATTGTGCCCTTGTCTGCTGAAAGATAGAAAGTACTTCATGATTTAAAAAAAAATAAAAGAAACATGGAATGATGGACTTTTGAGATAAGGGGATTTCATTTGGTAGGGTGCGCATAAAGCCTCAGTAGATGTGTTATAAATATTCCTCTTAGCAGCCGTCCTTAGTCTTAGTCATTTTCTTTATTTGTGAAACACGATGAGCATGAGTTGTCATGTGGTGAGACCTGATCACTGAGACTGCTGTGGTGTTGCTCGGACTATTCGTCTTAGTAAACATGTTTAATTAACTTGAGTGTGTAGTTCACTAACATAATGCTACAGCACTCAGCATGAAGGCCCCTACCTGCCCCTGATGCCATGGTGTGTGGGTACACACAGCTGTCACATGACTCTAGCTCATCCTCAAGACACACATGCGCACACACACACAGCAAAAAATGTCAGTGTGGTTTGGTAGAAATGTCACCATGACTATATATTATCATGACTAAAAAACTTTGTTGACTGAGAGCCCCTCGATGATCCTTTAAAATGTTTGAGTACTTTAAGTCATATCCATTCTTCCTGCTCATTTTATATTTTATTTATAAAAATTCTGCAACATGAAATAAGAGCAGAATTAGACTCAGAGTGAAAGCTGTAAATTTTGTCTTCATCCATCAGTCTGTTTAGGAACAGTGTCATAACATTATCATTGCCATGCACGAAATTCATTTACTTTCTGAAAGTGGGTTGTTTTTCTTTTAATCTTTTAACTTTTGCTATCCTATACAGTGATGCTCTGGTTTACACTGGAGGGGGTCTCTGCTATGATTTGTGTATCTCATTACCAAAATCCTGGGTCATTTATAAAAGGTCAGCGGCATTAGAAGTAAGAACAATTCTGACTGGCAGAGCCCTCAGGATCTGCCCTCTGATTGGCTCTTTGATGTGAGGAGTAAGGTGTATAGGAAGCCGCACAGCTCAAGGACGCTTAATTAGACAAATCCTCTGGAATACGTTTGATGTCTGTTTTCAAAAAGTGCTGTGAATTTCACGGTGACTGCTTAATTAAACAAATTCCATTTGTTTACATCTTTCAGGCTTATACCTTGCTTCTTATTCTTCTCTGTCTTTAAATCGGAAGAAGGCTAAGCTGGATGATCACTCATCTTAATGCTGAGCTTCAGTGACATTTGACTGGGGGGATTTCTGTTTAGTATTGCTGAACCCCTTCAGGACCCTAGAAGGTCAAACATTCAGTTCTAGTTTTCCTGTGCCTGACATCGTTCCTATTTTCCTCCACCTCCCTTCCTACTTCTCTTTCCTTGGTGACCCAGATGATATACCTGGCTTTGACCCGGTCAGCACCTTCTCAAAATAAACCCCTGCTAGAACATCGGGCGCTACTGATCTGAGGCGGCTTTCTTCGATTACACGACGTTCACATTTAGGTCAACTTTGTCGTCACTATCACACCCACACTCAACATCAAAGAACCTAATGACCTATGACTTTTAACGCAGGTCAGTGTAATTAACAAATATGAAAGGAATTTTCATGTAGGTTTACTCTAAATATTCACGTAAGTTTAATGTAGGCATTATATGTAGTGTGTGTAGGAATTTTGCTTGGTCTTCATTTATGATGAGTACATTAAAAGCTGATTAACTACATATACCTATTGATCCTTTGGCCCACAATTGCTTAACAATCTGCTGGTTCTCTGGCTTCTATGTTGCCTCTAGCTTTACACTATTTACTAGTTTATTGCCTGATTTGCCTCTCAGTAGAATCCCTGCCTCTATCATTGCCCCGATTGGTGGCTTTGTACTGTGTAAGGCACTAGTGCTGGTATGGGATCTAAACAACATGTGGTGTCTTTTTTGGGCTTGGGGGACGACAATCCCACTGTTAAGTATGTAGGCAGATACATTGCTAGCACATGACAGTTACTATTACCAGATTGTAATTTAATAGATATTAATACGTCACCCCAAAGAGAGTTGTAGCTGTTGATAAACTTGGCAGCCATCCAAGAGGTTTGCACACTCCTGTACATATATTTCTTATTTCTTCTCTTATTTCTTTTTATTTCTTATTCATTTCTGATTTTTAATTTTTAACTTTAATTTAGTATTTAATGCACAGTCTAAAGAGGAGTAGGCCAGGTTTCCATTTCACTGCAAGTTATGTACTCTATATACTTGTGTATGTGACACATAAAAATCTTGAATCTTGATCTTGAAGAGGTATCATGTTATATCATGGAAAGTTCCATAAATGATCTATGATAACAATATAATCAGTTGTAATTGTACCTAGATGAGAGATACAAGGGTTTTATTATGAGGTCTCTTTGCATTTCTACATGTTACATTTACATGAGTCCATGCTTCAAATGAAAATAAATACTGTATTTGAAGTTTAAACTTCTACAAAGTTTAAACCTCTGGAAAGTTTTGCAGTTGGTTAATGTTTCACTTTTGCAGATGCCATAGGTCCACTAAATGTGAAGTGAAGTGTGCACTGACCACAGGGTGGGAATTGAAAACAGAGCAGCCATTGTTTAATTCATTTGGCACAACTCGAGACCCATGTCCAGCTTTAACACACGGCCTGATCTGTTCCTGAAGAGCTGCTTCTCTTACATGTCAGCTTTTTCAACCAGGAAGTGACTATAAGGCCTTTTTTCCCAATAAACAGTTCTCAGTTGTGCAATATGAATTAACACACTGCATTTTGCAGTAACTCTGATGTTGCAGCTAAAATCGTTATGTAAAGTTTGTTGTACGCCACTTAGGGGCCTATTTTAAAAATATACAATAAAAAAAACTATTATTATTATTATTATTATTATTGTTGTTGTTATTATATCTTACTTTGTAGGAGTAATTATTTTTGACAGATTGAGCCAGATTTTCACTATTATTCTCATCCATTTGATTAGAGGTGATATGGTGTGACAGCACTAATAGACTCTTTCAATTTATTTGAGTATTTGAAATCATAATGGAAACTTTAATTCTTAAAGCTTTAAGTGAGTTCCTTATGCTTTCAAGGACATCAGAAGTGTCTCCACATATGCATTTGCTGTAGAGTCTCTCTGAGGTTCTGTTTAGTTAAAAATCCATCACTCAAGCCGAACATTGTGACATTCAGCGCTCACAGTTGAAGAGGCTTTATTAAGGTATTGACTGTGCTCCTGATAAAGGCTTTATCTAGTTTCTAGGTGACATTATCATAATTTATCTAAGATGTGCCAAGAGCAACTTCTGACATCTTTTACCCCCCATCTCTCTCTCTCTCTCCCTCTCTCTCTCTCTCTCTCTCTTGTCATGGGTCTGTGTTCCATGAAACTAGATTCTGGCTTCTTTGAATGAGATGTGAATGATTGACCTACTGGCATTTGTTTTTCCTGAAGCTGCTTCCTCTTTAATAAGCCTCCTCAAAAGCCCAACTGGTTGCTTATTAATCTTCCTGAAAGAACTAAGAAGCCCCTTTGCATTTCAACATTATTGCTATTTTTAAAACGTAGCATTAGGGAGCCTTTAGTCACTGATTTAATGTCAGACCCTCATGGGTTTAGGTAATTATGAATGGAGAACTCTGTTATGGTGTTTTAAGTGAACAAACATACAAGTATAATATATAAAATTGGTATAAATAAGTAAAGTTATTATTGAAACATTACATGTCAGCAGCTTTACTTTTAGACTCTATGTAATTGTAATAAACACTGTTAATATCAAATAGTGGTAAACTACCAGGTATTATACAGCAGCTCTGTGGAATTCTCTATTCTACCTGATCAGGGGGCATTGATTATTTTCCTATAACAGCAGCTCTGACAGTAGTGACAAATGCAAGGCAAATCACTGGTTTATTTTAATGTACTTGGTTTAATACATTATCTTTTCTGTAGTAATAGCTAACTCACTGTGACTTCTAATAGATTAGAAGAATAATAATTGTCTAATAACAAACAGATTTTAAAACTGTGTTGTTAATTATCAGAAAAAAGTCTGATCACTGATGTGGTCAAGTTTTCTGTGAGGACACATTTATTTAACCTTTTTGTCCTATTAACTTCAAGAGGAAGTGAGGAAATGAGTGTTTATAGCTGCTGTAATGTAAAAGATAAGCAAAACTAACTTGTCTTGCAGAAAATCCACCGTCATTAAACAGATTTAAAAAAAAGTATGATTTCTTATAATGCCATGTTGAGTTTTATTCCTTACTTATGTGTACTCAAATGGGTCACATGCATGCAGATGTTCCCTTTCACCAAAGCGATATGGTTTATAATATATGTCGTTAGAGGCATCTCTTCCTGGCCAGTGTTATAAATCACTCTTTAACCAATAACATCCTGCTGTTTTCCCCTAATTTTTAACCAAGCACACATATTCAAATTGTGCGTGTGCATGTTTGGGCACTCATGCTTGCATATTGTGTGTGCACATGTTCACATATGTGTGTCGGTATTCAGTCGGAGTAGGTGTTAATCTGTAATTGTGTCAGACAGTTACTGTACATAAAATTAGTTTGACAAGAGTGAATTAATCAACCCAGTCTTCTAAATGAGATAAAAATAGGGGGAGCAGCAAGGATTAAAAACACTTAGGAGATTAGGAGGATGGGGTTATTATTAAGTAGCACATGTACCACATGGCGCTTGCCTGCTGGGGGTAGACTAGCAGGAAACATAGGAGAGAAGAGCTGATAGAGATCAGGGAGGGAGCAGGGCCTAAAGTCTCAATGACACACACTCACACACACGCACAGATTCAATTACACGGCTGAAAAACAGCTTCAAGGTACAGATTGTCTTCTCCAACCAGCTATGGACGGCTACTCAGGGAGATTTGTTCTATTTCTGCTTAATTCAATTTGAGATAAGTCATGTTAGTGAAGTTCTCATTATGGTTTGATCATTCTGTTCCAAGCAGCACATACAACTTTGTCAATGAAGCCTATTTGTGGCCCATCGTCACCTCGTCGGCGCTGCAGCAGATGTCTTTTTCTCTAATTCTGCTGAACACGGCTGGTAGCTTTGCACCTTGTGACAAGTGATCGTTTGCATTAGGCATTGGCTGGTTGTGTGCTATAATTGGCGTGTTATTGGGGTAGCTAAGAGTATGTGCATGTGTGTGTTTGATTGATGGGGTATGGGTTTAAGTGTATCTGGCTGCTGAATGTTTCAGAGAGCAAAGATCACCCCTGCACATTGGAGCACTAGTATACTCTGATTTTCTCACATCTCTTTTTGGGGTAAGTAATGTAGTGCAGGAACAAGATGCCCCCCTCCCCTCCCCACAAGTATGGGCATCACATAAAACTTGATCATTGCTGACTACACACTGGGAGACCCATGTGCACATACATTCACCAGCCACTTTATTAGGAACACCTGTGTCGCTGCTCATTCATGCAGTTATACAATCAGCAGCACAATGCATAACATCTTGTATATACAGGTCATTCAGGTAAAGTTCA
Source organism: Pangasianodon hypophthalmus (assembly GCF_027358585.1). Lineage (NCBI taxonomy): Eukaryota > Metazoa > Chordata > Actinopteri > Siluriformes > Pangasiidae > Pangasianodon > Pangasianodon hypophthalmus. The sequence continues at coordinate 19,669,594 of NC_069711.1, forward strand.
CATTAAAGATGAGAATGGGGCGAAAATGTGATCTCTCTGACTGACACTTTATAACCGTGCTGAGCAGGAAAGCATCTCAGAACACACAACACATCAAACCAATGCAGATGGGCCACGACAGCAGAAAAACCACCTCAGGTTCCACTCCTGTCAGCCAAGAACAGGAATCTGAGGTTACAGCGTGCACAGGATCACTGATACTGTCCAGTTTTGGTCCAGCTATTTACAGATCTTATATGAGAATTTCATTAGATCTGTCTGAACATGTGTTTCAGCCCTTATGCCAGTTGACCACAGCATGTACATGTAGACATCCACACAGTTCCTTTTCTTCAGCTCTGTCATCTGCTGTGGTCTGTAGTAATGTTTCATTTATATAGAAGTTCTCCATTGCACTTAACATTCAGGAATTCCTTAAATTTTCACCTTTGTACTTCTTAAACATCAAATTAGTTTTCGCCAAGAGCTCATTGAAACAGTCACACAGAATGGTCTGTTTGTTCTCACACACTCCTTGCACATTCATGGCCTGAAGCCAGATAGTGAGTGAGTGTTTAATTTAATATGGTGTACTACTGTCATCAAGACAAAGGGGCCTTGATTTGATCTTGCAGTTTTAAATCCCATGCTGACCCTCAGTCCGTCTCAATTTTCCCCTTTTATGCTGTACTCTCAGTTAAGATCTGGGTAACACAATACTAAACTTTTTTTTTTTTTTTCAACTTGAAACATTATGCTTGGATCATCTTCAATGATTAATACTGCTTATATTGCTAATGATTTGGGTGGAGATTTGGGGTTATGCAAAACACATTTTAGAATAGTAAATAGATTTAAGTGAGTAGGAGAGACACTCTACTCTCCATTCTTGACAGGGCAGAGATCTCGCTGCACAACACTGTGCTGGGCAGAACTGCTGACTGCACTGTTAGGCCACCTCTATTTATCCAAGTGGCTTGTGTGTAGCAGGCAGACTGAGTCTTGTGCCCCTATTAATAATAAAGCATTGACATTCTTCTTCTCCAGAGTTAGTCATCAGTGCAGTAAATTGCTGCAGACATCAATCAATCCCTCTCTCTCTCGCTCTTTCTCTCTCTTCTCTTTCACATACATACACACATGCTTGCCAGAGAGTAATGGAAATTATTAAAAGATGTGGACACTTTTGTTTTGTTATTTAATACAGCTCCAGTGCATATATCAACTTCAACTTTACACCGTCTTTTGACTTTGTACTTATAAATATGAGTTACAAAGGATATATTTATGAGCACAAACAAATACAGTACTGGGCAAAAGTCTTAGGCAGCCTATTTTTTTTAGTACAAACTGTGTTATAGATTTTTATTTTATGACTTCTACATTATTGATTCAGTACAAAAACATTTTAGATTCCAAACATTAGTTTTCCAGCACAAAATTAAATGTTACAGAAAAATGTTTGTATGTCAGTAAAGAAAGCAGCATATTACATAAGAGACACTTTTCAGACAAAAAAACATAATGAAGGCTGCTGGATTTTGCTGCAAAAATAAGAAGCAAATGTGACAAAGTCTCCAGAAGAACTGTGGCTGCTTCTGCAAGATGCTCAGTAACACTTACAGCTCATTTTTTTTTATTTTTTTATTTTTAAAGTGAAGGAGCGTCACACCAAATATTGACTTTGTTTCATTTATTACTGTTTATTGCTGTTTATAGTATTTTTTTGTAACGTAGAAACATTTAGTTTTATTATTTTTGAAGGCATCTTTGCTCTACAGCATTTCTTTGCATGTGCCTAAGACTTTTGCACAGTACTGTATATGTTTAAAAAATGAAACTGAAAGGGAAAACATTATTTTATATCAGTAACAGCATCTTGATAGAAATCATTCCCGGAATGAATCCCAGAACACTCTGTAGAATCAGCACTTGCCAATACTCTGTGGAGTCAGTGCTGACTACATCTATTGATACTCCATGTAATCAGGACTTGCCAATACTCTATGACATATTTCTATACTACTGAAGTCACTACCGTTTGAAGTCAGTCTCTTCTCAGTCTTTTCTGAGTCAGGACTTACTAATACTCCGTGATGTCAGATATCACTGATACTTTTAGTCAACTCACAATCATACTTGATGAAATAACATTTTTCAGTGATCTGTGCAGTTATTATTCACAGGTTCTTATTGGAGTCGGTACTTGCTAATACTCAGTGGATTGAGAAATCACTGATCTGTAATTCAGTCAGTACTCAACAAATCTGTATGGAGTCAGTACTTGCTAGTACTCAGTGGAGTGAAAAATCACTGATCCATAATTCAGGCAGTCAGTACTTGCCGATTCTCTGTGGAGTTTGTACTTGCCAATACTCAGTGGAGTGAGCAGTCACTTGTCTTGAGAACGCAAATCAATGGTCTTGGTCTTGTCATAAACTCGGGGGAAATTCAGCCTACGAAGACTAGAAATATTTTTTCGACACCACCTGAGACTGTAACATCATTTCAATGAGCAAATACTTTAAAGTGTTCTCGTTACAGCACAAAATGTAAATGTCTATCTACATGTATGTATGTAGTTATGTAGTGCCTATAAATTTCAAGTGACTGTTTCAAAATACTTCTTCTTCTTATGTTCGAAATAATATCGCACAAGTACTTGTAATATAGTTGCACGTTTAAGGAAATGTACTTTGATTTGCAAATCTCTACATGTGCTATACTGCTTCCTGTTGCATTTCTTTAAAAAAAAAAAAGAAGTTATTGTATAACTAACAAACTCTGTGACATTTCATTTACCTCATGCCTGCTTCCTCGCCACCTCCACCCCATATGTGCTTTACATAGCAATGATATAAAACAGGATTACACTGCGGCGCTTGCTAGAAGAATGGGCTATGCTTAACATGTCCAATGTATGTCCTGTGTACTTATTTGTACAAAATAATAATACCGCATTAGATGGGTTTTAATTTATTCGATAGAAATTTCATGTCAGGTTAGGAAGATACTACAACCAGCAAATTAACACATCTCTGTGTCTGGTCTCGGTCTTGACATGGGCTCAGCCGCGTGTGGTGGTGATGTTCTCGTCTTGGTCTAGCCCCCCCCGTCGTGCTCAGACCACATTGGCTATGGTTTTGGTCTTGACTCAGTCTTGCCGTAGGACACTAGAAATCACTGATCTATAATTCAGTCAATATTTGCTGATACTCAGTTGAGTCAGACTTGTTGATACTCTCTGGAGTTGTCAGTGCTATGTGGAATCAGTACTTGCTGATATGGTGTGGAGTCGATACTTCAGTCAGTGCTTGCAGATGGAGTCAACATTCACTGACACTTCATGCAAACATAGATATGAATTCAGTAATATATACTAAAAGCAATAGTGTATGCTGAAACACTAATAAAAAGGTTTTTTTATTTTTGCATTAGCTGTTACCCTGTTGAGGCTGTTACGTCGCTGCAGTTTCAACATACGTAGTTCTGCATAACAGCACTCCCTGCTGGTGTATAATACACACTGCAGCCTGCCACTCTCGGCCCTTCATCATTCTCTCCTTGCCCCCAGATTAACTTTTACTCTACACGAGCTATTTCACGCCCTGAGTATTTGGCAGAGGAAGTAATTCAGGTTGCTGGTGTTTGGACAGGAGATAACCGTCAGCCGCTCGTTTGAAATGATCTGCCTGCGGCTGTTTGGATGCTGATGGAAAGGATTCACCACACCTCAGCTTTATGGAGAAAAATGAAAGTGACATACATAGACTGAAAAAGATGGTGGCCAAGACATCATTTCTAAAGTAGTAACTATGGCCATCATAAACATATAATTATGACTTAATTTTACCATAGGTAGAGCAAATAGTCCTTATTACTGCCACAAATAGAACAAATAATAATAATAATAATAATAATCTAGATTTTGCTTTCAAAGAGTGTGCTCATTAAGTATTTTTAGGCAGACAGTGGCCAAAGGCACAAACTCACAAACCCCTCAATGGACATCTCTCTCTCTCTCTCTCTCTCTCTCTCGCTCCTCTCTTCTTCTTCTTCTCAGCTCTTTAGGCTTGTTCTAATCTGTTAGCAGGGAGATGTGTCAGTTTCCAAAACCTGACCTACTTTCACGAACATACATTCTTCTCACACACAAAGAAAACAGCAACACATTCTCATCCTTCCTGCACGTGTGCATCAAGCGCAATAATTATTTCCTCCTTATTGAACATTTTTATATTTTCTCATCAGTGCGAATTTCTAATAACAGAAAATCCTTGATCTTGCGTCTTTAATTATTATCAGTGCCGCATTCGCCGTTTCCTGCAGTTCTTTGCCTCTGCTGCATGTATCTTTAGACGTGGCTGTTGTGTTTTTTTACTTTGCTGTTTTAATTAGAGCTGAAACAACATGACCCATTTTATTCTCAGGGAACTGTATACTTTCTCTGTGTGCTCCTTATAAAGCGGCCTTGAGCTTCTTTTTGCCTGCAGAAAACTTGTTGTTTCAGCTCACACTGTTCTGCAATAAACTCAGAAGCCCTATTGTTGTTGTGTTTTTGTGTTTTACATGGTAGATCATGGACACTGTGCATGATTCTCTCACTCTCTTTCTCTCTTTCTTAAATCAATTCTGAGAGCACCCCATGACTTCAGGAATGTCACATGTTTTTAAGAGAAGGCTGAGATTTTCTAAAACCAAGATGACTAAGTATTAACCCCATTACCACAGTCATTTGTCACATTTTATTGACCTCAACAAAGTGAGACCTTTTTGTCAATGATTAATTAGTTTGTCACAAATATCCACTATTCTGGGGAACGTGCCACACACTCATGCTTTGTTGTGAGTTTTCTTCATGTGCTTTTAGTTTACATTACCACATAGGTCCGTTTTGGTCCTGTGTCTGCTGCTGTCTCATGATTGGTCTTTTGGGTAATGTGTGCACCTCTTCTTAGTTTAGCCTTTAGTATATTTTCTACCCTCCTTTTCTTTTTTCTCGATCTGAAATCATATGAATGTTTTGTGAAATACTGTGCCTATTTTATATTTCACACACACACACACACCAAAACAAAAAAAATAAATAAACACAATTGCATCCCATACAACTCTATGACACGTTACACAGTTCAGTCTCTTCTTTGTAAGACTTCCCTAATCGCCTAGATATCAGGAGCTATAGGATGTGGGGAGCTCTTTGGAGAAGTGTGTAAGAAAAGCTGAGCTATGAAACCTGTGGTTTTATTGTGTGTAGAGAGATTGTGGGAAAGGAGGTCCTGAGTCCTGAGAAATAACTAAACCTCAAAATAAACCACATCAAATGGGAAACATTTAGGCTTTTTTTTTTTTTGTTATGTACACCTGGCCTATTTTCTCAAAACTCATTCATGATGTCTCTCACACAAATGTATGAGCTCATGATTCTCCTATCTCTGTTCTGTCTGGGAGAAAGTCCCATCCTCTCACTTTCCGCCATTATTTTGGTAACAGTGCTTGACTCCCATAAGCTGTTATAATCATCCATTTATCATGCCATCTTAGCAACAGCAACAAATGTCTTTAATCTCATGTGGATGCACTCCAATGGCACAAAAGGGGGGCACCGCACCCATTCCTGTTTCTATTATTACTATTTTAATTAGATGTAAGGCATAATTTTATGCGTGCCAGTGCTTCTCTCTCTCTCTCTCTCTCTCTCTCTCTCTCTCTCTCTCTCTCTCTTGCTCTCTCTCCAGTTTTGTAAACTTTTAACTCCATTTGCTGTTTATTAGAATGAAGTTGCACTGAAAGAGAAAAGAAGTTACATTCAAGTTGTATGTAACTGAAATACTTAAATTGTATGAATGTCAGATTCTTATAAGCGCATAGTCCTAAGTGATTAAAAGATAAAGTATTGAGTGTTCTTGCCATTTTCCTAACTAATACATAGAATAAGAACACAGTACGCAGTCATAGAGTTGATAGCAAAAGAAGCAAATGTGTTTGTAGGAGTGTAGTCTGAAATGAGTACATTGATAGGAGACAGAGAAGCAGAAAGATTGATTGATAGATTAGGGTCTTGTAAATTGCATTATGGGGCGATCCTGATTACAGAGCTCCCATAATGGGTCAGGAGGTGAGAGCTCGTGAGTAGCACTTTATTTCACTGGGACTGACAGAGAGCTACTACAGAGCAGGAGTGGTGAGTTTGAGGGGCTCTCTTTGAGCTGCGTGTCCAGTTTGGCTTGTAGCCTTATAGCCATGGTGCTGCACATTAGCTTAGTGGTACTGCACAGCTACTCTGGTGCTCGCACTGTTAACCAGTAATTCCATCAGCCAATTAACCTTGGATTATCTGGCCAATAACATGTGCTTTGTCACCTGGGTGGAGAGATTATGCCAACCAGTCAACTGGCCTTATAGTTGGTCAACTGTCCCGTCAGCCGAACCAACAACCAGCCATCAATCAAATAATAAACCAGCTAACTACTCACCAACTGAACCAGTCATTCAGGCAATCTGGTAGACAACTAATCAGTCAGCCATACAGTCAGTTGATCACTGACATACTAATATACAGGAAACAATAAGTGTGACTGCATCTCTGGAGACCCTTCCATCAAACCTCTCAATTTTGCCAACGACATGTTAGATATGAGATGATCAATCTCATATCTAACAAAATGAATCCACATATTGACAGTTTGTGGAACATCTGACAAACTGTCATTTAAATTTATAGGCACTGACATGGGTCTTGAAATGGGAGGACAGTGTTACTTTTATTATAAAACTTTACAAGTGACTGTTTTACTTTCAAGGAAACTTATACTACCACAAGCAATACTGATCTAGTTCTAAACAGCATCATTTAGCCCATATTAATCTGTTTGCAGTTTTCTCTGGATGGGATTGCCTCTCATGAGTTGCTCTACAACATTCCTTATTTGTTTAGTTATGTTCAGGCCTGCTCTCAAACAAAAAAAATCAAAGTTGTCTAAAGGTTCTGATGGGATATGTGGCATGACAGACTTTTGGGCCGTATTCAGAGTTGGATTATGCGGGTAGTAAGGTTGTTTTTCTGGACGGCCCATACAGTAAGTAGTTCAGACCTCTGAGGCTGATTTATTTTTCTTAAACAGAAGCATCAGAGATGGGGTTTTTCAGTAGAATTTCGACTACCACCTTTAAAAACAAGCATATGCCTTTATACCAGAAAATGAAATGAACACCTAAAAAGAATATTGGAATATTGCCAATATATTGCTGCATGAGTAGTCCTGGTAGTAATTATCCCATTAATCACTGCGAATTTGGTTTAACATCATGATTTCCTTCATCATTATAAAATAGCACTTGATCTAGCACATCCTATTATTTTTTGCATTTTACTGTTTTATATCATGCACTAACTGTTAATTGTGTGCACAGCTTAATGAAGCCAAGAGATCAAGGTCATGAAATTGTAGGCGCAGGCGCAGGATGTAGGCTATTTTATTGTGCTTTTAATTTGCTGTTTTGAGTTGTTGTAATAAAATAATGCCAATGTTTTGGTTAATTCGATGTGCTCTCCTGTAAAGAAAATGTGCCAACAGTTTAATGGGTAAGCTGACTGAGCACTCATCTGCTTACAGCTCACTTACAGCTCACAATTTAATTCGTAAATTTATCTATATTAAATTCCGTCCTCAGGATAAGCAATGTCTCAGATTAGGAAGCTGTTTCCTACTATGTTCTCTTTATGGAAATAAAATTCATGGTCCTTAAAGAGCCAATACTATTAATTAATTTCTGTATTTATCTATTTAATAATGGTCTCAAATACTGTTCCATAATATTTTTAGTGTATTTAATAACATTAATTTCAGTGCTAACATCAAAATGTCAATGTGGCACTGGACTTAATCCTGCTCACCACTGGAGCCAATATCCCACAAGAAAAACTGGCAAGATCTGAATCGTACATAACTAACACACACATTTGTTTTTTTGCAAACTCCACCCCATGTGTGTAACTCTACTGTAACTTCCTAATTGCTCTTAAGTCTGTAGTTAGGTCAACTGTGTGTGTCTTAGGTCAACTGTGTGTGTCTTAGGTCAACTGTGAATACAGTGCTTTGTGCAGAAACCTATCATTTAACTCCCTAAACAAACAAGTTTTAATGTGAGCAGCCATAATTAGTACAAATATGTAGTGACCCGTAAGCAATTATATTCGTAAAGATATAAAGTGAGAATTTGGCATTTAATGTGTTTTGCAAATAAAAAATGATGGGTTACATCTATTTGAATAAACACAGTGTAAGCGCAGTATAGTACCCTACCACAAAATGAATGTGATTCAGTATAAAACACTATAATTATAACATGCTTACCAGGAGGTGTATCACCAATTGGTCTGAAGACGTTTTAGCTTAATTTAAACACACCATATTTTCACCAATCAGTCATAACAGTAAAACCACTGACAGGTGAAGTGAATAACATTGATTATGTGGTTACAGTGGCACCGGGCAAGGAGTGGGATATATTATGCAGCAAGTGAATAGTGAGATCTCAAAGCTGATGTGTTGGAAGCAGGAAAAATGGGCAAGCGTAAGGATCTGAGCAACTTTGACAAGGGCCAAATTGTGATGGCTAGACGACTGGGTCAGAGCATCTCCAAAGCAGCAGGTCTTGTGGGGTGTTCCCGGGATGCAGTGGTTAGTACCTAACAAAAGTGGTTCAAGGAAAGACAACCGGTGAACCTGTGACAGGGTCATGAGCGCCCAAGGCTCACTGATGCGCGTGGGGAGCGAACGCTAGCCTATCTGGTCTGATCCCACAGAAGAGCTACTGTAGCACAAATTGCTGAAAAAGTTAATGTGCTCTGGTCTGATGTCCGCGTTTTCTTTTACATCATGTTGATGGCTGGGTGCTTGTGCATCGCTTACCTGGGGAAGAGATGGCATCAGGATGCACTATGGGAAGAACGCAAGTCGGCAGAGGCAGTGTGATGCTCTCGGCAATGTTCTGCTGGGAAATCTTGGGTCCTGGCATTCATATAGATGTTACTTCGACACGTACCACCTGCCTAAACATTGTTGCAGACCAGGTACACCCCTTCATGGCAACGGTATTCCCTAACGGCAGTGGCCTCTTTCAGCAGGATAATGCGCCCTGCCACACTGTAAAAATTGTTCAGGAATGGTTTGAGTAAAATTACAAAGAGTTCAGGGTGTTGATTCGGCCTCCAAATTCCCCAGATCTCAATCCGATCGAGCATCTGTAGGATGTGCTGGACAAACAAGTCTGATCCACGGAGGCCCCACCTCACAACTTACAGTACTTAAAGGATCTGCTGCTAACATCTTGGTGCCAGATACCACAGCACACCTTCAGGGATCTAGTGGAATCCATGCCTCGACGGGTCAGGGCTGTTTTGGTGGCACAAAGTGGGACCTACACAATATTAGTCAGGTGGTTTTAATATTATGGCTGATGGGTGTACATGGAGTCGGTCAGGTTGGTGTTGAGCTGCAGTATGAAGTGAAACTGCCAAATATTAGGGAACTGGAACTTAATGTATCAGCGTGTATTTGGAAAAAGGCATTTGTCCAATCCATGCGAACAAGAGAGTGTCTATATGGGGAAATAGACCAATCTCTCTGCAGCTCTGCCTGGATCAAGTGAGCGAGAGGAAAATCAGAGAGAAAGTGTGTAAGGAGATTCATGTGTTTACCAAAGGGAGCGTTCCAGCTTCTGTTCCAGGGTGATGGTGTTCCATGTGTTATTTGTGTAAGCCGTATACAGTACTCACCCTCATACACCTTCACTGAGCAATGCATTTCAGGGGAAAGAACGATTACATTTAATTCTGTACTTTTTATTCATGTTTTTTTGTTTGGGATAGAATTTGAAAAGTAGACGTTTATCAGCTATTTTTCCCCCATTCTGTTATAAGCACTAGGGATAGGGGATCATTTAACATAGAATCCAAGACTGTCAGACAGGCAGTGATACTGGCACGGTTTACTGCAGCAAAGTTTGGAGCATTTACCTGCTCTTTAACTGAGTGTGTCTGATGCATGACTAACATTCTCGTCTACAAACCCACATAAAGAGCAGCAGGGGACAAATTTGCCATCAAGGGAGAAAGTGAGACAACAGCATAACAATTAAAATGTCCAAGGCCATAAATGGAGTAATGGGAAAGGGTAGAGATGTGATCATCAGAAAGAATGAAAGAAAAATATATAATTGTTTTTTTTTTTTCATATCTCCAAATCTTCATTTGTCTCCTTTTGTGATATTCTGTCCAAAGATCAGCATAATACTGCCAGATGACTGGCTTCATGAATCATGTGTGTATAGGGACTAGTAAGCATAGATGTGCATGTATTTGCCTGTGTGTCGTCGCCTGTGGGTCCACACACGGTTCCAGCTAATGGTCACTCCCTTCACATGGAAATAACTTGACAAACAGTGTATGTGTGTGCATTTTCTCGGCCCCTGTGACTTTAGACTAACCCTTAGAGAATGACAAATTTGTTTGTATCATTAAATGTATTGGTTATTATAAGTAATGGAAAAGAAATAAATGCTTAAAAAGAGAAATTCTTAGCATGCTGGCTCAAAATGTCACATTTAAAACATGACACACTTTATATTTGATCAATCTTCACTAATATAAGTAGGAAAATTGTGCTTGACAGCTGAGACATTTATGATCTATGTGAATTGAACCAGTACAAGGTTTCAGTCATTAAGAGATAACAACACATGATGACAATAATTTTGAAAAAAGTGCACAAACAGAACATAGATTGTAGAGGGCAGGCTTTTAGACCTGTGTGTGTGTGTGTGTAAGTGTAAGAGAGACTTTGCATACTACTTGTGTAACATGTTTCCTCTGTGGTTTAGGCTCCAGGTCAGTCCGCTGCTCACCCTGAGGAAGAGTTGGACAGACTGACCAAGAAGATGCTATACGACATGAACCACCCACCATCAGAGGAATACTTCGGTCAGTGAGCCTTACACTTCACACTTCCTTCATCTTACACACTACGCTTGGGGACATCCTTAAAATAACACATGGGTGTGTGTATGATGGTAAAAGTTGGTCATAATCACTTCTGCTTACACGTATGGGAATCCATTGCACTCTATGTGCCACTGTATGGCACAAATCTGCTGACACTTCATTTATGATTTCTGCACTTTTTACCTTTCATTCCTATAAATATCATCTTATGTAGAAAAACACCTTTCTTGCCTTCTTCCTCTCTTCTTTTGTGTGTGTGAATCTATGCATGTGCGTGTGGGTGAGTAGGTATTTATTGAATTATTGTTAGGTATCTGAAATAAGGATGTGGCTTGTCTCAGACTCTGGCCAGGCTCATTTGCATGGAGAGATGGGAAGAGGCTTCTTCTTTTCCATTTGAGAAACAGGTGCATTTGTCACTTTGCAGAAGTGAACTTAACCCTGACAAATGCGGTGAAGTGCATGTGTCGGCGTAATCACTTTTGCTCGCCTTGCAATTTGAGCTTCCATTATAGTGTTTTCCATTAAATGACGAAAGAGAGGCACGGCGCTTTTTTCCTTTTTTTTTTTTTTTTTTTAAACCATCAGTGGTATTATGCGCTCAGCAGATAGGGACCATTTAGAATAATCTCTTGCCACTGTTGTTGATAATGTTGCTGGTCTTTAAGTGCATACATGATACCTTCTTGGCTCTCTAACCCCCATTTTAGAGCCCCTATTTTCTCATCTGGTATGATACACTTTATACGTATCATAAACAGTAATTTTTTGTAATTAAAATGTGATGTTCAGCGACATTAAAGATTTATTTTGTAATGAAAACTTTTTTAGTTTTAACTTCTTTCATCGACATGTTGGTCTATTTTCACTTTGGTCTTCTTACATTACCCACAATGCCATTCGGCTACCTGCTGATAGTAACACCAGTGGGATTCAGCCCTTACTTCATGTCCACCTGAACAGAACGATGCAGCGATTTAGTCCTTTGGGCTCTGTCACCTCCTCATCTGTATATTGCTCAAACAGATCATTTGAAAGCTTTTGATGGAAAATGGTGAGTGAAAAAGGAAGCTGTTGCTCTTTTGATTTTAGGAGCTAACAGTGAAACCTGACTGTTATCCCTTGTGTTTGAGATTAAGTGCCAGTGTAACATTGCAACATCAGCATGGCAGACAAATGCTAACTTCTAAAAGGAATAATGAAAATACATCACCAAGCAACAAATTAGCACCAAAATCGGTAAACACAGCACAAATATTTCAATATAAATATAGGGTCGAGTTTTACTATGTGAATTTTATGTAGCCTCATGTATAGGATGGTTTATGTAAAGAATATGTAAATGGTTTGTATTTGCAACATAGAAGAACCAGGACAGGAGGGTGAAAATGTGTGTGTGTGTGAGAGAGAGAGAGAGAGAGAGAGAGAGAGAGAGAGAGAGATTAGGCAGCTGTGACCTCCTTTCACTGTGACGTGTCAGTACTGTATGCCCCCCGGTGAATGTGTGGCAACAGTGAACCAGCCATGACCACACACACATTGTCACTGTTTGCAAACATACTCTTTTTGGCCAGAGGCTGAAAAAGCATTCTAACCAGACTGTAAATGGGCCAAAGCCAGGTCACAGAGGAAAGCATGGCCTTAAACGAATGACTGAGCATCACTCTCCTGGTGCGGTCACAGAAAATAAAGAAGAGCGGAAACACTTCAGTGGGATTGCAGCTGGAAAGATAAAAGAAAGGAAAGGTTTAAGACATGACTGCTTTAGGCGAATGGTTAAACCCAGGCAAGAGCTCTGGGCCATAAAGGATCTCTTAATCCGCTGGCTCTTAGCCAAATTCTCTTTTGCTCCCTCTTTCTTACTCTTTATTCATTTTCTATTTATTTTTATTGATGAAGATTTCTTTAACTAGAGATACAGGACATGGACTCGACTGATAATGACACAGTGCTGCATCTAGTAAGTCTAGTAAGTCAGGACAAGGGAACTTGTATGAGAATCTCAAAGATGTTTTAGTATTCGTCTTTGTCCTTTTCTGAAGACATTTGAAGAACTGGTGAAACCCCACAGTTGATTGCGAAATGGCGAAAACATTTTCAAGATGAAACCACATGTCCAGTCACCTTGAATGACTGCTGAGACAATTTCAATGACGCGAATGACTGAATCAGTGTTCTGAGTCCTTAAGTAACACTCACTTACCTCTACTGTTATTACTGACCTTGTGCTTGAGAACAGACCTTTTTTCAAACATGGTTGTACCTGTCAGAAGGTCTAGCAGAAGCAGTAAATGTGAGGACCAAACCTGAGTCACGCCTAAACCCTAGGAATGTGTATAAGCCTCTCAGATCTCTCAGTGAGATAGCATTGTAGAATGAAATATATTGCAGTATGATTTTGCTATATTCTAATATAAAAACTAAAAAAAAACACATTTCGTTTGAGAGACAGAAGGGTTGCATCAACTAATTGATAAAATCCATAAAATTCTATAATAAAAATAGTTGGCAACAAATTTCATAATCAAAAAATTCTATGTTATGTCTGTGTTATGGCCTGCACTACATCACTTCACTTCATGACATAAATAGCTATTTGAATAAATTAGTTTGTAAATAGTGAGACTATATTTTTTTAACCCAATAGGGTTACTAAAGGTTGTTTTTCCCCTTTTCCCTCCAACTTGGTCACCTGCCAATTCCCACCCACCAGCTATTGTATGACAGCTAATAACCGGGTAGGGTGAAGGTTAACACATGCTTCCTCTGAGACATGTGAAGCCAGCCAATCGCATCTTTTCAAACTGCTACTTATGCTGTGTCACAGGGTGGGATAACACACTTGGAGGAAATGAGGAAATTGGCTAGTGTTGCTGTGATTGACAGGTGAGAAAGTACACCATCCCTCCCATCCAGAGAGCATGGCAAGTTTTGCTCTCTTGGCTCCTGGCCATGGATAGTTGTGGAATCATCGGGATTCAAACTCGCAATCTCCCATGTCATCCTGGGAGTTGATCCCGAAAAAGAGTCAATTCCCTAATTCCACTCACTGAAAACTAAGAGTCAACCCCAAAGCTTTAGCGTTGATTTCACACACCGATGATGAAATGATTCACCTCATGCAAACACAGCAAGCAAAATGTATTTAGCAAGCCAGCCAGTGGAGAGGCAGTGGATACTGGCCTTTGAATTTTGAATTTTCGAAGCCCCAGTTTGACATATTGGGGCTTGAAGAGCAGGAAAGACTCTCTCCCGTTGGTCATTAGTCACATTGAAATAAAGTTATATAATAAATTAAATAAAAGAAATATCCGCTTCATTCACATTCACAATGGTGGCAATGATCTCTCGTTCCTAAGACCCTCAACTGCTCAGCTAGGACTGAGCAAAGAAAACTCCAGAGCATCAGTTTACATGTTCAAAGCTTTTTTAAGGGCATGTGGGTGGAAGGGGGACGAGAGTTGAAAGGTATCCTCAAGGCTAATAATTAAGCAGATGAATCAGAGCTGAGGCCATGCTCTTTCTCAGATAGATTCGGTCTTTGTCCTCCTCTAACCAACTTTTATTGGTGCTGTTAGTGGCTTTGATGAGGTTCTGTTCAAATGAAAAAATAAAACTGTAGTAGCTTGTACAGCTTGAGCAGAAGCGTCAGAGTCTCCCGAGGCAGGAATGGTTCAGTTCAGTGATTGTACGAGGGAAGATTGCAGTGCTTATGAATATTATCAGAGGGCAAGGCTGTAAGAACGAATGAGAACAAACTAGAATTATACATGGTTTGTACATTGGTTATGTATCAAATGAAAAATAAAAGTTGCAGTGACCTGTTGTGACAGTTAAAAGATTTGAGCCGAGACTCGTAAAGTTCAGCACAGGGCATGCAAGTGCAGTCACAGTGTTTCTAAAGAGCTAAAGCAGGACAAAGAGATGAATAATGCACTTCTTCAGGTGCACTGTACCATTCATAAATAAAAGAACTCACCATTAAATCTTTCTCCGGTTTCTGACTAATTAATATTTCCAACTCGATATTATTTTGTAATAACTCTTGATTCATTGGATCTCTGATTGTCTTTGAGCAAGTTATCACAAGATAAATTGCCAAGAGTTTTCTCTGCTGTTCTGAATGTGAGCTACATTTTCCAATTTCTCCAATTCATAAGTTTTTTATGACTCAAAAGATGTCAGAGGACATTTTGACAGCCCCTGAAAGATGCACAATCGACGGACAAGCGTAACTCTTCAGGACGTCTGGAGACAGTCTGTGCTTTTGTCTGTGAGCACTGTGAGCGGGAGCTGGGAATCTCCACCTTGTTCTCTGCCTAATGTCAGCTAGAGGTGCTCTCATAATTTATAAGACACTATCATGAAATGTTGATGACGAATGTTGGAAGGGGTTTCGTTTCAGCACAGAATCTGTACTGGGTCAAGACCCAGAGCGTGCGGCCAAATTGTTAAAATGGGTTAGCAGAGGTTTAGCCCTGGTCCATGTGTCCCTGTACACACATCTGTGGTTCTGTAAAGGAAATCTGAGCCGTGTTCAAGATTACCATTAGGAGGGTTGGAGCATTATCCTTAATTTTCAGATATTTTGATAGGCTGAATACAATTTGACTCTTAGTGGAGTCTGATAAGTTTCGTTTCATATTTTGTCTTTAC
This sequence comes from Pangasianodon hypophthalmus, assembly GCF_027358585.1. NCBI lineage: Eukaryota > Metazoa > Chordata > Actinopteri > Siluriformes > Pangasiidae > Pangasianodon > Pangasianodon hypophthalmus. The sequence continues at coordinate 19,685,234 of NC_069711.1, forward strand.
TTGTTAAAGATCCTCTTGCTCTAAGGATCTGCCTAATTCATCCTGATCCTCTACTTCTGCTTGGAGATTTCTGCACTTGTGACTCACTTTCTGCTGTTGTGGATGGTCTCACATGGATACCGTAAAGATTTGCACTTCCCAAAAACGTTTATGCCCAAGTTCACTCTTGCTTCAGTGGATAATCTGTAGACTTGTACCTAAGAACTGCTGCAACAATCATAAAAACAGTCCTGAGTTCATCCCAGGACCCATATTCACAATATGCTCATACTGTACATCCTTAGTAAAATTAATACAGTAGTGGAGGTGTAATGATTTAGAGAAAACATTAATCCCAGTATGTAGAAGAGGATGGGTTCCCTTTTGAATCTGGTTCCTCTCAAGGTTTCTTCATCATGCAGTCTCTGGGAGTTAACTTGCTCTTTATGGATCTAAATCTGCGTCTAGAATTCTGTAAAGCTTCTTTGTGACACTATCTTATGTTGAAAGTGCTATACAAATAAAATGTAATTGATTTGAAGGTGCTATGAAATGGATCAGACATTTTTATTACCATAAAAACATGCACGAGCATTTAGTCTGTGTGAAATTGTTTTCTTCTTCGTTTAACGTCCCTTTCTTCTCATATCCCAATCATGCATTCTGCTCCACTCTCATGGCCTGTCAGAAAAGGTCTAAAAAACTTGAATACATGATCAAAGTCATTGCAACCCCTGAAATCTATTGGCTACTGCTTCACAATAACGGTCACATTTTAACAATTAATTCAAGATTAATATTTTGAACTGTGCCTATGTAATGCTAGTCATGCCCAGCTGCTCACCATGGACCTGTAAAGCTCTGGGTTGATCCTGCTGAATAATGACCTCTAATTGCCATGTATGGAGGTAATGCAAGGCCAATCACGTACATTCTAATACAGTGCTTTTCTTACCAGTGTATATCTGGTATTACCCAAGGATTTGCAGCAGCTTATGTATGTAGGGTATGACCTGAGTATACTTGCCCACTCCATCTTTTCTTTATTAAGTTGCATAGGTGATGAACAATAAGTGGTTAAAATGAGTTAGTATCGAGGATTCTAAAGGCTTCTGCACTTAAAACCAATTTTTGTCTAAATATACAGCGCATTGTGCTAGTTTTCTGGGTATAGATCAATCCAAGACGGAGGTTAAATGTGATTTTTCAATAAAGAATCCTCCCGGACATTGTAATTCAGTCCAGGACTGAGGTCTGCGAGTCTCCTCTTAGGGCTACAAACATGATTTATTGTTGCTGCACTGGTGTTGTTTCGGGTTCCCATTGGACACCTTTGTTTAGTCGACACTACAAACTGTTGCCGAGAGAATTATTACTCCGAAGCTGTGTGTCAAGAGGCGAGATCTGACTGATTTATCTGCCAAGAACAGAGTTTAGGTTTCTGTCATTTCTTAAAAAAAAAAAAACTGTGCTTGTTGTTTCATCTTGCAGTTGGCAATTTAAACACTATGAACATCATTATTAAGTTATAATTATCAAGTATACAAAAAATACTCTGTACAGGCAGCATCTTATTTATCAATATTGTTTATTTATAGTATACTTTATATTAGCTGTCTCTTTTAAGGGTGACCTGTTAACAAAAATAGTGGCATTTCAGGTTTTATTAAACCTTTAATTTAAGTGAATCAAAATCAGAATCACTTTATTGGCTGTGAGTTGTGCAGGAATAGAAGACACACAATTTCCCTCATGGTTGTGTTAAATGACCACGTGTAGTTTTTTCGCTGTTATAATCGTTTGTCTCTTCTGTACAAACAAACTAGACTGCTTTTTAGTCCTGAAAAGAATGTCATAGCAGTACGTTTCTCTCTCTTTCTCGCTCTCTCTCTTTCTCGCTCTCTCTCTCACACTCTCTCTCACTCACACACACACACACACACACACACACACACACATACATATCCTATAGATCTCTCTCATGAATCTCATGAATTGCAGTTAACCACTGTCTGTCAAAACATTAACAAAAACAATTTAAATACATGATTACACCTTTTATACACACTGCCTCACACATACACATATCTGTATAGATGTGAAAATTACGTATTTATACACACTCGGTTGCACTATTACATGTCTCTTTCTCTGTCTTTCTTTCTGTCTCTGTTTCTCTCTCTCTGTATCTCAAAGTCTCTATCCTTATAGTTCAATATCCTTCTTTCTATCTCTCTTTCACTCTCCATGTCTCTCACTTTCTGCCTTTCTCTTTATATTCCTCTTATTATTTATCTCTCAGTCTGTATTTCCCCTCCCCAACGCACACACTGATGAACATATCCGTAATTCTTTGTTTATACTGAGACCAGTCAAATACTTCAAAATATAGAAATTCCTATCATTAGGTTTGTCTCTATAAAGAGATCACACACACCCACACACACCTCACTGCGCCACCACATTATTTGTTGCCCTGAAATTGATATTACAGTGGAATTTTGGGTAAAGGGGCACTGAAAGACTGAAATGCATTAATCACAGTCATTTGCTCCATCATCCACTGCTGCATGTGACCTTGGCCAACTACAAAAAAAAAAAAAAAAAAAGGCCGGAGTGCAAAGACCATGAAAGAAGGAATAAGATGAATAAGGAAATCTTAAATGAACGCTGTTAGCAATGTAACATCTGGCCTCTTTACTCCTAATGCGCTGAGACAGTGTGTATCTACTATTAACCACTCAGTGATCCAGAATATTCATCTGTGACCACAATTAAGCACCAAGAATTCAACATGAATTTCTTTTCTCTTTTTTTTTGTCTTCTCTCACAGTCTGTCACAACAAATAAATGTCTCCTGTGTGTGTGTGTGTGTGTGTGTGTGTGTGTGTGTGTGTTTGTGTGTGTTTGTGTGTGTGTGTGTGTGTGTGTGTGTGTGTGTATCATAAGGAAAAATTGCTCTGTAATAAATTTAGCAGTAAATTCTCAGCAGCGGACTTTGCCATGGTGACAGATGTCTTTGAATTGTCTCTTTTTTTTGTTGTTGTGTACTCTGAAGTTTTTTATCGTTGTTGTTCCTAAAAACCAAGATGAACCGCATCTGTGAGACGCACCGTGTTCTCTCGCCTTAGTGCCACTATTTTGGTAACGCGCCATTGTTTATACCGCAAAACATTCCGTTCTGAAAGAGTAAGCTGCTTACACGCCGAGAATATGTTGCGTGCTTGGTGTATCGGTGTATTTGTTTACACGTGTACTCTCGTTTCAGGCTTTGTTTTCAAATCCTGTGAATGCAGACTGCATTGTTCTTTAAAAAGTGCACAAGCAAAAGTTTTGGCCCTCCACCAAGAAAGGAAAGTTGCTTATCTTTACATGAGTGATGTTTGATTTCTGGAGTTGTATGATTAGAAATGGCCCCTGCATCTCTCAGCGTGTGTTTGTGTATATGTATTCAGTCTGGCTTTTAAGCTCTGTGTATGACAGTGTGAAAAAGCAAAGAGCAGTTCAGTGGAGGAGTGTGAGGCATCTGATACTGCTTGTCACTCAAAGCATCCACTGTTGCCAAACAGAAGCACGGCCCTGCCACTGCCAACACATTATAAATCAATTATTTATGGCACAGAGTCAAGAATGCTTTAATCTTCCGCTTTTATCCAATTAGGCTGCCTAAGCACAATAACGCTCCTCTGGCTCACATGTGACATGCGCCACCTCTTTCGTCTTTCCCTCATTCTTTGCTCTTTATTCCTTCTTTTCGTCTTGATGGAGAGAGAGCGAGAGAGAGTTGAGGCTTCTGAGGGACAGCGAAAAAAAGAAAAGCGTCTGTGTAAAGTGTAAATGAACTTCTCTTCCCCCACTCGTCCTTTTTATAAAAGAGCTGTTTGAAGATTTAATATGAAGAATTGCCCTGCGTTTCTTGAGCAGTGGGTGGGGGTCGAGCTTAAAGCAATCAGGGAGTCAATTTGGTGCCAGTGTAATAACTTGATTTGAACCGATTGCAACTAGGTGTAACAATTGGTACTGTATTGTATTAAATCTATATAATACTAAATCACTATTATAAAAAGACACGCCACGTTAAGCATTGATATCACATATTAGACCTGTTATTCAGAAGATCTGACACACCAGGTGAAGCTTTGTACATATTTTGCAGCTGAAATGGAGTCAAATGTTCCAGACTCATTATTATCATCATTTTTGGAGACAGCTGGAGACATGCACTCTTAATCCTCCACTGAGACTGAGTAACTGAGAAATGTCACTCACAGCCATGGGGCACAGACCTGCTAAATAACACACACACACACACACACACACACACACACCCAGATGCACACTCACAGGGAACTGCTGAGTAACCTATGACTAGTAAATTTCCCAGGCAGAGGTTTGCCTGTAGCTTCCCTCAGTTTAAGTCACACATTTTCACAGCCATGTCTCACAGCTAACATTTAAAAACACACAGGAATTTTTTTTTTTTGCATGTCTGTGTTGATGGCTGTCTGTCAATATTTCCATATATCCTAGTATTATTTCTGCCATTTCTTTTAGGAAAAGCAATATGTAATGGAAACCACCTTCACACACACACACACACACACACACACATAAAGGTGTTCCACTTATCAGAGAGCAAAAGGGATTTCCATGAAATGGACATGCTGTTAAATAAAAGAGGATGTTAAATAATAGACCACTTTCCAGATAAAAACCTGATTGCGGCTGTCTGGCTTTGCCTGTCAAAACAGAAGCAAGTAAACAAAACTGTCAAAACCTACAAAAGTTCTCCAAGATGCATCAGATAACCTACCAGTCAATTTCCTCATAAAAAGGACACGAGAAAAATTATGTGGTTATAAAGAGTTTGATTTAGTTTTACATTGTTTATTGCTATTTATAGTAGTGTATTTGATGTATAGAAATATTTCATTTAATTATTTACAAATATACAAAAGTCTATTTGCCTAGGCTTTTGCACAGTACTATATGACAATTGCAAAAGTTATTTAAAAAAAAACAAACTGATGATAATGATAATAATCCAAAAAGAAAATTAACAGAAAAATAATTTTAAAAGAGCTTTTGATATGACCCTCTCACTCTGTAGACCTGATTTGAAGGAAGATACATAGAAAGAACTTTATTTCTTTTCTTTGTGTGTTCTGAGGGTTTTTCTGGCAGTTTAAGATGTTTTTTTTAAATATTACCTCTTAATAAACTGACAAATGAAGTAAATTCACCTTGGACTTCCAATTACGTTGGAGACCAAGACTCTCATTCACAGAGGCTAATCCAAAAGGAAAGAATTCACGATTTTCTACTCAAGCACTGAAGAGTGAAAATGAGGAGTCTGATACTCCTTCTGCTCCCGTTCATGTCTCTTAGTCTGTGACATGCTTGAACTTCAGTGATCGCCTCAAACAGCAGCTATAAATGATGAAAAAAGGCCAGAAAAGAGAAATAACTCAAGAACTGTGGAATAAAGTTTAAAATTAATTCACAATATCTCACATATTCTTTTTCTGCTAGATTCTATCTGTCCTCAGATGTGTCAAAATGAAAACACCACAAGATATGGTTATCTAAAGCCTATTATTTCCTGATACTGTTAATTAAATTGCCAGCATCTTTAATTGGTTTAAAGATATCATTCCATTGATTTGGAGACATCTTAAACTCAGTTAAAGATATCGTCAGGGCAATTAAAGCTATCCAAATGCCTTGTCCTACAATACACAATCAGAATTTTTAGCGCAATAGGATCTGTTGCACTGACTCCAGTTCCAAAGTTTTCTTTCATCATAATAAGAGCCACTTTCTGATGGGATGTAAGTGCCACTCAGTTCTTATTAAATATGTCGTAAGCAAAGCGAACCAATGTTGATCAATATAAAGGCATGATAAGTATGTCTTTGTTCACATTCTGCATGTCATATATTGTAGGCGATCTTATAATAAACCAGATGTTTAAAATGTATGTATGCGTGAAATGATAGCAGTATCTAGTTGACACCTGTGTATGGCATCTGTATTAGTACTGCCATATTGATCTCTGCTTTTCCCCAGAAGGGAATTTCAGCTCACTCCTCACTATATTAAAGGACTGACCTTAATAAACGCCTTAGATTTCTTCAGTTGTAGGGCAACTGATCACTTTACCCTTTTTAAATAGGATAAAAATCACAACACTATAAAGGGGTAAATTCCCTTGAGATACTATCAGGCTAACTTTAGAAGTGTTCTTCATATTCAGTTTTCATTTGACATTGATTATAAACTCTTTCATCCATCAGACACCATTCTAGATCAGATCTCTGTGGAGAATAATCAGCACCAGATTCATCTTTAAAAGGGTGGGAACATTCAGGTTTTTATGTTTGAAAGATCAATTAATCATTGCAGAAGAAGTGTTTTAATACTGCTCTGCTTTGGAGCCTTCATGTTTGACTTGTTATTAGTGGAAGTGACAGAGGATGTGAATTTCTGTAGTTAGGATGTCCACTGTGACATTTACACTCACTGACCACTTTAATAGGAACACTTTTACCCTGCTCATTCATGCAATTATCCAATCAGCCGCTTAAGTGGTAGCAGTGCAGTGTATACAGTCATACAGGTCAAGAGCTTCAGTTAATCTTCACATCCAATATCAGAATGGGGGAAAACGTGATCTCGGTGATTTTGATCGTGCCATTGTTGTTGGTGCCAGAAGGGCTGGTTTGAGTGTTTCAGAAACACACAACAGTCTCTAGAGTTTGCACAGAATGGTGCGAAAAACAAAAAATATCTAGTGAGCAGCACTTCTGATAGCCAGATTGGTTCAAGCTGACAGGAAGCCTACAGCAATTCAAATAAGCTCTTTACGACCAGGGTGAGCAGAAACGTATCTCAAAACACACAACACACCAAACCTTGAGGTGGATGGATAGGCTACAACAGCAGGAGGCCGCATTCAGTGGCCTCACCAAAAATGGACTGTTGAAGATTGGAAAAACATTGCCTGTTTTTTTTGTTTTTTTTTTTTAATTTATTATTCAATCTTCAACTGCCCAGTTTCTGTGAACTCATGCCCAACAGTATTTAACTGATTTTACGTATTTAAAATGCAGGTCATAGCATTTTTGTAAAGTAAAAGAAATGGTGTAAAGTTAAAAAAAACCTAAAATTAAAAAAAAAAGGCAGTCAAAAATAAAATAGTAAAATATTCAAATAATAAGCGTGTGAGGGGAGACATAGAGTAAAAGTACATTCATTTAAATAATATAAAAGAAATGTAAAAGTATCGTACCAGTAAACACTTCAGTGAAAATATCTTCAATACAGCCAGATTTTTTTAGTATTTTCTATTATAAGATTTTCAGGAAACCAAATATATGATTATTAAACCCATTTTTAGACATTTTTACTCATTTCAAGCTTTAAACTTTCTTATTCTAATGGCAGATAATTTTGCTTCTTTCTAGACATAAATGTTAAGTATAGCTAGAAATTGGATTAATCTCCACATTAATCTCTATATTTGGTTTATTGTAATCTTAGAATAGAAAATACTACGTACATTTGACTTTACTTATTTCTTTGTAATTTTTTTGCGGTAAAATAATAAAAGATAGTTAAAAGCTAAAGTGAAAGAACATGTTTTAGCTGCTTTTTAGAATGAGTGATAGATGGAGCCTGATGAATATTTGATGATGATGTGGTGCTTACAAAGGAAAGGCTGCTTCACCACTCAATGGTATAGTTAGTTACTGCAACAAAAACAGTACATTGAGTTTTTTTTTCTTTTTTCTTTTAATTAATTAATTTTTTTAAATAAGTGCTCATTTAGGTGCATGGTGAAAAGATGGATTTTCAGTCTTTGTTGAAACGTAGAGCATGATTCAGCTGTTCCGACAGTCAGGGAAAGTTCATTCCACCACCTGGGTGCCAGTACAGAGAACAGTTTTGATGCATGTCTTCCTTCTATCTTGAGGGGTGATAGGTGGAGGGAATGTGCAGTAATGTGAATTTTCTCCGTGAGTGCTTCTGAAGTATGTTCTTTACTAAATACTTTACTAATAGTAGCATCTGCCAAAGCATCTGTTAATCAGTAGCAGTCAGTAGAACTGTACAGCTGTTTTGAGGGAAAAAAGTGTTTCGAGGCATGTCTTGTACGTCTATGTTCATGAACTTGTGTGTTTTCATGTAATCTATCATTAGATTTGGGTACATGTTTGAGAGAGTATGATGTGTGTGTGTTGCAGGCCGCTGTGCGAGCTGCGGGGAGAACGTGGTTGGTGAAGGCACTGGCTGCACCGCCATGGATCAGGTCTTCCATGTGGACTGCTTTGTGTGCATGACCTGCAGCTGCAAGCTGAGAGGCAAACCCTTCTATGCTGTGGACAAGAAGGCTTACTGTGAGCCGTGCTACATTGTGAGTATGATCCTTCACCCCATACACACACACACACACACACACAAACTGCTAAATAATAAAAAATAGTGCTGACTTATGTGGTAACATAGGAATGTGTCGTAGGAATGAGTTAGTTGCGCATATACAGTAAGAATTTAATATCGCACATTAGTATTCAGACCTCAAACGTAACTCTGGGCCTAAGTGCTATTTAGAAACTGTGTGAGAGCTCTATACATGGGATGGAGTTTGCTTAAAACAAAGTCACGTCTTAGTTACTGCAATTCTGACAGTTTTATGTAACCATCATACCCGTTATATCCAAAAGTATGTGAACACATGACAGTCACACCCATATATGGACTTTTCACAAACTGCAGCTATAACGGTGGAAGCACACAGTTGTACAGGATGTCTTTGTATGCTGGAGCATTACAATTTCCCTTCACTGGAACTAAGAGGTCCAGACATGTTCCAGCATGACAATGCCCATGTGCACAAAGCCAGCTCCATGAAGACATGGTTTGCCAAGATTGGAGTGGAAGAACTCAAGTGGCAGCACAGAGTCCTGACTGGAACACAAATGTGCCCCGGCCCTTTTCACCCGACATCAGTGCTTGATCTCACTAATGCACTTGTGGCTGCACTGCAAAAAATAATATCTTAGCAAGTGAAAATATCTTGAATATAGTCAAATTTATCTAGTATTTCCTATTATAAGATTGCCATAAACCAAATATACGATTATTAAAGCTATTTTGAGACATTTTTACATTTTCTTATTTTATTGGCAGATAATTTTGCTCATTTTAAACATTTATTTCTAGAAAGAAGCAAAATTATTATTTTATAATAGGAAATGCTAGATAAATGTGACTATATTCAAGATATTTTCACTTGCTAAGATATTATTTTTTGCAGTGTGAATGAGCACAAATCCCTACACCCACGCTCCAAAATCTGTTGGAAAGCGTCCCAGAAGAGTGGAGGTTATTATAACAGCAAAGGGGGACAAAATCTGGAATCTGTACGAAAAGCACATATGGGTGTGGTGGTCAGGTGTCCACATACTTTTGGCCATATAGTGTATGTCATGCTGAAATGATTTGATGATTTGGTCTGTGAATACACTCAAAAAACCATGGAATACAATGTGAAGTCATTATTGTGTACATAAATATGATGCTATTAATTAATAACAGTATCCTTTAAAGTTTTTTTTTTCAAATGCTATTGAAAAACCCATATCTGACACATCTGAAGCATCAGAAGCGTGAACTACACGCAGGTGATTTGTCGAATGGTGAGCCCAGAAAACGAAAATAAGCAACTGCGTAACCTGACTCTGAATACAACTTACTTTCCCACCGTAAATATTGACATAACTTTTAAACTTCACCCACTGACTTGTCATTAACTCTGAATGCCACTTACCTTAAAAAAAAACTGCAAATATGTGAAGTACACAGGAATATTGAATTTGTTGTTATTCTTCTCCATTCACTTATAAACTTCAATACGGTATCATAGACCTAAAATAAAAAAAACAGGTTCTCTTCTAGTTTGCATGTTCTTTGAAACTCTACTTTCCTCTATATTTAACATGTCCAGGCCTCTTCTTCTGTTATCTGCTCTGTGTTTATGAAAGCCTATAAAAAGTTTGTCTTTGTGCAAACAGCTAGCCAAATGCTACTCAGTTTCATTCAGATTAATCAGTCTTTCACTCGCATAATCTTTCGCCTCTGCTATGGTATCGCATCCACGATCCCTCAGTTAGCCGGTAGTCAAATCCACATTACACTACTCTAGATCAGATTAAACAAACTGATCACTCGCATGCAAAGGCCTGCGTAGCGTGTTTCACTCCATTTGGGGGTTCATCTGATAAGCGCTTGCACGGGCAAATCACACTTCAATTGTGGAGCAGGTAGTAAAATCACATTAGAATGCCAGATAGGATTATTTGCCTTTGTAGATTGGAAACCAAATAATACTCTTCTGTCTTTTCTGTCTGCCTTCCTCCTTCCTTTTTGGTTGCTGAAAATATCTGATGAAATTTAAAGTCCAGGTTCCAGTAATTACAAACACTTTCATTTTGAGCACCAGTAGAACTTAGGAACTTTTTATGAAAGTCTTATGTAACTTTCCGGCTTTCCCAGAGCTCAGGGTTGGGCAACAAGCGCATAACTCACAACAGTCAGCAATGAGACATAAAATGAATCATCTTTCCATTTTTTTTTAAACCACCATTCACATTTGTTACTGTAAAAACCACAGTGTTTACAGTAATGTACTCTCACACATGGCTTCACTTCTCCCAGAGAATCTAATTAGCGTGTAAATAGAATAAACAGGGATTCTGTGGTCAGCAGCTTCTCAGTAATGGTACAAGCTGTATTTTGTGTCGATTTTAAAAAATGCTCATGTATATTGGACACACTGGAAAGCCAACGATCTCCATTTTTTTAGAATTTTGTTTCATTTTGTAAGATGACAGCAGTGCCTATAAGTGCATACTTACTTTATTTTTTTTTTTTGTGAGGAATCTTCACACCTGCTCCTGCAATAAATCCCTTATTCATGTTTTAAACCTGTCAGTGACACAAGAAATACGCTGCATACCAACAGCGAGATGTGAAAAACTGTGACATCATGCATACGATGTCAAAACCTCCTTCACACCAACGCTAAAAACCACATGTTTGGAGATTCTGCCACTCATTTCAGTTTCAAAAAAAAAGGGTGGCAAAGACCAGACTTGACCTCAGCTCACCTTATATACCAACATATTCTGGGTAAACTGAACCCTGTCATGTTCTGTGTGGTGTAGCCTTTATCACTACGCTTTGTCTTTCACAGTGCATTTTAGAGATGCTTTAAGTCTAATTGTTCAGCATGGAAATCAGTCAGAAATTAATTTACCTTTCATGGTGAAACTAGAGGCCTGTCCCTAAAGCTGCTGGGAATTTCATTAGTGAGAATTTGTGCTGCTGAGTTGAACATGCCGTATGGTCTGTGGGCTGCCCTATTTCCTCCTCAGGAAGATGCTATAGAGATTACTGAGGCATCGCTGTCTGCCCTGGCTTCCTCTTTTACTCCACCACTTCTCCTTAACAAATCAGAAATATTACAAAAATCGGTGTAGTTTCAAAATAATATTCAAAATGTGGTCACTTATTTTAAGATTTTCTGCATGCTGCAATGCTGCATTGTGGTTTTGGGGTTGAATTTACAGCTTTTTTACGCTTCAGGTAATAGGGTAGTTACTGAAACAAACAGCAGACACTTAAATTTTATGATTTCTGATTATTTTTATAGAATTATTATTTATTGTATGAGATTATTATTATTATTATTTCATATATCCTTTTACTGTTTTGTACTGCTCAAGAAATATTAATTATTTTGCTTAATAATTATATATATTTTTTAAATTATAAAACATATAACACATTCTAAATCAGGGCTGATTCAGACAAGCAAATTCACCTACTTACATATTTTTGGCATGTATGGAGAAAAATAGTAAGGAATGAGGAGGAACCCTGTGCAGACACGAGGAAAACATGTAAAACTCCACATAGACAGTGGACTAAGTTCAGGATCAAACCCTGGACCCTGGAGCTGTGAGGCGACAGTCTACAATTAATGACATTACTCACAAATGGACACAAATGGACTCTTTGCTGTGAAGACATTTTACAAGAATGGAAAGAGTGAGATGTGCCACTTTCACTGGTCTGCCAGTACTTCTGGAACACCATGTATGTCTGAACACTGAGCTGTCATTATTATGTACTACTGCTTGCTAAGAAAGCCTGCCATGTCCAGGAGAAGCACAAGCCATCTACCCATTGCCTTTTTTTTTTTGTTTATTGAAGCACAATGTGAGCTGCAGCTAACAGACACTTCACCAGTGACAGCATGCAGGTGACCACAAAACCCATCTTACAGTTCAATATCAGGGGCAGTAAATGGGGGCAGAAAGTGGGAGAAATGATGAGGGCTGACACTCAGAGAGGTACAATCCATGTAAAGATTGTTGAGAATTCTGGCTGGCCTTCAGAAAGCTTTCTGTTTCCTGTTTGAGTGATGAGGAGGTGGCTGATACATGACATGCATTCTCTTATTCAATTAAGAAAACACTCAGGACTCATTGAATACATGCTGCATCTCCTTTGTATATTTTGAAATAATTCCTGATCCAGTTTTAGCAGAAGAACCTTTAATAACTTACCATGACATTGAGCAGGATAAAGCAGTTATGGAAGATGAACAAATAAAACGAAATCTAAAGTGCTAATTTTACCAGTCACCTGTAAGCAAGTATGCAACAGGGCTGCAAGAATATAGTTACCTTGGCAACTATGAACTTCATTGATTGTAATTGCAGTAATTGGTATTGTATGCCAAACACTGTATTTGCACACATGAGCTACAGATGAAAGATCACACACACACACACACACACACACACATATACACAGTACTGTGCAAAAGTCTTAGGCACATGCAAAGAAATGCTGTAGAGCAAAGATGCCTTCAAAAATAATGAATACTTAAAAAAATACTATAAAGAGCAGTAAACAGTAATAAATGAAACAAAGTCAATAATTGGTGTGATGATCCTTCAATTTAAAACAATAGTAGTCTCAGGTACAATTAGTGCAGTTTTATAAGGAAATGAGCTGTAAGTGTTACTGAGCATCTTGCAGAAGCAGCCACAGTTCTTCTGGAGACTTTGACTGTCACACTTGCTTCTTATTTTTGCAGCAAAATCCAGCAGCCTTCATTATGTTTTTTGTCTGAAAAGTGTCTCTTATGTAATATTCTGCTTTCTTTACTGACATACAAACATTTTTCTGTAACATTTAATTTTGTGCTGGAAAACTAATGTCTGAAAATCTAAAATGTTTTCGTACTGAATCAATAATGTAGAAGTCATAAAATAAAAATCTGTAACAAATTTTGTACTAAAAAAATAGGGTGTCTAAGGCTTTTGCACAGTATATATACACACACACACCGATCAGCCATAACATTATGACCACTGACAGGTGAAGTGAATAATATTGATTATCTCGTTACAATAGCACCTATCAAGGGTTGAGATATATTAGGCAGTACGTGATCAGTCGGTTCTCAAAGCTGATGTGTTGGAAACAGGAAAAATGGGCAAGCGTAAGGATTAGAGAGACTTTGACAAGGGCCAAATTGTGATGGCTAGATGACTGGGTCAGAGGATCTTTAAAATGGCAGGTCTTGTGGGGTGTTCCTGCTATGCAGTGGTTAGTACCTAACAAAAGTGGTCCAAGGAAGGACAGCCGGTGAACTAGCGACAGGGTCATGAGCGCCCAAGGCTCAGTGATGCGCGTGGGAAGTGAAGGCTAATCCGTCTGGTCTGATCCCACAGAAGAGCTATTGTAGCACAAATTGCTGAAAAGTTAAAGCTGGCTATGATAGAAAGGTGTCAGAACACACAGTGCATCGCAGCTTGCTGCGTATGGGGCCACAGACCTGTCAGAGTGCCCATGCTGACCCCTGTCCACTGCCAAAAGCACCTACAATGGACAGGTGAACATCAGAACTGGACCACGGAGCAATGGAAGAAGGTGGCCTGGTCCGATAAATCACATTTTCTTTTACATCATGTGGAAGGCCGGGTGCGTGTGCATCGTTTACCTGGGGAAGAGATGGCACCAGCATGCACTATGGGAAGAACGCAAGCTGGCGGAGGAAGTGTGATGCTCTCGGCAATGTTCTGATGGGAAACATTGGGTCCTGGCATTCATGTGGATGCTATTGTGACACATACCACCTACCTAAACATTGTTGCAGACCAGGTACACCCCTTCATGGCAACGGTATTCACTAATGGAAGTGACCTCTTTCAGCAGGATAATGCGCCCTGCCACACTGCAAAAATTGTTCAGGAATGGTTCGAGGAACATGACAAAGAGTTCAAGGTGTTGATTTGGCCTCCAAATTCCCCAGATCTCAATCCAATCGAACATCTGTGGGGTGTGCTGGCCATCAAGTCCGATCCATGGAGGCCCCACCTCGCAACTTACAGTACTTAAAGGATCTGCTGCTAACGTCTTTGTGCCAGATACCACAGCACACCTTCAGGGATCTAGTGGAGTCCATGCCTTGACGGGTCAGAGCTGTTTTGGCAGCAAAAGGGGGACCAAAACAATATTAGTCAGGTGGTCATAATGTTATGGCTGATCAGTGTGTGTGTATATATGTATATGTATGTATATATATATATCTATATATATGTGTGTGTATATGTGTGTGTGGGTGTGTGTATGTATAAATAAAATACCATCTCATATACATGAGAAATGGTAAAGTATATATATATATATATATATATGCTTCATACATATATATACTTTACTATTTCTCATATATATGAAGTGGTATAATATAAGTATAATATAAATAACTCCCTTGTGGTCCTCATTTTCAGGCTGTAACATATTCCATTTGTGTCTGCTATAATCATTAGCATGATGATCAACATACTTCAAATACCTTTGTACAATACTGCATCAGCTGCCTTTTATATCAGCCCCATCCAGCACTCAGACTGATTGTAGCTGTCGTCTGTGGAAGTTTTCCAACTCACACCCATGCATTAAAGAGGGCTGGGATAATTTAAGAACTTTACTTATGCATTTCATCAGCATAAATGTTTTTCTGGCGCAAGATCAAAAGGATGGGGGAAATCTGAATTTCTTAATGAAAGTAATTTCTTCTTCTCTTCCTCCCATCCTCAGGGTCATACGCCTCTGTACGATTAGAGAAGCAACGTGAGACTCAGGTCTCTGAAGAGACATGCCAGCTGGGGGGAAAGTTGAAATGAGGCTGGGATGTTGGTCTAGGAATCTAAGAGGAAAGCATAAGAGCCGTAATATTTATTGATGGATTTATTTGATGTATCTACTTTTCTCAGTTCTGCAGGACTGCTGCCTGCTCAGTGTTTCTTGGTGTTCTCTTTAGCTGTAGAGTACATGAGAGAGAGAGAGAGAGAGAGAGACCACCTGTTACCTGTTACACACTTATCTCCCATCTATCTTTTTAGCTAATTGTCGAAATTTAGAAATCAAATGTGGCTACTCATTTATGGAGCCTGTAATATTTCCTGTAAAATGATTTCTATATATCCAGTAGACACAGGTTTGATCCAGGAACACAGACAGAGGAACAGATTGTCAGATATTGTCTGACTTTGGTTAAACAAAGCAATCCAGCTTTGCAATCCAGTAATAGTTCTCTTTGTCATCAAACAGGAAAATACGATATAATCTATTCAAACTATGCAAATGTTTGCATATTTTATAGAACACTAGTCATATTGTTAACCTGCTTCCGTTTGTTGAGGGCTTTTAACCCTGCTACTGGATACCATTCATTCCTTTTAGTAACGGACAGGAAAGTTGTAACCTATTGTTGATCTGCTTCCTAGTCTCGCGGCCTCTTATCAGACTTGTGCTTGGCACTGATCCACAAAGTGCAGGGCCAATAATCAGCCATTGTGTCCTGGCGTTTCCTCGCTTCTCTCTACAAAGGACTTAACCCTGCTTGTTTGAATGCAGTGTAATAGAGATAAACGTCTCTGCTATTCAACCGATCTCCTTTTTTGCATGAAGTAGTCTCTGCTCTGGTTAATGTCACATGAGTGTCAGGACAATTTTTTTTTGTTTATCCGCAGTGTGCTCAGAGCTCCATGCTCAATCCATTCCATTTTCTAATAGCTAATGAGATGAAGGCAGCTTGTTTGCGCTATTTACCGCTTAATACATTTTAACCATGCTGGGCATTTGCAGGTAATATGCAAATTTAATAAGGTGCTCATTTTCAGGTTCATGTTTAATGCATTCTGAAGAATCTCCTCTGCAAATGTCTGCAGTGATATGCCTTCTGCGACCAAGTCTGGTTATTGTTGTGCATACACTGATCTCAGAGCCTCACACATTCTGCAAGAGTGTTTTCATCTATCCATGGTTTTCCAAGAAGAATCTCATGGAAGTGTTATATTGGGCTTACATTACATTAATATTGTCCATAAATGTTTTCATCAATCGACACAAAATATTCAAGTGGGAATTTCACAACTGAACCACACACGCATACACACACACACACAGCATTTTATTTGTTCTGGCCAAAATTCCCAGAGCCACCAAGCACTCTTCTGGCTTCTGTAGTTCCCTGTAGTTTTGAGACATGGGCCATGGAATTGAATCACACAGGGGGCTGGTGGAGAAAACAACGAGTGCCCAGAGCACTCTGTGGTCTTTTGTGATTAAGAGAAGTATTCTCATTCCAAGTGCAAAGTGAAACAGGAGAACAAACAATTTCGAAGTCCTGCTCTATAGAGATCAGACTCCAAATGATGGCAGTAAAGGGCTGTATGTACAGTAGAGCCGTTAGGTCTTTTGGATGTTATACTGCGTGTACATTGTTGCTTCTTAACTCTGCTTTTATGGATGTAAATAATTTGGCGCATCAGTGTCATGAATACTCTCGGTCTAAAAACATTAGTCCATTCTAGTCATCATGTACAACGAAGTAGTTAAAAATGAAAAGATATAAAGTATAGACTACAAATGATAACATAACAGAAGAAGTGAGAATATAAGCACCCCTTGTTTAACTCATTAGCCTGGCATTCGTCGTAGTAATGATTTGTTAAACGGATGTACTTTGTGCAATATTTTTGTTCCATGGAAATCCAGCTGTGGTTGAGTTTGCGTGTCCTGCAGGGTGAGCTGGCACAGTGTGCATGTTAGAATATATCAGGTCTCTGGGGAGGGAAAAGCTAGTGGAAAAAGTGTGTCAGAGACTGCTGCTATGCTAAGAGCAAATTTACCAGGAAAATATCATCTTTGACACATGTTTACCCATCTACATAAATATTTAGGAACACGATGTTTCCCCCTTGCTGGGAGTGGACAACTCCTCCACAGGTCGGCACTCGGTCACAAACTGTTATCTGTTTATCATCTCTCTGGCCTCTCTGTCCTGTTCCTCCTCCACAAGCACAGAATCTAGACAATGGAACGTAGTTCAGAAGATGCTAACAAGAGGGCAAGTTGTCAACACATGGCAGAACAATCGAATTTCCTTGTAAAAATAGTTGGTACAAAGCCTTGTGGTGCTGAGATATGAGTCATCTGGCTACTAAGCTGCAAGGTGCACACAGCAGAGTAGCCCGAAGCACTGAGAAAGTACCACGGGATGTGCCTGCAATTAAAACGAGAGCAGCAGAATTGCCACTTTGAACAAGATGATGTTCCAAGAGCTTACAATTGACCTTGTTATGACTGCTCAGTTGAAGTATTCTCGTTAAAACAATCCGATTGTAACCCAGTACACGAGCCTTAAATGTTCACGCTGTTGGCTGTGAAGTACAGGCCATTCTTTTCCCTGTTCTTCACCTATTAATGATCAGTTTCTCTGCATGCATCGTCTCAGCACCTTCTCCGTATGAGATAACCCTGAGCTTTTGAAGCAGCTGGACTTTGGGGGTTCCATGGCACTGAGGTTAATTAGGTGAGAAAGGTGTCATGTTACCTCTGTCAGAGCACTGTACTGCCTTGTGCCCTGGATTAATTGGACAGTATAATTTCTGGTTATTGGGCGTGTTAGTGCTGGCCTCGCACTTTGAGCTCTTTTTTACTGGGTGAACCAGACAACTTGCTGGATGGAGACTGGCTGAGATAAGCATTCAGGTCCCTCCATTTAATTTGCCGTGATGGATAATGAGTAGAGAAATGTGGGCTCTGCTATGAGATTGTATATTACTAAGAGGAATAATTTGACTCAAAGCTTTTGTGTCGTTTTTCGAAGATATGGCTGATTCACTTTCATGACTAGTAATTTCAATATCTCCACTTGGCTGAGAAATATGCAGGTCACTTAGGTTAAACAGATTACATAGGTAATATGCTAGCGCGCAGACTTAATTGCATGTTTTATCTTTTTAGCCTTTGTACAATTGAGTCTTTTTGTAACGTTTAAATTCCATCTGTCAATGATTTTGTCTAGCAATTTACCAGACCAAGGTGTGCTGTGATTTATGACCCATCAATCTTCTGGGAAAAAAAAAAAATCTGCAATTATTTCTTATTGTGCGGCAGTTCTGGGCTTTTGCACTGCCCGTTAGAAGGAGACTTAGAACTTAGAAGGAGAAGCATTGCAGAGTGAGTTCTTTATTAGTGTTGATGCAAGAGCTCATTCACACAGCTTTTGCCATTGCACACTCTGTTTGCCAGTGACTTGACGCTACACTATTTGTCATGGTGTTCATTTTCCAGAGCAGCGCTTGGTGACTGCTCTGAAAGAACAGTTAATATAAGTTCTGTTGAAAGCACAATATTTTTACCTCCGGTTTACTGAGAAGTCATGAAGAATGCTTGGAAGATATTTCTGGGTTTAGAAGAGAAGAGCACCAGAGGATACTGGTCTGCCTAGAAATCCTAATTATTGATACAGCGATGAGATTTGGTAGCCATGTGTCTGGGGAAATCCCTGTACACCTCATGAAAACATGTTGGCTTGGTGCCAAGCTGCCTGCAAACATTTCCCAGGGTTGGAATCAGTGATGCTCTTAGCAGTGGGCATGATGCCATCTACATTCATATCAAGTGGTGATGGACATCTTCTACAGCATGGTGCTGTCAGCCTTCCAGGCAGAATGCTCATCACAGAATTAAGCGTCTGTTTAGACACTGTTGCAGATCTGAAGTGCCTACGTTTCTGGAACTTATTTACCTCTACAGCTTTTTATTTTGCTTTTAATACTGAAATAAAATAACCTATTAATAATAAAAACATTTTTAATGAATGATCATTCTTTGTGTCAGTTCCCTTTCAGAAATACAAGACATTTCCATGATGACCAATTGGTAATTAGTAATCATTTGCATATGCTAACGCATCATGGATGTTTCTGAAACTTATTGGCCCACCCTTTACAAAATTCAACCCTGTGGTGTGTTTGTGTGTGCGTGTGCGCACATTTTTGGATGTATAAAAGACACTGCCACAGACAAGCAGAGAAAATCACAACATTGGACAGAGTCTGTAAATTACATGGCTGCATTGTGGAGTAATTTGGATATTTAGGCAAGCTTAGAAAGTCTGTTTTTCATTGAGATGGGTATTTATGTTTTCATATTCATATTATGCCATTTAAGGGGCTTAATGTAAGACAATAAGAGCACAGAGTGTGAAGTGTAACAGAGAGGAAATGTGCACTTGACCCGTCCAGTGCTCTCATGGCATCACTGAAATGTTCTTTGTACCACGCTCACCATACCTACAGTATTAGCTTTAAACGATGGTTTTAAACACTACTGTATAATGTGAAGCGTTTGGCACATTGTTGTGTCTGTACAGTATGTTCTGGGACCTTTTACTCTGGATCACCTCTGTCTTGGTTTTCCAGTACCTCATGTTTTACAAATTAAGCAATGCATACATGGCATCATTACTCATGGTCGATCAGTGGTGTGCTTTCATCAACTTTATTCATATTACTGTTCCAGTTTACATTCTGGTAAAATTAGAGTGGGAGTTTTTTTGTGGTCCCACACTTTTTAATTTTCACACTGTTTTCCATCTAACACTGCCTTATGGATATACAGTTAGTCATCATACAAACACCCCAATGCTCGATTCTGGCGCTGTGCCTCCATATGGCCTCTATTCTGGCACGGCTCTTAAGTCACAGCCTCACTAAACAGGCACTTGTGCCCACCTTGCTCATTTTGCTTGATGTCAGATGCACACAGGCAATGCCTATGTTCTATGCTTTCCGCCTTCTCCTGTTATGAAATATTCATATCTGTCTACATTAGCTTGCATAGCTTCTAAATGAGTTTGGTATATTCAGACGTGATTAACTCACTGGCATTCCTCAAAAGGAAAGGCCCAATTAGAAGAAGCACTTGCATCGAATTGGGTTGCAAAACTCATCAGCAGGCTGGAGGAAACCTGGTGTGTGTGTGTGTTGTGCTTGGAGCACAGGTAGAATTGTTTTAGTAGGTGTCACTGCAATAATTGTATTCTATATGAGATATACAGTATGTGCCAGGGAAACACGCCTGAACCTCATTTGACCCTGCAGTCAGGGAGAGAGCTTGTGCCTGGGTGTGTGTCACTTTGGCTGTGTAATAGGAGGAAGATACAGGGACATGTTTATAGAGGAGTCGAGTTTTGCTGCTCTGTTGATTTCATGGAAAGGACATGGGGAAAAAGAGAATAGGATAGGGAAGGGATGGAGAATAAATAGGGAACACAGATCAAATGAGGGAAGGTTAGCACAGATGAATAGATGGATGGAGGGCTAAAATGAGCTGTTATGATGCATGACATTTATGTGTCAGCCTATGAATCTCTCTTGTACCATGCATGATTTTTACAAATCAATTGATTATGTGTTATGAGTTCTTACATAATACAATAAAGGAAAAAAAAAGAGTTTCATCTTGCTATATACTGTTCATGCTTATACAGCCATCTTAGCTCTGTCACTAACACTATTTCAGCTTGAATCACTCAAGTCAACGTGACCTGGAAGTCATAGGGATATCTGACATGTTACAGTGCCGTGGCTTTTGATTGAATAGTAATAATACAAAGTAAAAGAATTGTTCCTACAAGTGATTCATCCATCTATATTCCAGGTAACAGTGAGCTGAACTAAGCAGCTCTTGCACCTAATGAATCACAGGCTCTGAGTGAAAGCCTGGTCTCTCTTTTTCACCAATTCTGAAAGCGGGCCCCTGTTGGTCTCTTACCATTTACAACCTCCCTGAGGGTTCAGTTCAATTTCATTTTAATTGTCTAGCACCTTTCACAATAGACATTGTCACAAAGCAGCTTTATAGAAAACTGGATGTTGATTTAGATTTCAAATGAAACGAAAAGCCAGAGCTGGCAGTAGTAAGGAAAAACTTCCTGAGATGACATGAGGAAGAAACCTTGAGAGACTTTGAGAAGGTCACAGTGTGCTTGATCCCCTGACTAGACTGCAGCTTTTAACCCAAACCATTTTCCATCCTCTTTCTCCTCCTCTACATTTCCATTTATTGCCATCCCCGTTTGTGAGAGAAGCATCCACACTGCCTCCTTCGTTCCACACTTCCTCCGCTCTTATAAAAGTGGAATTCCTTCTTTTCCCATTTGAGGAGACAAGACTGTCTACCGTAAAAGCAAGCAGTAGATGTGAGAAGAAGTCAGTAAATGAAAATAACCTTCATTCTGCAGCGCAGTGACCTCAGTCCTTCCAGCAATGGTTAAAGGCATGAGGTTCACGGCACATCATTTTATTTTATACCACATCGCTGTATGACATATGCTCGATTCTAATTGATCAGAAGATTTATTGATTGTTGATTTATTTTCAGTAACTTCAGCTCTGATAATAGTTCAGCTGCAAAGCACATCACAGGTTTATATAAATGTGCATGTTGTAATATATTATTGTTTCCTTAGTAACAACTTACTCAGTTATTTATATGATGGGCACTGCACAGAAACAGATTTTAAACATGTAATCGTTGATATAGAGATGTTTTCTGTGAAAAGACGTTTATTTTGGAATCTTCAGTGTCAGCACTTTGTAACAGTCGAAGATAAAGCTGTTCTTTTAGGATTCACGGCAAAATGTTCAGGACAGAGTACCGATAACATGACAAGCTGCATTTTTTTTGTATTATTAACCTCAATATAGGGAACAAAAGAAAGGCTAGTATAACTGTTTATAGCTGCTATAATGTGAGAGAACTAACTTTTCTTACGGATTTTCCACAACAATAAATGTAACCATAAACAAATAAAAAGTACAATGTGCCTTTCTTTAATAAATAATAAAATTGTAATCATTGGCATATTGCTGAACAAATGATGAATAAAACACTTTGAACATGCTCTTTACATAATAGTCAAATGTTTATGATGGAAGATGTAATCTTTTCAGGACTCTTGTTAAAGTTCGTTTTCAGAATATCATGTGATGAAAAGGGAAAAGAAACAGACAGGCACGTTTGTTCCTGCAGAACAAATCTATGCCTTTCAGCTGACTGTAAAACTATGCAAAACTGATGCAGCTTCATATCAAAGGAGACACTGAGCAAGTTTGAAGTATTTTGCTTAAGTGCACATGGAGTGCATTGCTTTACATGCTTGTGCACACATTAAAGAGGGGAAAACAATTATTTTATAAAGTTCAATGTTGTTCTTTATGTCTCTCACATACATACAGATATTCATGGTTTTTTTTTTTTTTTTTTTTTTTTTTTTTTTAGAATTTACTCAATTGACTCCACCATTTATGGTTATATACTTAATTTGCATCATCTAAACCTTTGTATGTCTGGATAAAATCTTCATAATGAAAAATAAATCTCATAATGAAAAAAGAATGAAGATGTTTGGTTTAGCTGGACTTTTGTCTTCCAGTCAAATACAACCACTTCAGCTCCTGGATGAGGAAAAGAGCTTCCATATGAAGCGGTGTGTTTAGAGCTGCACTGCTGAAGTGCCTGAGAGACAGAAAGAGAAACAGAGAAAGAAAGAGAAAGACCGAGCACTTTGCCAGGAAATTGAAAACGCCGCGTGGGAGACGAGAGGCCACAATTGACTCCGACACACTCCGCTCGGCCCTCAGTTCAGCGAGAAGCTCTCTGACCTAAATTCACTTTACCTCATCCACATAGACATTGGTTTAGCCTTCTGGGTAAACACTTAGAGAAATATGAGTCAGAAAAAAATAGTACATCATTGAGTACTTCATATTTCAGAGGCACAGATGGCTAGTGCCCTCTTGTGGCTGTGGCAGTCCTCTGGGTCGGCTCCAATCTTTTTCTACTTGAAATACTTTATGGGGATTTTTCTTAAACCTTACTTGAAAGTTATTGCTGGTCAGTAAATCCACTGTGTGTAAATCTGGACTGCTTTGACGTCATCGCTAAAGACTTCCGCAGAAGACAATTGAACAAGGAAACATGTCTGAAACGTGTTTGGAGGTGCTGAATGACTGACATGTAAATGTTAGAGTGTGTGTACAGACTGGTAGCACCACACGTAAAGAGTGAAGAACAGTTCAGGTGAAACTGTTAAGCATTTGACACTAAGAACTCACCTCTCTCACTCGGTCTTTCTCTCTCTCTTTGTCTCTCTGACTAAGGAATTGAGACAAAACCTCATGGACTCTCAGTCCTTTGAGAGCAAGCTTTTAAAGTTCATAGAACAATGTCTGGATGTGCAGAGGTCATGCCTTGACCGTTGACTCCTTCAATAGTCTAGGAATTAACCAAAAGTGACTCTTTCTATTAATCTCTGACATCTGAGTGTTTGAAGAACTGCAGCTCAGATTTTGGACAGCACAGACTGGCTGCATGATGAAGCTCAGCTATGCCACGTGTACACACACACACACACTCTGACAGTGTCATTTAGACCATGCCAGAGAGAACAACTGCCACTTCCTGGCTCTGCACCAGCGGAGACTCAGCAAGACCACTGAACCGAGAAGCGAGAGATCCAGGAATCACACACACACACACACACACACACAAATCTCTCAGAGACCGAGGCGACTGTAATTGATAATCCTCCGATGATTTGTCATTGTTTGCTGTAATTGTGAGGCTGGTCAGAAGAGAAAATGGATTGTTGTGCATTAAATATGGCCATAACAAATCCGCAGCTCGTGGTGGGCAATAATAAGAGTGATGCAGAGGAAAAGAGAAGTCATGAGCAGGCACGGTGCCCAGCGCTCATGGCCAAGGAAAAGGCCACAGTCATCAGAAAGTCGACATATTTACTGTCCTGCCTCCGGCAGAAGGAGGGGGTGAGTGAAAGATTACTTTGTTTACGACTGAGAGAGCAGCTAATCAGACTGGCTGCCATTCTTGCTTTCATTTATGAGATGTACTCCATATCTGCATCTCTGCGATATTTAAGAGTAAGTGATAAGATGATGTCTATTAAAGGGGCTAGAACAGTAGCTACTGTTGTGCACATTTCTGTCAGACAAAAGTTAGATGTGTGTTTTGTATTTCATCTGATTGTTTACAGATGGACTGCAAACCTAATTCTCTGCTATGTACTCACGGACAGATTTTATTGGTAGACCCTTTACCTGAAGTTCACTTTTTTTCAGCATTAGGGCTAAATAGGTGTTGCTATGTAAAACAGTGACAGCTTGTGACAGCTTGCATCCTTACCGGGACAGGAAGTCAGAGCACACTGTACACTGATTGCTTACTACATTCCACACTGACTACAACGACCTGCTCATGATTTTTAAAGCTCTGAATGGTTTTTAGGTCTGGCCTATCTTGCTGATTTCCTGAAGCAGTAAGGCCTGCCCTGAGCACTTCCCAGTAAATCACTGATGATCACTTTTACTTCAGACAGTGGAAGATGTTTTTCTGATACAGCATGTAAACCTCTTCTTATCTCTCTGGTGAACCCTTAAAGATTCTATGTAGAATCCTAGAACGAATTTCTCTTTCACAAATTGTTACAAGTGGAAACCTAAAACCATTAATCTTACAAGGAACCCACGAGGAACCATTTTTTTTGTAAGAATGTAAACTGTGTAATAGTGTTTTAGAAAACATGAGTAGTGCAGGCATTCTCCCCCTGCAACAGCGACCAGGGAGGAGAGAGTGAAAGCTAACATATGCTTCCTCTGAGACACGCCAGGCCAGCTAAACACATCTTTCAAATTGCTGTCTACCCTCTTCCACATACATGATTGACAAAGGAGAGAGTATGCCATCCCTCTTACTCAGAGAGCACAGCCAATTTTGCTCCCTGCGGCATGGTCAGGAATCGGACTTGTGATCTCCTGATGCTTTTCTGTTTGCGCAACTTGGGAGCTGGTGTTTTTAAAATGAGATTAAAATGTAATGGTTTCACCTAGAGTGTTCATAGGTCTTTATTTTATTCTTCCAGGATAAGGCAGTTAATCAAGATGAATGAATGACTAAAGATTTTTTGGTATTTTATAGCTTTATATTTAATTAATTAATGATAGAAGCTTTGAGTCATTAATATGCTTTATCATAAATATTTTATTTAATCTCTCAAATGTAAAGGATAAGTAGTAGTAGTATTACCACAACCAATAATAATAATAATAATAATAATAATAATATCTTAAATATGCACACACCCCATTTAAATAATAAAATGATCCTTCCGCTCCACTCTTCTACTGCTCACTTTGCTTTCATGCATTCATGTAGCTCTCATCCTAATCTAAGTGCTCTTACATAAGAAGCCTGATTAGAACACAGCCATGTTTAAGACCTAGCTCCACTGCCTCAGAGTTGAAACTGCTGCTTGTGAAAGGTCCTGTATCCACAGTCCATGATTTTCCATGGATATTTATGCAGGCAGTGGAGTTGGAGGATTTTTTTTGTTGGTGGATTTTAATAATATTTAAATTTAGCATATTTAAATATGTACAGAAATTATACTTTTTCATGTTCATCTATAATGATGAATATTAATGTTGGATTTGTGTGTGTGTGTGTGTGTGTGTGTGTGTGTGTGTGTGTGTGTGTGTATCTTCAGAACACCTTGGAGACCTGTAACATCTGCAGTAAGCCCATCATGGAGCGGATTCTGCGGGCGACGGGCAAAGCTTACCACCCGCACTGCTTTACCTGTGTGGTGTGTCACCGGAGCCTGGATGGTATCCCTTTCACTGTGGACGCCTCCAACCACATCCACTGCATCGAGGACTTCCACAAGTAACACTCCACCACACACACACACACACCCACACACACACATTCCAATAAAATCTGTCATGTGTCCTCAATGCAAAATCGTTTTACTAAAGAGCAGAGATGTTTTTTTAGTTAATAACGTGCTATGGTGCATTTATTTCATGGACAAATCAAGCTGTCTCGATTGCACACAAAGGAAAAAAATGGTCAGGTCAGAAAGTAAAGGTCTAATTTTACCCTGCGTAAAGCAGCCCAGAGTTCCTTAAAAGAGACAATTGAGGTATAAAGAAAACCAGAAACACGGTTTATACATGGTAGAGGAAAAAGTTACCTGTTGAGGAACTGAAAAGTTTCACATAGAAGCCGTTAGGTGTGTGAACAGAAATGCCTTTGTGTCGAGGAACAGCCAGGTTTCAGCGTTGTTGTTACGGTTCCTCTTGGTCACCATACACTCCACTTCCTACCAAGTCAGTGAAGAAGTTCCATCACCTGGATGGACCAAAAAGTCAGGGTTTGTCTTCACATCCCTCCCAGCCTCCTCTGCCCACATCTCTGTTCCTTTTGTACATTTCCCCTGAATGTGTAAGAAAGAATGGTATTCAAACCAGTGGCTTAAATAGCTGGAGAATTAAAAACCAGAGAGGTTTGTTTGAATTCACTTGGTTCTGCAGAAACAGACAAGAACCGAGCAGAATGAGTGGTGAGAGCAAAGAATATTTGAGGTAATGCTCTCCAATATAATGCTAGACCAATCGCAGGAAATTCACTGGAAATAATTCTGTCTTTCTGATTAGTTAAAGTGCCAGTGCAGATATTCATACAGCTGCATTTTAATATAAAGAGCTTTATGTGCATGTAAGTGCAGATGCAATTTTGTGGTATAACGTTCACGAATTGCTAATTTGGTTGGACGCAAGGTTTTTGGGTTTTTTGTCCCTGATGCTATTAACCTCGCCAGGAATGGCCGGAACATTTGAGGTTGGTTGGTGCTGTGTTGTGCTCCAGTCCACTTTGGTCAAAAATTGCATTTAAGCAAGTGAACCTTAAAACTCCTGTTCTGTTTTTGTGAACACCATTTATGTCATCCAACTTTAACAGAAATTCTTTTCTATAACTACTGCATATATTTACGCAGCTGAATTATTAGGTACTTAATGAATAGGGACAAACAAATCAGGATATACTACAAAGACTACATATTTGCTATGTTCTGGAGTGAACACACACACACACACACATACAAATATAGTGTGCAAAAAGATAGAAAAAACATTTTATAAAAAGGTTCTGCCAGGTAGACGATTACATCTGCCTTGAAAATATCAATGTGAATTCCACACCTGAAATCGAATTGTATGTCATTAAAAAAAATAATCATTTTCCATTTTAGAACTGTTTACAGTAAAAAAAAAAATAATAATCAAAGTAAATAACATCTACAAGAGCCCTCCACTTGATATCCTTTTGATAATGTATGCATTTGAACACCTCCCTATCTTTACAATTGCATCATTTTACACCAGGTTATTCCTGTGTTAATGGCTACACCCACATGTGCCATGATTTATTTTTACACTTATGTTATGATCATGAAAATAGGACCCGTATTTTGCTGGTGTGTGTATTGGATTGGATAGAGTTTGTACTCTGGTCTTGTCTGTGTCCCCCTGCAGGAAGTTTGCCCCTCGTTGCTCTGTGTGTAAAGAGCCCAT
The DNA here is from genome assembly GCF_027358585.1 of Pangasianodon hypophthalmus. Lineage (NCBI taxonomy): Eukaryota > Metazoa > Chordata > Actinopteri > Siluriformes > Pangasiidae > Pangasianodon > Pangasianodon hypophthalmus. The sequence goes on from NC_069711.1 coordinate 19,713,088, forward strand.
AATGCCTGCTCCTGGCCAGGAGGAGACGGTGCGCATTGTGGCCCTGGACCGGGATTTCCATGTGCAGTGCTACCGCTGCGAGGTGAGAGTGTGTGTATGCTCAGGAATATCAGGGACATTTGGCTGGGCCCTTTTATCTATCTATCTATCTATCTATCTATCTATCTATAAATAATTAAATAAATAAATAAACAAAAACTGCAACTTTTAATTAAAAGACTAAAAGAGAAAGGTTTCCTTTTGAGGTTCAGTTTACGGTTTAGGCATAGCATACGTTATCTGCATTAAATAATTGGGTTATGGAAGATCCTCACAATGATAATAAGGCAAACGTGTGTGTGTGTCTGTGTGTTCTGCAGGATTGTGGCTGTCTGCTCTCTGAGGGTGATAATCAGGGCTGTTACCCACTGGATGGTCATGTTCTCTGCAAGAACTGCAACACCAGCCGCATCCAGGCCCTCACTGCCAAGGCCACCACCGACCTCTGAGTCTATTCTCTCCTCACACACACGCGCACACACACACACACACACACACACACACACGTACACGCACTCATATACTCCTAACTCATCTGATACAATATGGCTGCATTTAGAAATATCCTCACGCTTAAACCTTGTGCGCGCACACACACACACACACACACACACACACAAACACACAGACAAACACACAGTTCATAATGATCACATTGTACACGTCTGTTGCAGTCAGACTAAAAGCATTTTATCTTTGCATCTTGTACGTATGCTAATAGAAAACAAACATTTAATAGTTGATTGAAACTTTAAGGGTACCGTGAGTCGAATGATCCAGAAGGCCTTGAGAAAGGATTACCTTACGATAGTTATGATGATGAATTTCACATGATGAACTAGTACAGTGATCTGTCAGTTAGGAAACTCCTTTGCTTTATATGATTTTGTATATCTTCCATATGGCCAGGGGTCAAAGAGCAAAATGTGATGGGGACAAATATGTAGTAAATGACATTTGAGTCATCTGTGTCCCCTGACGGAGTTATTTCAGCCATAACACTTCTAAAAATCCAGCTCACTCGGTCGATGTTGAGCTTTAATATTATTCTGTGTCCTAATCGTATATGTGCTTTGTCTTTAAAGTGAGTGAAAACAGCACCATAATCCACTTAGTCATTTAGGATTTTCTGACAATCAGTGGCCTTGCTTTCATCATTCATATTATATATGTACGTATGTATACATTTGACTCACAAAAGCATGATACAAGGTGATGGGGCCACACATATGTATGTATGAATACACACACACGCGCACACACACGCACACACACACACACACACACCTAAGGGAAAAAATGTTCTTATTTCTTCATATGGCCTTATAAACTATATTAAAGGGCTTTTCTGGGTTATTATTTGGGTGAATAATATGCAAACAGAATTTAAATGTACAAGATATTGAAGCTCTAGTTCCAGGTGTATAGAGGAGGTGAAGTTGAATTGTAGCTGCGTAGTTGCAACACAAATGTCAGTGCATAGCGAGACAAATACATCAATCATACAAAAACAATAGGATTTGACAGTATTTCTTGAAAATCAGTAAAATCTGCGAGTCTTGGCTTCAAACGACTCCCACTGGAGCGACGTTTACATTCTTTGACGACGTGTGTATATATTTACATACTTATGCAGTTCATAGAGAGGTTTATTATATGGAATAGGACTGTGAACCCAAACCTATATAACCAAAGTCTGAGTAATGCTGCAGTGCACTGCTGCTTCCTCCTATTATTCAGTATACCGCTTTTCACTTAGCACAATTATTGTATGTATATGCATATCATGAAAGAAGGCCTTTAATGCAGAGTAGTTGTTGTGCTTTTTGGTATCTTTCTGAGAAAATGAAGGCAGTATAAAGTGCCTTTTTTTGTTAGTACAGTCCATAGAATGAGAAACACTGAAATGAAATCAGTTATGGTGTGACAATCAAACACAGAGCTTAAAATGGTATTAAAAATAACTCAATCGTAGAAGATTATAACCAGCATAGTTTAAAAATAAAGAAAGAATTTCTTGTATGCTCTTATAAACAGCACTACGAGCATTATTTCTAATATTGTCAACTTGTGAAATGTAGTATTAGACCTAAATAGCAAAGAAAGTATTGTAATGATTAGGAAAAAAAAACTAGTGATAGGATTAATTTCTTAGCGTTGTAAAGGAAGAATAACAATATGCAATTTCCTTTTTATTATTGCATTGACACTTTATATAAAATAATATGCAGACCTTAACTTTTTTTTACTCTTCAGGAAATATTTAAATTTGATTAAGCAATAAGTTTTCCACACTACACCTCTCCTCCTCTGTGTGCTTTTTCTGGTCAGTTTCATCATCCTGCTCTTAAGGTGTTAAGATGTAGAGAAGTGGTTGTTCTTTACTTAGCAGTGGCACAGGTGTTCTCTGTTTTCTGTTCTTGCGCTCTTTCGCTAAAATGTAGTCCTGCTTGCATGCTTTTATTGTTTCTTTATATTTTTAACTATTTTGCTTCATGAGTGAGGAAAAAACAAGGGATTTTAAGGATTAGGCATTAAGCATGTAATTGAACATTAGGGGTAAAATGTACCGTGTTGCTCAGGGTGGCCTTTGTTCAGTCAGGTATTTCTAGAATGGACCATAAATTTATGCTTAAAAGTACGAGTCCTGAATTTTCTTACACTTTTTTTTATTTTGTTAAGGAGTCTTACTAGTGTGATTGGGGTTATTCCTGAGGAGGGGATATAACAGGAGAAAGGAAATTTGTTATTATGAATTCTTCAACAAGTTGATCAATTAGAAATCTTCATCTTTGTTTTATGTCAATTTTTGATTTGTATTTGCAAGTACTCATTCCCACACTGTCTCTGTATTACTTTCTCTAGCTTTAATAAACCTTTTTGCATAAGAGTCAGCTTGGTTGTTTGTTTGGCTTTATTGGATGTGTTATATTTCAAAACTTTCCCTCAAATCTAATTAAATGTGATAACTTGAAACATTAAAGGTGCATTAGCCGATTTTGTTTACTTTTTACTAATATAAATACCCTGGAAAATATGTAGAACATGATCAAAAATACATATTTAAGCAATGGCATCAGCACCAGTGTATTATGTGGCAGAGAAAACTTTTTTATTTTTTATTTTAACTGTGGTCGGAGTTCTTTTCTTTGTTTACATGGGCCTCCTGTCAGTCTTTTTATACACACGCCCCAACGCGTTTTAACTTCACCTCCGTCTCAGTTTGTTTAGAAAGGTAAACATGGTGGAACCCGTTAAGTGGCAGCCAGATCTGACCATATGTGATTTTTGAACATTGTATTCCAAATTTATTCCCCCTTTGCTGTTATAATAAGCTCCACTCTTCTGGGAAGGCTTTTCACTAGATGTTGGAACGTGGCTGTGGGGATTTGTGCTCATTCAGCCACAAGAGCATTAGTGAGGTCAGGCACTGATGTGGGGTGAGGAGGCCTGGGGTGCAGTCGGTGTTCCAGTTCATTCCAAAGGTGTACAGTGGGGTTGAAGTCAGGACTACTCCAATCTTGGCAAACCATGTCTTCATGGATCTCGCTTTGTACACATGGGCATTGTCATGCTGGAACATGTTTGGGCCTCTTAGTTCCAGTGAAGGGAAATTGTAATGTTACAGAATACAGTTGTGTGCCTCCAACTTTGTGGCAACAGATTGTGAAAAGCCCACATATGGCTGTGATGGTCAGGTGTCCACAAACCTTTGAGTAAAAAACAGTCTGTGCTTCTGAAACACGGTTAGAAGAAACTTAGTAAAACTAGAATAAATACTGGTAGTAGTTTTCCAAAATTAAGAAAATTATTACCAGTGCAGGACATGAAGTTGGACACAAAATTAACAATGTTGCTCCTGGACAAGTATGAAAATGCAATCTGTATGAAGCGTCAAACTGTTTGAGTTGCCAGCTTTACATAACAAATCAAATGGACACATTTTTATCACAGACATATTCTAACTTATTTTCTATGAGGCCCACTTCCCAGTTTTTGAAATACTTGTTCCCTACATCCTACAAAAACAAACTTGTCCATACTTAAACAACTGCAGCATATACGTATTAAAAACTGACCATTTTTGGTCCATTCTACAAAACATTGTCCATTTACCTTAATAGAAAGCAAGAGTGCCCAACTAATGCATCTTTCAAGCACTCTGAGCATGGGCCAAGACATTACTAATGTGAAATAGGGGAAGGCAGTGCTTCCAGAAAGTGTCAGATTTAATTATCACACCAGTGCAAATGTCCAACGGCTTATATATTTATTGCGAAAAAAGAAAAACTACTCTTTTAGTTTGGAGTATGTCTCCGCGTACTCCAGTGTTCAAATGTCGAGTTCCTATGCAAAACACGTAAAGATTGGCAAGTCGTTTAAATATACATATATATATATATATATATATATATATATATATATATATATATATATATATATATATATATATACACACACATACATATTTATTTATTTATTTTATATATTTTCCATCTCACCTCTCACCCGTGCCACCTCTGAAATTTTTCCACAATTTGAATACCTCTGACTTAGAGAGCCAGGTAAGGCAATGCTTTGGATGAACCACCTATATAGCAATGTATGTAATGCTAGCTAACTCCCATGCTGCTAACAGTGCTAACTAGCTCATACCAGTAGTGATGGTAAGCTGAAAAACTCATGGGAGCTCATTAAAAAGAAAAGAAAACAGGATAGCAACACTTGTTACCATTCTGAGGCAAATTTTACTTGTTTATACTCTTATAATTTGGCTAGCAATGGCCAGTTCAGTGGCAAACCATAATCACCCATCTCACTGAACTCTGCTGGTCACCATAGAATTTAGGGTTGTGCTTTGTGTAAATGGGTGGGAATGTAAATGGGTGGGATGAAGACGTAAAAAAAAAAAAAAAAATGTTCCAAAGTTGTTGTACGTCAGCTACTTAATCACTAGAGATACGATCTTGATTAAGTTTGATTAACACACACATATATCCCACAGGGTCATACAATCAGAGGGTTGTAATGATTACAAAAGAGCTGTCATCAAATCAGAGCTGTCATTTCCTTATTTTAACTGATTTGCAGGTTGTCCAGATAACCAAACCCTCAGTGAGAACTCATGCACACACATTACATCCCCTCATTCAGCTGCTCAACCAGGTATTTATTACATGTTAAGAGTTATTTTCAGCAAATCACATGTTCAAAATTCTCTTCTTCTAGCACCTCCTGAGAATAGCACACTCAATAACCTCAGTATACATCATATCTCTGTCACTGACAGCGTTTTCTTGTTTTTATAATTTACCCTGGGTGTTTTTATCTGCACACTCAGGCATTCTGATAGAATCGGCCTGATTGAATTCTTAAAATAATTTAAAGGTCTCCACAAGGGACCCCTTGAGGCCCTTAATTTAATCCTTTCAATTTGTCATCTTGCTCACGCTCCAGGACCCGGCCGTAAGTCACCAGCCGTTTTATTACTCTCTCCAGATTGCGAGCGGCAACCCGAAACACAGAGCTGAGGAAAGCGATGCCAGAGGACAACACTGAAACGCTCCATGGCAGTAATTGGTTGAGATAAATGAATGGCACAAAAACTATGTAACTTTACCAGAATGGTTTGTCTTCAGCGTTCAGCGGCCTAAATCTGAGATGTAAAGCTGTCTGAGAGCTCAAAGACAGGAAATAGGAGAGAAAAAAAAATCTTAAAAACTTCCTCAAAGCATTTCTTTTAAAATGAAGGTTATTTATTTCAGATTATGAGGTTATGTATTATATAATACAAAACCAGCTGTATTTGCAAATTTAAATAAGCAGAGCAAATTATGGCACGTAACAGACATCAAAGTTCTAATCCTATCTACATAACCCTATACGGTGGAATGAATTTTGTGCCCCCACAGTGCAACATGCAAGATGGGATCAGCATAATAAATACACAAGACAGTATAATTACCTATACAGTGCACTCACTAACTAAATGGGCTGCATCAGGATAAAACCCAAGGGGTGGTTGTGCAAGTATCATGTGATTGTAAACCATTGTAGCAGCATAATAATAAAAAGTATGAGTAAGTAAAATGAGTAAACTTTGCATTTGTAAGAACAATCCTAAGTGGTGAATAAATTCAGTATACAATGTATTATAGCGCTTTACATAAGTATTCATCTTAAGAACTTCTGCATTTTGTAGTGTTACAACCTGGAATTTAATTGGGATTATACTTTATGAATCTACACAAAATATCCCATAATACTGAAGTGGGACAAAGAGTTAATAAAGGAATAAACTGCCCTGGCATTCCTTCATTTATAAATTAGAAAAGGCATCTTGTTTGGAAGTGTGTAAGTGTGTATATGAGTAGTTAATGGCTCCATAAGAGGCTCTGTGTGTGTGTGTGTGTGTGTGTGTGTGTCGTCTAGCATCCCAGCGTGGGACTTGGCTTACTGTGCTAATCTGCTGTTTACAAACACATTGATGAGTGTGGATCCCTTTGGCTGACATGATGTGGCAATGTGGCTTACATAGTGTGTGTGTGTGTGTGTGTGTGTGTGTGTGCAAGAGAGAATGTGTGAGCCAACAGTTTTTCTCATGGGACCAGCAATGGCATTTCTGACTGTCTGGCTCCGGTCTTGAAATTAAAAGTAAAGTATTTACCATGAATTTCTCATGAATTCATAAATTTCCCATGAATCCAGTTTTATTTTGACTCCTTACTATCATGTACTTTAATCTGATCAAACATTTTATCATCATCTTTTACTTTTACTCCGAATAAAGTATAATAAGTAGAAAAAAATTATTATTAAACACACGGGTTGGTTATTTGTTTTTACTACTTAACCAGTAATTCAAAAAAGTAGTTTGAGGCTAAGCAAAACTGATTCAGGACATTTGCTGTTTAATTAGTGCAGTTAAATGCTGATAAACAACAGCAAATAACACATCAAACTGCACTTCACTTAACAGTCAGCTTCAGTGTTTACCACCCAAAGTAAATAAATTAGTTCAATAAATGTGCAAACTCTTAAATCTGTATATCATATTATACTACTCAAAGATGTACTAGTTCTTAAAATGCACTTGCGTGTGTGAAGTGGTGGCTCAGCTGTAATGGCTGATTCTGGATCTGAGAGCATGGCAGCTCATGTCCTCCTTATAACTCAGTGTCCTTGGATGGAGGTTGCTGCTACAGCAGTGTCTGGTAGAGTTTTCTGCCATGTCCAACTCGAGGACACTCAAAAACGAATCTGTATCGGCCTCATCCAGCTGACAGGCCCCACTGATGTGACTCTAAACTAGCTGAGTGGAATCGAATAGTGACGTGTAACCCGCGGTTCTGAACATGCTCTTTCCCATAGTGCTGATCACGACAGAACTCATTGTGCCACAGTGCAAGGATTTTATTTGAATTTTATTTAGCTTTAAAGGACAACAAAAACAACTGTGGGAGGAATTCCTGTGAGAGTAAGCAGGTGTGGGATTTAAAAAAAATAATAAAAAAGTCACGCGCACACCTCTACACTTCAATCAGAGTGATATGGAAATGATGACATTCCATTAAAGCAAAAGAAAATAAAGAAAAAAAGACTTTTCCCATCTTAGTCTTACACAATGTATAACTTTCTCCTGTTATTTTTTTAGACTAACAAAGTACATTTAGCCTGCATTCATTACTGTCTCATTATTTTTTTTAACTGCCCAGACACACCAGCGTGAATGAATTAGTCAACTAATGAATGAATTAGTGAATGAATTAGTCAACTAATGAATGAATTAGTGAATGAATTAGTCAACTAATACTGTTGCAATATAACTGCAGTTATAATTGTTTATAACTGAATTCACAAAATATTGCTGTAATGTATTAGTCAACAGTCAATTAGTCAGTCCCTAGCACTGTCTGAAAAAAAATAATAATCCATGTTCTAGGCAATGAAAATAAGAAAGTCAGTGTCAAAGTCTCAAGTCAATGAAGTCCAAGTTGAGTCGCATGTACATATTACTGATTTGATCCCAAGTTGCTCTGCTGGAGTCCTCACTTTTTCCTGATATTGCCTTGAGTTCTTTGTTGACCTGCACTTCCTGTAGTGGATAGGCACACAACATCCAACAGGGGTGGACAAGGATACATGAAGTTGGCTGAACTGACTGAACCTGAAGAGATAAGCAAATGTACAGCCTATGGTCATGTAGTTGGCAAACATTTTTCTGCTTGGTTATGTATCTAAAGATTTTAGATTAGAAAGGTTGAGATGGAAAATAAAGGCCTATTTTAGTAAGATACATTTTTCCCAATTTGCAACAATTGCTGTAATATAATAGACCATACACATGAAAAAGAGGATAGCACTTGATTGTACCATGTTTTCACAAATAAGCCACAGATTGCTCTAACTCCCAGTTGACCATAGTTTATAACTGCATTCACAAAATATTGCTGTACTAATCTATCATGCACAGGGAGGCTTTATTTCCATGCTCAGTTTGTTATTTTTGAGCACCGATGTTCAGTGAGACGTGTGTAAAAAGGTCAGTGTTGTGACAGAGAGGCTGATTTGGTGCCTGAGGGATGATATTTTAGTTCAGCTGTGGACGGAAAGGCTTAATTTACCCTTCGCTGTTGGTTTTCATTTTCCTCTCAGTGACTCTGTCCTCGACAAACATGGCAATTAGCCGTGCATCGCTAGCAGACTGTTCATTAGTCTGTTTAGAAAACAAAATGATGAGATTATGCCGGGTAATTAAGCCCCCAGTTGTGCCATTGGAGTGTGTTTATCTTTAGCATACGAGTATGTTGCTCCTGGTGGGTAATAGGAGGTCGTGTGGGTGCAGCTGCTGAGTGAAAGGTCATGTTATGTGGGCAGCCTTTTGGGCAACAGCAAACATACATAATGTTGATCATTTAACCCTTCAGTTCTTTCTGTTCAGGTCCACATGATCCAGAAAGACTGCAAATTATTTTCCCAACAAGTTTTGGTACATACTTAGCTCAGTTTCTCTAATAATCACAAACTGTCTTTTCAAAATTCTTATTTATATTAGTTCTATTTCACCCCTCTTGACCACCAAGGGTGGTGTGTAAGGTTTCTTCCTTGTATGCATGCATGCTGAAATGTTTTGCAATAATCATTCCCTTTCAACATCTCACCAGTATGCTTGCCAGACTCCATGAACATGATATGAAGCTTTCCATTTTGCAGCTTATGACCATGGTCAGTGCTATGGAGGACAGGTGTCCTGTCTTCCAAAGGTAAAGATAGCCTCCTCTCACTCCTTTCTACCTTAGCGAATACAAGCATTTTCATATTACATTAATGTCTTTGTAATGTCTGTTAGCCTTGAATCAGACTTCCATCATTTAGCTAGTCACTTGCCACTCTCTGTTTGTGGACATTCATCTCCATGTGCTTTGCCTGTGTTGAATTGTTTCCTATTCACCATATAATGAGTGGCACCAATTATATGCACACTTCCTCAGAATTACCCATCTGTGACTCTTTGCGGTGTCCACGTCAACACAGGGTCAGAGTCAAATCTGGCCCTAGCCCATCAGTCTAAACATCCTGCAAGTTGCAAACACCCAGGGCCACAAGCACAACCAAAAGCCCTGAAAACATCCTGAGTTACTCTACAGACAAATCAGATACTTGGCGGCAGACAAGAGTCTGCTGAAATCAATGACCCAGGAGCTGAGAATCTGCAGCTTGTACTTCTAAACACTTCAAAAACTCCTTATAGCTCAGTGCCTAGTCTTCCTCATCATCCCCAAGAGTTCACCAAGTCACAGCAGCACAAGAGGTTTAAGGCCAGGCACCCTAGGTGAAAAGTGTGATTTTGCTTCCAATTTTAAGCATTTTTAAAAATTCATAACTGTAACTTTAATATTGCTACTGTTAAAATTATTTATTTAGGTACTTTTAGTTAGTTACAAGGGCATATTTAATGAACTATTGCCTCATTTGTATATTGTAATACTTTCTAAAAGAAGCTTGTAATACAAATTTTAAGTTTTATTCTGATATGAATAAAAGAAAATGTGGTTCCTGGGCACAAACTAATGAGGGGAAACAAAACAGTTATAGAAGGAACCAACCCAGGTAGCAAATTTAAAGTGACTGAAAGTCTGTCAGCCAGGGTGGCACAATGGATAAAATTACATTGGCAGCTGATGTTGGCCCAAAGGAATGGCTAACCTTGACCCGACATTAGTCCAACATCAGTTTGCTACCTGGGAATAACAAGTCATTAAAAAAGTCAATAAAAATAGGAATATTCATACTCATAAGAATGGAGCAGGGTAAGGCAGCATGGTAGTGTTGCTGCCTCACAGCTCCAGGGTCCTGGGTTCAAACGTGTAAATAGATGTCTTGGCTATGATCATTTGCCCCTAAGTGTGACTGAGTATATGAATGTGTGTGTGTGTGTGTGTGTGTGCTGCCCTGAGATGGACTGGCATCTCATCCATGGCTTAATCCCACCACACACCCAGTGTTCTCGGGATAGCGCTCTATCCAAGTGCCCTGGATCCACTGCATCCCTGATCAGGATAAAGGGTTTACTGAAAGTGAGTGTAGATTAGAGTGTGCAGCATCATCAGTGTTCTTTGATGCAGATGCCTGTGTACATACTGTATCTCACAGATGCTGTTTCACGCAGAGTGCTGTTTCACACAGGTGCCTAACAGTCTTCAATTTTCCCCAAAAAGATTTCTGTCTTTGCTTGGCTTACTGGGAGTTCACGCAGCCTGAATGTAAGGTAATAGAACAGATGCTGACAGAGTTATAAACCTCATGGATATGGATTTTCAGTTTAGTTTATAGCCCTTTTGCATGGAGAGAAAGGCAGGCTATGGCCAAGTGCTCTGCTGTGCTGCTGTTGTGATAAATGGCCCACATTCCTAAAGCACATGTGCATCTGCATCTTAGCTGTTACTCACATTTGTTTTTTTCAGGGGACCTTTAGCCGTCTGCTCTACCCTGACAGCTATTAATTAATTATAAACTCTGCTTGTATCCCTCATAAACATTCACAGCCTGATTCTCCTGCAATTCAGCCAGGCTGTGCGGGATAGTAACCTGGCATCTACCGAGTGGATGCTCCTAGTTTTATGGCTCTCCTATATAGCTTTATAACTTTATAGCCTTTTTCTTAATATTCAGAGCACGGCAACAACCATTTACAGGAACAGGCTTTAGCCTGATCTATATTTAAGGAAATTAGGAGGGTAAATCAACCACTGTTTCTCAAACATTGTTTCAGCTTAGGTACATGTGTATCCAGATCCCTGTAAAGTCAACACTGGAGATTTTAATGAGTCCCTCTTCAGATTAACACAACAGTCTCTCTCAGTTAAACAGTTTTACCCTGCACATGGAGCATATTCTGAGGCTAGTGATATTATCCTGTGCAGAAGTCTTTCCACTAGCGCTTGCTCGCTTGCATTTTACAAGGTTAAAATGTCCATTCGGAGTCTTCAGAACCATTAAGTAATTTCTGGTGACATCATGGTCCTCATTCATTTCCCTCTAAAGACAAAAGTCACAGTCCTTCTCTTCTTCAGATCACACTAATCCAGTGAAGACATCTACCCTCTTTTTATCTTCCTTCAAGCCCAGGATTGGGACTGGCATGGGTACATTGTCACACTTCACACTTCTCACTCTTATTTCCTTAGAAACGATGGATATGTGTGTGTTGCTCATTCTACAGTTTACTGTCATATGGTGAACAGAGCAGTGGACTCTTTCCTAGACTGACTTCTTGTATACTACCCTACCCAGAGAATGGATTGGAACGGAACGGAGAATGGAATCCTTTTGCTCTTTAAAGCGCCTCGCTGAACTTCCTACTGCCTCTCTTTTATGCTCCCAGCATTCCCTTTCATCTTTTTTGAAAGGTGCATGCCCAGCTAAGCTAGAGGTCTGTGCAGCTCTATCATCAATCAGGTGAACTCAGTGAAATGCATTTATTTCTGTCTCTGAAATACAATCACTAAATTAATAAATGATCAAGAGCTTTTAAACCACAAAAGTGTGTGGAATGCTCCTCGTTTCCTCTGGGGGATTTGTGGATTCCCTGAGAAACTTTAACTGATAAGCCACTTTAGACTGATTCCTGTTTGATATGCATCACAAGCTAGATCTCCAGATCCTACTAAATCCACTGATTTTACCCACTAAATCTCCAGGGGCACTGCAGTCCAACTTCAGCTAAAGCAAATAGAGTCCTCAAGAGTTTAAATGTATCCTCTACTCCACAACCTTCTGCTCTTTCAAAGACAAGGTCGAGGTTAGCTTTATTTTGTATCAGTGTGGATTGTTAATTAACCACCTCATAAAGTCCACATTTATTAAGCATATGAATATTGAAAGGCAAGATATAAATACACTGAATAATTAACGTAGTTCCACAGCCTGAATTAAATGAACTTTTTCAGTTCACTCATGGTTGTTGTAGATTTCCATGAGGTTTTTGGTTGCTTCTGAAATATTCATTTTTTCCACGAACACGAACACATTAACACAAATCTTTGGATGTACTCAGTGTTGTCAACCCTTTTCAGGGGAAAATAGTTAATGCATACTCAAAGATTTGCTAGAAGTCACCAAATAACATCATAGACTAATAAGCATATTCACTGAATCATCATGATCATTTACATAACAAAACATGTTATATGAAGATTATCTCAAGGCACTGGTAGTGAGTAGTTGGAAAATAGACAGCTACAAGTGGAATAACTTGCTTTTTTTATTACTTGTAATTATTGCCAAGAAGACCATTTAAAATGAAAAAGTGTGCAGGTGGGACAAACAATGATTGTCAGTGATTGGTTGTTGAGAACAATAGTGATGATTGGTCATTGGGAAACAATGGTGAACAGTGATTGGCCAGTGGGAATGATGGTGATCAGTGATTGGACATTCAGAAACAATGTTGATCAGTGCTAGGTTGTTAGGAACAATGGTAATCAATAATTGGTTTTGGGAGCAATGGTGATCAGTGATTTGCTGTTGAGAGCAATGATGATCAGTAATCGGTCATTGAGAACAATAGTCATCAGTGATTGTACATTGGTAATGATAGTCATCAGTGATTGTACATTGGTAATGATAGTCATCAGTGATTGTACATTGGGAATGACGGTGATCAGTGATTGTACATTGGGAATAATGGTGATCAGTGATTGTACATTGGGAATGATGGTGATCAGTGACTGGACATTGGGAATGACGGTGATCAGTGATTGTACATTGGGAATGATAGTGATCAGTGATTGGACATTGGGAATGACGGTGATCAGTGATTGTACATTGGAAATGACGGTGATCAGTGATTGTACATTGGGAATGACGGTGATCAGTGATTGTACATTGGGAATGACGGTGATCAGTGATTGTACATTGGGAATGATGGTGATCAGTGATTGTACATTGGGAATGACGGTGATCAGTGATTGTACATTGGGAATGACAGTGATCAGTGATTGTACATTGGGAACAATGGTGATCAGTGATTGTACATTGGGAACGACGGTGATCAGTGATTGTACATTGGGAATGACGGTGATCAGTGATTGTACATTGGGAATGACGGTGATCAGTGATTGGACATTGGGAATGATAGTCATCAGTGATTGTACATTGGGAATGACGGTGATCAGTGATTGTACATTGGGAATGATGGTGATCAGTGATTGTACATTGGGAATGACAGTGATCAGTGATTGTACATTGGGAACAATGGTGATCAGTGATTGTACATTGGGAATGACGGTGATCAGTGATTGGACATTGGGAATGACGGTGATCAGTGATTGTACATTGGGAATGACGGTGATCAGTGATTGGACATTGGGAATGATGGTGATCAGTGATTATACATTGGGAATGACGGTGATCAGTGATTGTACATTGGGAATGATATTGATCAGTGATTGGACATTGAGAACATCTCCTTGCACAAGCACAACTCAGTAAGTCTTTACACACTGGTGATGAGTCGATTGAACCTGCTCTCTCAACTCCTATAACCAGCAGCTGTGATACATGCTGGAGAGCTGGATCAACTGCAGGACAGTCACTAACATCTGCTTAAAAGTCACTGGATTTGTCTCTAGGCTCTTTTTTGAAATAAAGTAACTAAAGGGCAAAATCTAGCAACAAAATTCCTTTGTAGGCAATACTGGATATGTCACATATCACAGACACATAACTGTTCACTATGCACATACATATAGATTTCATCCTAAGATTATTATTATTTATTGGTCAGTTTCACTGCTGGTTTATTTAATACTGAGGTTTTGCATGCCTTGTTCCTGGAGTCTCTTTATCCAATAACCTAAAAGAAATCAGAGACAGATTATTTCTGGCCCCTTATTAAGATATGAACTAACTGGTTGCATGCATCTATTGATAATGTACATGTCTAACAAAATAAAAGTTTAACAGTATGAATAATTTAGGGCTCTCTTGCAGAGAGCTACTTTTTTAAACACCCAGAACACATTTCTATATTGCTTTTTTTTTAAGAGACTGGGGAAAGATGAGAAAAGACAATATGCCCATGTGGCCGAGATAACTTCTATGGCTGAAAGAAATACAAGTTTTCCTTTGAAAATCCCAAGACTGGGGATTATTTGATCATGCATAATAAGTCCAGCCACAAATGGTATTAAAGCTTAAAATGCATATCCTTTGGATAGAGAACAAAGAGAGTCAAAACACTGGTATGATAAATTATTCACATTTAACTTAACGAACTTTCCTCCTACCCTGTGTTTGAAAACACATTGCTCAAAGAGGTTTCAGTATTTTCCATTTGCAAGTTTTTGCAGTCTCTGTATAAACCTGTAAGACATGAACACATTACACAGCTAATAGACTATCCTCAAGAGACTCTACACTCCCTACAGAACATTTTTATGATTGTGTTGCTGTTGATGTGGAATTATTCTCATTTGCTCAGGTTCATTCTAATTGTCCAGATGTCTACATTATGTCATTTGTCTCTTCATAAGTTCCATGAGTGATGCTGAATTCCTCTCTCTTAGTGCTGTCATGCCCTCCAGGGTTCTCCTGTTCTGAAAAGCACTGGCCTTGCTAACAATTTTGTCAAGGATTAGCTGTTACAGCCTAAAGGAATTGGAGGATTACTGTCCTGACATTTGTAAATATCAGTGGAATTTCAGTTCTGCGGTTCACGGATTCTAATCAGGATGGATGGATTAACTGGGAGGTAGGAATCAATTAATTAATTAATTAAAAGATGCTGAGTTGTTTTTTTTTTTTTTTAAGTAGAAGCTAAGTGCAAGAACTTTGTGGAAACTGCTGTGCACGGTGTATTGCCTATTCATTGCTGCAATGAGACAAAATATACAGTTGATTTTGTATATGGGTGCCTGTCCTTGTTCTTGGAACTTTTTTAAAAGTACATGAATAATGTAAAAATTCACTTGGGAAAATTATTATACTTTCACATTGCATTTAAATTTCAGTACTGTTCCACACATTACTGTTTAAAAAGAAACCTTTTTAACTAGGAACATATTTGCTTGCTCTCATTTGAATGTATCAGTGTCGGATACCATGATGAAGGTTCTTTGATCACCTCCTCTGATTACTCAGAAGGCATTGATTGATATTCCAAAACAGCACAGCTCTGACGTAGTTTCATCTGCAAGGCAAAGCAGAGATTTATATTAATGCACACGTTCTAGTACGTTATCATTTCTATAGTAACAACTCATTCTCAGCGATGAGTAAGATCCACATAATTTAAGCCTAATAATAAAAAGTGTTGTTATTTAACAACAAATAACCTTTAATCATTAATATGGTGATGTTTTCTTTAAGGACATTTGTGGAAGGAGTCTCAGGGGTCCACGCTTTGTAATGGTGTAAACGTTTTCCATTATTATAACATAAGTTATAACAGGAACTAATTTGTTTTGTGGGTGTTCTACAACATTAACTGCTGTATAGCTACAATGGATAAGACGTATTATGTGCTGTTTTTTTTAAATAAAACTGTAATCTTTGGGAAATTGCTGTGGTATAAGAGAATAAAATACAAAGGGATATACTGTTATAGGAAAATACTCAGCTACCTTCGCTTAAACAGTAACTCGGCTTCATATCGAGCCGCATCACACCACCTTGTCATTTATTCTTTTCCTATAAGTCTGTTGTAGAATCATAGAACATTTAAAGGTGGCCTTTCCCCATGTAACCCTAAGCCTAATGGCATTGTGATGAACTGATGAATGTGGACTGAAAGAAGGCTACTGAAGATTAATTAAATATTTTAGAGCTGAACACAGATTAAATGTTTGGGAAATCACATGATGTCATACTGAGATGAAATCAAGTGACAGTGCAGTGCCATATTGCCTTACACTGGATTTTAGGTGCAAGATTTCTGGAAAGGTAATTGATCTCTTAATTTTTTAATATTATACAAAGATGGCTTTCTAGTGATGGTCATTAATTCTATTTAATTGATTGCATAATGTCTTTATCATGACTTCCCAAACATTTAATCTGCGTTCAGCTCTAAAATATTTAATTAATCTTCTGGAGCCTTCTTTCAGTCCACATTCATCAGTTCATGAATGTTGTCATCTACAGTAATTGACCCATAAATCCAGCATATAGTTTATTGAAACGTGTCATATCTGCAATTCCCCTGTTGTAAGACTGAGCTTTCAGAATCAATCATTCTTTAAGTAAATCAACTTTAGTAGAGTTCTTATTTAGCCAGGTCCTGAGGGGGTTTCTCTTCTTGTGTGAAAACATAATGGGAGCTCAGGATTTGAACATCTGGTAGTGGCAGCTAGCCAGGAATTTGCTCAAGAGATTTTTTTTTTTTTTCAATCAAATTTTCACAAAATTCCACAGCCACTCTACTTTCCAATCCTTCACCAACATCCCACCACTACTCTCTTTGTTTTTGAGAAGGACCTGCTGGAGGCTCTTGTTACCCAGGTGGTTTTTAGACACACACTGTATATATAAATCAGCTGTTCATAAGGACTTCTTCAGAGCTTGGAGCATTTTGAGTTGTTTTGTTTTGTTTTGTTTTTCTCTCAAACCCATTGCCTTCTTTTAGGAGGTGCAAGGCGCATACAAGATGTTAGGCAATGAAAAAACATTGCAACAAGCTGTTCTGGAACCAAAGCATGGCTGGCATGGCATGGAGTTTTATTCAGTCTGTGTAAGGATCTTGTTAGCATGAACGCCTTTACACAGAGGTCATGAAGTGCAACATTTAATCCTCAAGAGGCCTGTTTTTATGCAATAAGATTTTTTATGGACCCATGTGAACACTTGAGAGACCTTGTCAAAAATGGCAGCTTACCATGCTCCTTGGAATCGAGAAGAAGCTGAAAGATGCCCTCAGTGGTGGAGCTGACATATGGTCGTTTATTTTTTGCAGTATTGCATTTTTGTAGCGAGACAGTTTGTGAAAAAGGTTTCTGGTTTTGCAGTGACCTCCTTAGGCACAATGGGTCAGTTTGAAATATGTGGTGTAGTTGCAGTTCCCTGAGGATATCATAACTCAGTTCTTTGCTTCATTTTCCTTAAGCTATTTTGGCAGAGCCATTTAGCTGGAATCATTTGAATTCCTTTCTGGCACTGTACTGGGCTGTTTCTCACTGATAAAGCCTGTGCTGCAGCTGGACTCTCTGTTAGTTTGTCACCCTTATAAGCACTATCTAGGCCTTACATGCTTCTCTCTTACACATGAGGTGCTTCAATCACATCCTCTCCTGGGATGAGCGCTTAGTGTTTAGTATTTGTGTGTGTGATTGTGTGTGTGTGTTGCTAGATTTGATGACTTTTTAGACCTCTTTAGAGACTTTATTTAAAAAAAAAAATCTAGCAACAAATCTAACAACAGACATTAGCGACTGCCCTGCACTTAATATTGTTCTCCAGCTTAAATGACAGCTGCTCGTTACACCATTCAAGAGAGTAGGTTCAGTGGACTGACCGCTAGTGTGTGAAGCCTGATTGAGTTGTGCGTGCCTAAGTTTCCAACAACCAATCACTGATCAGCATTGTTCCCCAACAACTACACACTGATCACCATTGTACCCCAACAACTACACACTGATCACCATTGTTCCCCAATAACTACACACTGATCACCATTGTTCCCCAATAACTACACACTGATCACCATTGTTCCCCAATAACTACACACTGATCACCATTGTTCCCCAACAACTACATACTGATCACCATTGTTCCCCAATAACTACACACTGATCACCATTGTACCCCAACAACTACACACTGATCACCATTGTTCCCCAATAACTACACACTGATCACCATTGTTCCCCAATAACTACACACTGATCACCATTGTTCCCCAACAACTACATACTGATCACCATTGTTCCCCAACAACTACACACTGATCACCATTGTACCCCAACAACTACACACTGATCACCATTGTACCCCAACAACTAATCACTGATCACCATTGTTCCCCAATAACTACACACTGATCACCATTGTTCCCCAACAACTAATCACTGATCAGCAGTGTACCCCAACAACTACACACTGATCACCATTGTACCCCAACAACTACACACTGATCACCATTGTTCCCCAACAACTACACACTGATCACCATTGTACCCCAACAACTACACACCGATCACCATTGTTCCCCTTTAACTACACACTGATCACCATTGTTCCCCAACAACTAATTACTGATCACCATTGTTCCCCAACAACCAATCACTGATCACCATTGTTCCCCAACAACTAATCACTGATCACCATTGTTCCCCAATAACTACACACTGATCACCATTGTTCCCCAACAACTACACACTGATCACCATTGTTCCCCAACAACTAATCACTGATCACCATTGTTCCCCAACAACTACACACTGATCACCATTGTACCCCAACAACTAATCACTGATCACCATTGTTCCCCAATAACTACACACTGATCACCATTGTTCCCCAACAACTAATCACTGATCAGCAGTGTACCCCAACAACTACACACTGATCACCATTGTACCCCAACAACTACACACTGATCACCATTGTTCCCCAACAACTACACACTGATCACCATTGTACCCCAACAACTACACACCGATCACCATTGTTCCCCTTTAACTACACACTGATCACCATTGTTCCCCAACAACTAATTACTGATCACCATTGTTCCCCAACAACTAATCACTGATCACCATTGTTCCCCAACAACTAATCACTGATCACCATTGTTCCCCAACCACCAATCACTGATCACCATTGTTCCCCAACAACTACACACTGATCACCATTGTTCCCCAACAACTAATCACTGATCACCATTGTTCCCTAACAACCAATCACTGATCACCATTGTTCCCCAACAACTGATCACTGATGACCATTGTTCCCCAGCAACTGATCACTGATGACTATTATTCCCCAACAACCAATCACTGATCACCATTGTTCCCCAACAACTAATCACTGATCACCATTTTATGTTCCAACCATACTCTTATTTGTTCTTCAATTTAAACTCTCTACTTGGCTATATTTATAAGTAATAAATGCAAATTATTATTAATTATTATTCATAACTGTTTCCTTTATGCCTATCTCCCAACAACTTACTACCACTTCATCTTTTTGTCTGTGTTCTTAGCAGAAATTATAGACATAGAGATATGACATCATCTGGTGACTTCTAGCGATTTCTAGTTACTTTCCCCTGAAATGGTATGGCTACACTGAACACGCCTGCTTTCATTTTTCCTCGCACTTTTTAAATCTTTAAGTATGGTTTCATTCATGTAAGGCTCATATGATTGAAAATTGACTAATTTTGTGCTAGAGACTGGTGTCCTTGTTTTTTGAAACACATTTCAACACCTTATGACCAGTCAATACCAAAAGAGTACCTATCAGTGCTTAGTATCTATCCTGGACGTAAAATGTTTCATTCTGGCTAAGTAATTTTAACCAACAGGCTCTGGTTTTGTCTTTATGTCTTTCATACAGCCATTCCTGTGCCTAAACTAAAAAAAATAAAGTATTTCTAATGAGCATTGCACCCGAATAAGATGCATAGAGGCTTACAGAATATCCATAAATTGACTTGGATGTATTTAACAACCTCTCAGAAATGCAGGAAACTTCTGACACATGGCAGAATGCCAGTTTCTGCACTAACACTATCAGTTTGTTTTGAAGGCGTGAGGTTATTAAACCTCATGATACACGGTTTTACTGTTGATCAATGCTGTATGAGCCACTGGAAGAACATGCTCCTGCTAAATACACACATTCATCCTGGTTGAAGAGACCAATGCTGTGTTTATTCTGTGTTTTTTTGTAGCATTAATGGTGTTGTTACTGCTAGCAGATGGTCTTCCTTTTCTTGAGTTACCATGAGGCAAGGCAGCCTCCAGATGCCTACTGAATCTGTTTGTTCACAAATGAAGTTTTCATGCAAATGTAGACAGCTCATTTGGGTTAAATCATTCATTAAGTGATTAAGGGTACAGTAATAAGGGGATTCTGTTAAACCATGACCAAAAATACAGAAAACATAATAAACATAATCTAGAATCTGGGTTAGGGAGACTACAGTAGCCAAAGAAACCTTACCTTTTTTAATGTATGCATATTAGATCTTTTTGCATAATATTTTAACTAACTTTGCAAGGCCAGAATTGGTTTAAGTAAGAACAATATCTCACAAGGAATTGGAACTGGGAAGTTGCTGAAATTAACACACTCATTGCAGCATGCAAAATAATAAGAAGGGTAAACAAATGAATAATTCAATTACTGGAGAATATTTTCTGGGTTTAAGAATATAAAATACAGAGGTTACTCAGTGGTTAAGCTTTTGGGTTACTGATTGGTGGGTTGTGAGTTCTTATCCCAGCACTACCAAGCTGCCACTGTTGGGTCCTTGAGCAAGACCTTTAGCCTCTAATCTGCTCGACTGTACCCTGTCTTAGTTTTGTAAATTGCTTTGGATTAAATACAGCCAAATGAATATATTTACAAATACAGTATGTATGGAATGTACAGCTTCCACTGTATATTTTTATTCCTCTACTACAATGAAGTAATATCAAACTATT
Source organism: Pangasianodon hypophthalmus (assembly GCF_027358585.1). Classification (NCBI taxonomy): domain Eukaryota; kingdom Metazoa; phylum Chordata; class Actinopteri; order Siluriformes; family Pangasiidae; genus Pangasianodon; species Pangasianodon hypophthalmus. The sequence continues at coordinate 19,734,279 of NC_069711.1, forward strand.
CCAGTATGTAAAAAAAAATGGTTAAACTTTTAAATTTTTACATTTTTTATTACTCCCCCCATCCTGGGTGTCCCCCACCTTGTGCCCCGAGTCCCCTGGGATAGGCTCCAGGCTCCCCGCGACCCTGTGTAGGATAAGTGGTACAGAAAATTGATGGATTTTATTACACTTTGTGTATTTATTTCTGTGCTTAAAATAGATGGATCTTGTAACACAAGGTCAGTCAGACAAAGAGTGTATGCTACATTGTATTCAGGATTAATTAGCCTCATGAGATGTTATTTTCCAAATATTACATACACTCTTACTATCATATTCACATCTCCATGTTCTGCAGTCACTCACAGAGAAAATAAATTGATTAGATGAGTCAAGCCAGGCCTGGTAAGGATGTGTAGCAGCGAGAAACCATGTTCCTGCACTAAAATCCCATCTGAGCATCTCAGCGTTGAATTACCTTGACCTTTCAGTTGCTAGGGTGCACTGTTAATTCTAATATGTAACTATGACAACCTGCCGGCTCGGAGAGCTGCTCTGACGCACTGGACCGATCGATGGCAAGTTGTTCTCCAATGTGCACTTCTCTAACCCCCCCCCCCCCCCCCCCCCCCCCCCCCCCCCCACACACACACACACACACACACACACATATATATATACACACACATATACACACACACACTTTACCCGTTCATTCACTTTCCTCCTCTCATCCTCACAGCTCCTGTTAGAGCTAGATTGCCTTTCTCCCAGCATCAGGCACTAGTTCATCTCACCATGCTCTCAGCGCATATAGAGGTGCTGCAAGTAAATGATTTCTTTTTTCTTTAAACCTGTACTGGGTCATATATAGCCCAATATAGCATTCTTCATGTTCCTATCAGGTGTGCTCAGATCTCCATCTGTGAGCAGGTTCTTAAATAATCAAGGCTTACTTAATCAAGGCTTTTTTTCCTGCAAATCACAAGACAGTGCTCGGTATTCTAATAAAGTTTTTCAATGTAATTATGTCTTTATCATGTCTGCTAAACTTTATGTGAAATTATTTTGCAGAATATGTCCTTAAAAATTGCATGACTCATTCTGTGTATCTTAATCCATTGCAGGCTATATCTGTGAATACGATTAGCCCTTTTCAGCTGCGGTATTGGCTCTCAAGGTCACTTTTTCTGAGTGAGTTCAATTTTCAACCTGTTCTAACATTAGTGAAACCAAGCCGCAGGCAGAATCAGACACATCCTCATTACACCAACATTATTTTGGTATTCACATTTATGCTTGAAGTTTAATAGACATCTTTAAGGAAACATAACAGGAATCAAAATGCCTCAAATTCTTCAGTAATATCCTGCAGATTTGCTGGATTAGGATGCTGGATGCTCAATCTATAAACCAGAATTTATAAACCCCTAATCTATAATCTATTAATCCCTAGTTTTCAGCCTCCCGAAGTTTGAAGGTCAAATTGCACCATTACTTGTTAACTACATTAGTCTTGTAGCTTTGGTGCAAAATTAAAGAAACAGACCTCAGATACCAAACACTCCTTTTAAAGATGCACCAAGTATTTTTCTTTTCTTAGGGCTCACTCTTACTGACATGGCTGGACACTTGGCTCATCTCAACATGCAAAACAAAAATCTGTGTTTTACTTGCCAATGTAAGGCACCAGGAACATTCAGTAGGCATTACCATTATTTTTCACTTTTCTTAATATTTTGAGATTTTATGTACTGTACCATTTTAAATACTCTATGGTGGTTGCTCTATGGGGTCATGCTTACTGTTTTAAATGTATAATTTTGTGACCTTTTGTTAAAAAAAAAAAATTAAGACTATTTTGTTGTGCTGTCTTTCTCCACCATGTGAGGAGAGCAGGAAAATTAAATTTAGCAGCTGCAACAAGTAATACACATTCAATAAGAATTTAAGTCTCTGTCCCAAACCACTTTCTACGCAATAAATAGGACGTCAAAATAGAAATTACATCATCAGAGTACTATCATACTATTTAGTATTGCAGAACGTGGTTTGGAACATGGCCAAAATATTTGCAAATCTGATTTTGTACTTTTGTACTTTGTACTACCTGATGGAATAATGAAAATAGCAGACAATTATATAAAGTACAGAAAAACAGCAAATGTGCATCATTAGCCACTAGCTGGCTAACATTAGCACATTAACAAAAACAAAGCAGATAAATAACAAAATAAAAAAACTTAGACCTGTAGATAAAATATACACACTAAAGGTGAGCAAAAGCCTAGCTTAAACGGATAAGAGAATAAATAGGCACAGATGCGTCAAATTTACACACACCAAGAGCGATCAGAAGAATTGATGGGCTTACTGTTGCCCAATTTAAGTTTGAAAAGCAAAAATATACATAACTCACCCAACACAAAGTTAGCCTCTAGCTAAAACAACTTCACAACTGGTAATGATACAAATTCCATAACAAGGATAAATAAATGCCTGACCTATTCAGTGAGAATATAGTCCTTAATCATTTTTTATAGTATTAATTTTTAAATTATTTCACACTCATGTATGTTTACACTCCTGTGCTCTCTCAGTCTCCCTCTCTCCTTTTGGTTGTTTTTCCTGCCAATCACCATATAGCTGGACATTTTTTGTGCTTGAATTTGAAGCATGATGATGTTTCACATATGTGAGTTGGCGTGTGTCGTATGTATAGAAATTTCCCCTTTACACATTGCTTATCGTGAATTATTGTTATTGTCAAGGCAGTTATCAAACATTTATATTCTTGTCACTCAATACTCATGTTTTTTTTCCCTACTAACTAGTTTTAATGATGTCTAGCTTATATACAGTCTACTTTAAAAGTATTGGAATGGCAAGGCCAATAATTTTTTTTTTTTTTTTTTTGGAATGGCAAGGCCAATTATTTTGTTTACTTTTGTTGACAGGTGTTTCTTGTTGCCCAAGTGTGCTTTGTTAGATTGATTGTTCGTACAGTTAATAGCTCTGAATGTCTACTGTTGGTTTGAGCCCTCGGTTTCACCTGTGAGACTGCATTTGTTGTTAAAAAAGATAAACCAACATGAAGACCAGAGAGCTGTCTATGGAAGCAAAGCAAGCCATTTTGAAACTGAGAAAAGAAGGAAAATCAATCAGGGCCATTGCATAAGCACTGGGTGTAGCCAATACAACAATGTCCTAATGTCCTGTAGAATGTCCTGAAAAAGAAAGAAACCACTGGTCTACTAACAACCAGACATCAAATAGGTCAGCCAAGGAAAACAACAGTATTTGATGACAGAAACACTGTGAGAGCTGTGAAGAAAACCCCAAAAGCAACAGTCAGTGACATCACCAACAACCTCCACAGGGCGGGGTGAAGGTATCACAATCCACTGTTTTGAAGAAGACTTCAAGAGCAGAAATACAGAGGCTATACCACAAGGTGCGAACCACTCATTAGCAGTAAGAATCGAAAGGCCAGATTGGAAATTGAAAAGAAATACAGAGATGAGCCCAAAATCCAAGAGTAACCTCTACCAAAGTGATGGAAAGGCGAAAGTGTGGAGAAAAGATCTGCTTGTGATGCAAAACATACAAGCTCATCAGTTAAGTGTGGTGGAGGTAGTGTCATGGCTTGGGCTTGCAGGGCTGCTTCTGGAACTAATCAATGGTGATGATGTAACTCATGCTGGTAGCAGCAGAATGAATTCCAAAGTCTACAGAAACTGAGAAATGCTTCCAATCTAATTGGGAGGAACTTCATCATGCAGCAAGACAATGACCCAAAACACACTGCCAACACAACAAAAGATTTCATCAATTGGCCAAGTCAATCACCAGATCTTAACCAATTGAGCATGCATTTCACCTCCTGAAGAGGGAGAAACCCCCCAAAACAAACAACAACTGAAAGAAGCTGCAGTACAAGCCTGGAAAAGCATCACAAAAGAAGAATGCAACAGTTTGGTGATGTCAATTAGTCAGCAGCTTGATGCAGTTATTGCAAGCAAGGCATGTGCAATAAGTAAATGTTATTTACTTTAAGACTATCTGTTCGAATACCTTTGCTCACCAAAAAATTAAGTGGTCTGCCATCAAAGATGCGAAAGTTGTTTAACACATCTAGATGTAAATATCAAGAAATGAAAGCTGAAATTCTGATCTATCTCATATCCCTTTTTTGATCTCAAACCTAAATGCCTTTATTGTATAGCAGAAACAAAAGAATTTTCCTTGCCATTCCAATACTTTCGGAGGGGACTTTATGCAAAAGTGAATGCATCATAATATAAAACCTGATCCCTGAATTATTCTATTTGAATGCAATACATAAGGCTAATGTACTTTAAATCACTAAAAGCATACTGTACAATGCCAGGCAGCATCTGTATAAGTGAATTCCATTTATTCTGAATTTTAGATCTGCAAAATGTACTGCCTTTGAATAGCACGTGTTTGGCTGGTCCTTAGGTATGTAGCCAGGTTGGCTTGTTTCCATGGAAATAAAGGAAAAAAGCTTTCTGATGGGCTCAACAGGCACAAAACTATCAGCAATAAAAATAGATTAACCACTGGATCTGCGCTTAGCACATAAAGTTCTGTGTGTTCTAATCAGATATTCAAAAATTGAATATGTGTAAAAGCACATTTATATTTTATAGAGTACAGGTTTTTATAAAAGTTTTTAATATTGAAAACAAATTTTAATACTGGGGTCTAAGATGACCCCCATCCGTGACAAAGCTGAAAATGATAATCGTTTTAGCCGTCAATTTATCTGTCAATGTTTCAGAAATCATTTCTGACTATGTTTATCCTTGAGGTAAAAGCATATCCCCACTTTGCTCAAAAACATTGTAGACCTTCATGAGAGAACCTCACATGTCAATCTTGACATCAGTGTACCTCACATCCCATCATTCCATTCATCTTCCACCTTGTTATATGCACAATGAGAGCAAAGAGTTGTCATGTTTTTGACTACCATTCTATGAGAGTTCAGACTCATGTCACTTCTCAAGCTTCGCTTGATTCAATTGAAATGAGCTTCCCCTGTTTGCTATTAACTCTGCATCCCCTGACCTCCTTTTAAACCTTTTGCCCTGTTAAAATTTAATGGCCCCTGTTAGGAGTTATTCTGATTTCCGTGTTAGGGTGGATATTCGTATCTCAAGCTGGCCATGCATGTTTGGTGAGCGTTTCGTCTTCATGGTAAATGATTCTGAAGGTGCATGATCAAAGGCTTCTGAAGCTGTTCTGTGCAGTTCACAGTCTGTGCCATAGATTTTCTCCGTCTCTCGCTTTGAGCATGTTCACCCTTTCCAGCATGACTACCCAGGCCAGCTCCTAGTGTGAAAGAATAAAACTGTGCTTTATTTTTCAAACCTTATCTTGGAACTTGCCATTTTCCAGCAGAGACAGATTGAATGAAAAAAAAACATATTGCATATAAAAAAATTAGATTTTAAGCAGGACAATATGCAAGGGCCTTTAAACCAAAGCAGTGGTGGCCCTTCCATAGGGGCAGGTGGGGCAGAGTCCCACTGTTCAACAAATATTAATCTTCATAATGTCCTGATTCACTCCAAACATTGAAAATTCCATCAAAATACTTCTTTCGAGTCAGCAACGATTTTAAAAAATGTTATTATTAGACAGATATAAGCCGATTTTCCATTGATTTGCTCGCTTTTCTAGAACTGCAATAAGTGCTAACAGAGATCTATATGGGCAGGATTTTTCTGGCTCCATGAACATTTTCAGTGGAGGAGGAGGAGAGTTGCCAGATTGGGCCACCAATTTGCTGTCTTGTTTAATAGAAAATAATCTGAATTGAATGTAATCAATTTCCACAAAATGGCAAAGTATTACTACATGCAGTGTGTCTATGATGAACAGAACAATTTCTATTGTAAGATATAATGCAAAGATTGAGAGAGAGGGAAGGGGGGATTTATTGAGTGAATAATGTCCGTACATCAGAAAGACCTGTGAAATACTTGTTTCCCAATAAAAGGCTGAGAAAAAGAAGAACCATCTCCATTTTCCAATGCCCAAACAGAAACGTTCTCGAGTTGGACTGTAAAAGCATTTTGGAGTATTTGTGTGTTTTTTCAGATGTAGTTGGGCTGGAAATTTTGCTGAAACCTGCCAACCCTGGTTTATGACATTACTATAAACACAATTGAAGGTACATCTAAACCCGTTCAAAGCTACTAGACTCTATGCTGGATGACTGTATATTGTTGTTGACTCTCGAGTTACTCTAAAAAAAAAAAAAACTAGATAGTAGTTTATAGCATAAGTCATGTGTGATAGCCTCTCAACTTAAGGCAGTGTTGTTATTAATGTCACCCTGCCCCACCAAAATCTCTTGACACAAGCAGCTGCTTCAACAGAGTAAGACGGGAAGTAGTAATGAGATCATTTCATTAAGAAATAATGTCTGTATGAGGTCTGTGTATATTGCATTTATTCATATTTAATTTCAAAATGGAAAAAAACAGATGTTCAAAACATTTTTTGACTTTAAAATGCCAAATATTACAAAAAGCTCCTCCTCTAGCTATTTCTAAGCTATTTCCCATTTGCTTGTTTTTCAGCATTTTAGATTCATTTGGGGCTAAAATTAATTATAATATATAATTAAGATTAAGATATATTAAGATATAAGATGATATATTTAATTAAACGATCTTGAATGACCTGGATGTGTAGCATCAATTACTGAGTAGCTAGTAGCAAGAAGTATAGATTAGAGATCGCCGTTAACACCTGATGTGCTGCTAATATCGATTGCTACATGCTTTTTCAAATTAGCAAAAGGGTAGTGGTAAAGGAGGATGACATGGTGGCTGGATTAGCAGGATTTTCCACGTGCCCAAATTTAAGGATATTTTAATCAGGCAAAATTTATTTCTGCAAATATATTTTTTATGAAAACAGAATAAGGTTCCAGAGTACATAACTTAAGCAGAGAAAAGAGCATGTAGAATAGCCTACATGTAATTCCAGGTTGACTTTTTTCTTATTTGGATTCATGAATATTTTATTTCTAGACTTTGTGTACTGAAGCTAGTAGAAACGAATAAGTGAATATTTTATGTAATATATAAAATAAAATAATATAATATAAAATAATAAATTTCTTATTTAGTGTGCGCCAAGAAAAACAAATATATAAATATAGGTGCAAGCAGCGATTGGTGGGCCCAAGCACCAAGAGTGCAGCCAAAGCCACTATTAGCATGTAGATGTGATTATTCTGCATCATTAAACATACACGTGATCTTTGAGCAACATTGATGAACAGTGAAATTATGCCATACTTTTCTCTAAACCAGATGACAACATGTCTTTTCCAAATTAATATCATGGATGTCTTGACATCATTCTGACCACATGTGCTATGACACCGATGAAGGATTAAAGAGAAGGATTTTAAAAAGTTTGTTTTTAAGCCTCACTTTCTGTTGCCACCTGGTGGTGTTATGGCAATGACTCACTATTGGCTAGTGTATGTGACTGCGCCCCATCATTGAACAAACGTGAAAACATTTCTTCACAATTTAGCATGGATATTGTCATTATTCTGACCAAATTTGGTTTGAAACTGATGAATTTTGTAGGAGGAGTATTTAAAAGTTTAATAATTGTCTAAATGCACAAAAGCAAAAATGGCTGACTTCCTGCTAGACGGAGTTAGCTGAATGTGAATATGAAATTTGTTTGTCCTAAGAAGACCCATATGCCTACCAACCTGGTGTATGTTCTTATAACTGGATGCTCATATTTATGAAAAAATATCAAAGGGGGTGCCGTCAAGCCCCAGGGCCACGCCCATGTCCAGGCTTTTGTATTTGCCAAGATTCGTTAGTTTTCGAGTATGCAAAGTACCTCAAACATGCAACAAAATTAAGGGGAAAAAATAACTCAAACACAGTATGGCTCTTAACACCCTTGGTGCTTGGGCCTTAATGAAAGGCTGCTTCCTTGTTTTCCACCCCTCCATTTTCTGTACCACTTAACCTACTCAGGGTTGTGGGGAGCCTGGAGCCTATCCCAGGGGAATCAGGGCACAAGGCAGGAGACACCATGGACAGGGTACAATCATACACACACTACAGACAATTTAGAGATGCCAATCAGCCTGTAGCACCTGTCTTTAGACTGAGGGAGGAAACCAGAGTACCTGGAGGAAACTCCCAAAGCACAGGAGAACATGTAAACTGCAGTGGAGGCTGGAATCAAACCCCCAACCTCAGAGGTGTGAGGCAAACATGCTAACCACTAAGCCACCATGCCCTTGTTTTTCTTTTCCGTTTTCATTTCTAAATTTCATTTCTTTGTTTTCCTTTTTTTTATTTCTAAATGAAAAATGAAAGCAAAGTACACTGACTGTGTGACTGTCACTTTTTTTCCATTTTTGTTTAAGTTGCATTTTTTAAAGTTTTGTTTAAGTTGCAGTACCACACCATTCATAATGATAAAACAGCATTTACTTGTACACAAGCAAGGCCTTTCAACACTGCAGTTCAGACCTGAAACGTGGGCCAAAGTTTCTATGTGCGTGTGAACGGGAAAGCAGTGGCTGCCAGAAGCTTTTGGAGAGGTTTAAGAAGAGTCCATCCAAAAGCTAGAAATCCTGAAAATCATTCGAGATTTGTGGTAAAGCGTGCGAGCAACAAGCCATCCAAGTACGGAGGTGAATGAAGCAATGGAATCTGGCACACTGTATCTGTGTATTACTGCATGAGCGTCGCTACGGACAATCATTCAGGAACCAAATGTTTTCAGACAACCCCTTTTTTTTTTATTCAAAGCTTCCCTGGAGCTGAGAGAAGGTTTAGTTGGAGATCTGGTTTTAAAAAAATAAATAAATAAAACAGCAGTGTTGAAAGTGAAGTTTGTTTCCATGGGGTGGTTTCTAAATCCCCAATTGGCTATTCATTAAAAAAACAAAACAGGCATCCTTTCTGTGTTTGCAGAAGATTGGCCGATTTCTGAAACAATATAAAAATGGACTATAATTTGTTCTGTTTTTTTTTTTTTCAGAACATCTATTTTATTGATAATGTGATGCATTATTAGAAAGCTGCCCACTGCTACTGAAATATAACATTTTTACTATCACTGATTCACTTTCTGATACTAACACTGATAAGATCTTTCTCTCTACACACACTCACATAATTTACCAGCTACTAGAGTGTTCAGTACATATTCAACAGGTTTAAAAAGCTGTTGTAACATTCTCAAAATTCCTGCAATAGTCTTAAAAAATTCCACAAGTAATAATCACTTGCTATACAGTGTTATTATAATGTTGTGCACACACTGAGCCTCATATATCTTTTAGAAAATTTACGTATAAATGTTTTCTTAGCAAGTTCACAGGACAGCTGATTTACATTTATTGATAAAAGGCAAAGCTCATAGAGCTGAAAATGACAAAATGACGACTAAACGGTGAAACAGTGAAATGAGTGCCTCTTAAGTGTGGAGTGCATTAAATCTTCAGTAGTGCAGCTCAGCACTTGCAGCACATCAGCTACTTTAGCCACATATCTTTTCTTCCTCCATTTCCTAATTTCCTAATTGAATTGCTAGTTTTATTTGTCTTCATTTATGGGTTTGTTTTGGATTCTTTCACATCATTAGTATGAAATGACTGAGTTTCACAAAACTTTCACTAAATTTATGTGTTCATTTGAAATAAATAAATGATTTAAACTTGACTGTGTAATCCATATAGAAAATTGCAATAACTCATGCATATTATAAGGTCTGAAGCTTATCAATCAATATTTACATTTCTAAGTCTCCTTATATTTAAATGTACACATTATTTTTACGAGAACAAAATTTTCCAAACAAAATTTTCCAAACAAACTGGATTTTGAACAATTTATGAATAAATTTGTTTGTATAGAGCTTGACCAATGAGGCCCAATGTTCAAGGCTGGACTAAAATAACATTATACAACAGTTGTTTCTCTAATCCACTAATTTGATTGGTCGAGCAGCATTCCAAGAGTGCTTATATGTCCTATAACCACACTGGGACATTTCACTGTGTGTATGACTCCACTCCTCTGTGTTCGTCACATAAAATACCATTTCCTATTGTGAAACAGTTACAACAGTAGTGTTAATGACGTCACTGGACATGGCAATCGTAACACGATAGTGATAGTGTAAAAAGCATGCCTTTGTGTCATGATAGAAATGAATTAGAAAATTAAGATTATTATTTTGGACCATGAAAATAACAAAAAAAATTGTGGGCCCTCAGCCACACAAATGTTTCAGTCTTCCGTAGACTTTTATGTGCTATAGTGTTTCACTCGGTTTCTGTGGTTATCTGAGGTCATGCAGTAAAGCTTCATATTAACTAACTTTGAATAAAATAAATGATATGTGGTTTTAATTAAATGGAGAACATTACATTTAAAAGTAAGCAATGTCATCAGAAGGAATGACAGTGACGAAGCTAGAGTCACTCAGATGTGTGTGTGTGTGTGTGTGTGTGTGTTTGTCAGGGAGAGTTAGACAAGACATATTAATTGGCATATGTTTTGCGCCTCAACCACCCACATTATTTGCTTTATTTGTTAATAAAGAAGTCTTGATCTGGGTTCAGTTAAGTCCTCAGTGGTGATCTAAATGCACAAGAATGATACTTCTTCTGGGGGAATATATCCATGGATCCTCCTAAAAACTTCCATGTTTTGGCATAACCCTCTGACTTTTTACAGTAAATCCTAGAAATGCCCCTGTATAACATTACACCCTCACTCACGCGCTGCCTTTGCTGAGAGTCTTGTGGCAATGTATTCACTTTTAGTGAGCTTATATGTAAGTTCAGAATGTCTGTATAGTTTTATTGGGATCCAATTATTTCATATATTCCATCCTTGTGGTGGTGTTGCAGGTAATTTATTTGTCTTGCGCTTGTTCAGATTTTTTTTTTATTTTGGGTCGCTGTCTGGATGGGAGCAAGTACAGAAGAGCAGAGAAATGAAGGCCCTGTCGGTGAAATTCCAGCAGGAAGCTCCTTCAAAAGAAACTAAGATCTTTGCTTCCATGCTGCACTGAATTGACAGGCTTTGTTTAAAACAAGTAGGACCATGCAACATGTCATGTGTGAGAAAATAACATAAAACAGCACTGTGGGCTAAAATATCAATCAGTTCAGAAGTTCTAGCTAGAGAACTGTCAGAGATCACTACTGATTGAAAATAGCAAACGGGACAATGTCTTTTCATCATTGAGGCGCACATTCCCTCCTGTTTATTTGCTGTGGTGACTAACGGAGGATATTGATTTATTCTGTATGAGTCTAGCTCTTTTTTGGATGCAGTAGTACTACCCACACTGAGTGGTGTTTTTGATCATTGTAATTTAAAGCAGACCTTGTTTTCGTTGCTCAGAATTGATGTTCGGTGTGTTTCTGGGATGCCTGTGGTGGAATGTTTGTGATGTAATCTCAGAAGGCCTCTCCAGTTTGGATGGTTTTCTGGTAGTCTATGGTGTGTCCTCCAAGAAGATGAACAAGGTGCCTCGGGCCCAAAGCCCAGTGGAGAGAAAGGATTTATGAAAGCAGCATAGTTCTTAGACATGCAGGTGTGTGTGTGTGTGTGTGTGTGTATGTGTGTGTGTTCTGGCTTTAGGCTCATGTTTTCGTTTTAGCTTCCAGCATTTTTGGAAGCCATCTGTGCAAACATTTACTGAACACCATAAAGCCTGTCAAGAGAGAGAGACAGAGACAGAGAGAAAGAATGAAACTGTTGCTGCTGGAGATGAGGAAAACACCTTTCAGTATATGAATGTGTGTGTCTGTGTTTGTGGGCATGTTTTTATATCTTGGTGAGGACAGGAAAACTACGACAGACAATAGTATGACAAATGTAAGTGTGTGTGTGTGACAGAGAGGGAGAGAGAGAGAAGATGGCTCTATTGAGTGACAAATTCACTCAGGGAACACCAATGTTAACCAAAAAAAAAGCAAAATAATTTTATTTCAATTGTAGGTTTATTGCATCAATAATCAAAAGACTGCTACTGAAAGGTTGCTTAATTGAGGGTATGTTGAAAAATAAATACTATAATCATCAATGACTGACAGCTTTCCCCATGTAATGCACTAGAGTAATAGTACATTATTGCAACAGTCTGTGGTGGTGTTTGTTGGCCAATCATTTTAGGTGTAAAAGATTTTGAAACTTTGAAAATCACTGATTGCTTCTATGTCGGGGGTGGCCGGGGTGTCCACATGTCCCAACAAGGATAGGAATATCTTACAGTTTTGACCTTGTGGGGACATTTGGCTAGTCCCCAAAAGGACAAACTGCTTCTTCACACAAATCAAAGCCAAATGTTTGACCTTTGGTTACTGAGGTTAAATTAGGGCTAGATTTAGGTGTAGGCATAGCATTAATTAGCTTAATTACATCAGTGAAAGGTCCTTAGAAGGATAGTGTGTGTGTGTGTGTGTGTGTGTGTGTGTGTGTGTGTGTGTGTGCGTGTGCGTGTGTGCGTGTGTGTGTGTGTGTGTTTTGTGTACTCTCTTGACTCTCCACGTTGAGGATTTCTGTGCCGAGTTCTGGCTCCGTCTCAGGGAACAGCATGTACTTGGCTGCAGTGGAAGGCTGAACCATGACATCTATAAAACACACAAAGCAGCAGCCACACACACGCAAGCTTAAAAACTTGACCCCACTCTCCAAAAAAGTCTTTCTCTCTATCTCTCTCTCTCTCTCTCTCTCTCTCTCTCTCTCGTGGTGTCAGGGCCAGTTGTGATTGCTGGAGTGGTGGAGTGATTGCTGAAGTGGGTTCCCAGTGCTCTACTGAGCTTCAAGTGGGTCACATCATGCTTATAGTATTATCATCATATATTTCCTTTATTTTTACTTTTCTGTGAAAAAGTACTTGTGTCTAGGAATAGTGCTTTATTTGGTGTGTGCTTAATGCTTCAACCCCCTGCTGAATCGGTCTAGGCACTGCTTAGGAGTCTATTACAATGTGAGATTTAATGTTGATGGGTTTCATAAAGGTTGCTTCTTCCAGCAGACATTAGGTGGAGGTTCAGAAGCCTACAATATAAGATTGTTTGCTTATTTTCAATTGATGCATATACTTCTGCAGGTAACTGCAGAGTTTCTTGGTCAGAGTGAAGTTTACAGGTAACAATCAGACTGTACACAACACTTAATTCCTGTATATGAGAGGCAATACTGGCTAAGTTTTGAGCCCTCTAGGCATTTAAACCTCCAGGAGCAAAGAACTAATCTCTAAACACCTTGAAGTCATTAGGTCATTAGGTCAATGATATGTAAATCATAGACGGTTTCTTGTCTGTTTTTTATTTTTCTGTGCTTTTTCAATCACAATACTTGTGCATTTGCTCAAACATTTTAATAAATCAGTTCTTCTCAGTTGCATACCATGACTTGTTCAATTCTTTTTTTCCTTGACTACTTTGCTCTCCTTCAGTCCTTTTTTCTTTAAATCAAAACCACCTTTTAACAAACACCACCCATTAGGCAAAAAGTATAAATAAGTGTCTATACACCGATCAGCCATAATATTAAAACCGCCTGCCTTATATTGTGTAGATCCCCCTTTGTGCCACCAAAACAGCTCTGACCCTGTCGAGACATGGACTCCACAAGACCTCTGAAGGTGTGCTGTGATGTCTGGCACCAAGCCCTTAGCAAAAGATCCTTAAAGTCCTGTAAGTTGCGAGGTGGGGCCTCCATGGATCAGACTTGTTTGTTGCACATCCCACAGATCCCACACATCCCACATCCCACCCAGCCATCTACATGATGTAAAAGAAAATGTGATTCATCAGACCAGGCCACCTTCTTCCATTGCAGAGGTCAGCATGGGCGCTCTGACCAGTCTGTGGCTACGCAGCCCCATATGCATCAAGTTGTGATGGACTGTGTGTTCTGACACCTTTCTATCATAGCCAGCATTAACTTTTTCAGAATTAACTTTTTCACAATGAGCACTGTTCTGCCAAAGGATATTTCTTCAGTTGTATTTTTTTTTTTCATCATCACTATTCAATGAGCTCCCTTGTTCTGTGGAATCCAGGAATAGACCACTCCCATCAGGACAGATCATCATAGGATAAATTCAGTCAGAAGAACTGTGTATTGATTTGCAGTAATGCCCCCCTTCTAAGGCAACGCACCACAAACTCAAGGCCCACTGTCCTGTTTCATTCTGCATACACAAACTTCCAAAAAAAAAAAAAAAACAGCCTGTGGTAGCTACTACTCAAGATTTTCACACTATCTAGAATTCACATCAGACTGTGGTGTGGGCTCACATTTCACAAGGCTGAAACACTGATGCAAGTATGACCCAGGAGCACATTGGGTGTTGGCCTTTAGTGTGATTCAATAACTGACTCCAAATCCTGAACTGTATCACCCAGTGTGGAGACTTACATAAAGAAAGAAAAATTGATGGAGACAATAGTGCTGGAAGACACTGTGGGAGGCAAGGACATTTATAGTATTTTCTTAGCAGAGATAAGAGATGTTCCTGAGTTCTTTTTAAATTTATTTCTTAATATTATATATTTTCCATATTTGGAAAGTAAATACAGTATTTGTGGGGTTTTTTTTTGTTTTGTTTTGTTTTTTTATCAGGCCTAATAGTGCATATACATTGAATGGACAATACCACCAACCAACAAGTCTAGTCCTTTCAGACATTTGACCTTGCTGTAGCCTTGACCCTATTAAGGATCAATTCCAAAATTTAATCAATTTTATCTGGTGGTTACATTGATAATTCCATATAAATTTGAACATTCAGCCACTCGTTCTTGAGATATCACACAAAAAATTCTTGGACAGATAAATGGACAGATGGACAACCCAAAAAAACATAAAGTCTCCACCAGCTAGTGGTGGAGGCATAAAAATGTGGTCCATCCTGGGCTAACAAAAATGCTGATGTGGCCTGAGCAGAATTTGAGTTTGAGCTCCTCATTTTTGCCTCATTTTCAGCTTTCAGGTCTATACCATTCTCTTGGTGTCATGAACTCCCTCACCTGATTGAGAATATGAGCCACCTAGGCTGTATCAATTTTTTCCACATCTCTATAGAACAAGCTCTCTAATGTGAACTGAGCTTTGTAATGAGGGGTTTATTCACTGCAACCCTGCTATAACATCCCTCTCTGTGTAGTTGTGGACACATTGTTCTTGCTGACCAACATGGAGTTAAAAATGACTTATTGTCTCAGAGGGGAGAACTGGAGATCCACTAAACTTCTTTTTTATTTACAGGTCATATGGGCTACAAGTGAATCTCAAACCTTATGAGATATGTTTCAATATAACAAGAGCCTCTTTCCCTGAACCTGCTGGAAGCACAGCAATAAATGCAGTGTGCATTTCAGGATATTTCCATCCACTTCATTGCATATATATATTCCCACAGGATACAAACTTATATGAGTTAGCAGATGACCTCAAATATTGCTTAACCACAGGAAACTCTTGTATTAAGGTTACATGTAGTTACACAGAGCATGCATTAGATTTAATCTTTTTTTATAGTGACCAAAATTAACTTATAATTTAATACTAATAGAAATTACATACAGTGCATTAATTATGGCCACGAGTATTAAATCTTCCTCTCACAGATGCTTAAACTTAAGCCGAGTAGTAATGTAATTCAGTATATCCCAAATGAAGTATGTGGGTTTCTGGTAGATTTGATTGCTCCATTACCAATTCAAATACATTAAAAATATTTTACATTAGCAGTCAAATATGGTACATAGGAGCCAGTAACTGTAGTGACAAGAGTATTTAAATCAAGTCCAGCTGCTGTGCTGGAACATCACAGACATTTCACAGCCTGATTACAAACTAAAGTGATTAGACTTATGACTGTTTCACCACAGCATGTAACTATCCAAAAACTCCTAAACATGGCATTCACTGTGTGAGAAACCCACACTCAGCAAGGTTTTAGACATCTTCAGGCAGACTGACTGTTTTTACCCCTGTGTTCTTTAAACTAGATCCGTACACAATATGATCTTTGCAGCCTAGGCAAAGTTAAAAGCTAAATAACAAGATTTCCACATGTCCACATTGGTTTCTCAAAGTTATGGTACCAAAGTATGTTATAGGCAAAAAGAATTTTGGTCAGAATCTGATTTTTTATGTTTTTTGGCTGTTTCCCAGAATTCAGCCAGAGTAACATATGACATGTTTTCCCAAACCACCATTCAGTCATTATGTGAAGTTGAAATCAGGTAAAATAATGTATTTTATTATGGTAGGGCTTAAACTGGGATACTCATTCATTCATGTAGCATGTTGAAATATTATGATATAGCAAGAAGGGTTGAAAGTAAGTAATATACTTATGAGGGATTGCATAAGTAAGATTGGAGTTGAGACAACTCATAGCTACAAACATGAAACATGTAAAAATCAGGGACTGGTAGAAAGGAAGGGTTTGATTGCACTGGAAGTGGGGATTCCACTTAATCAATCCCCTGATATTAGGCTATAATCTGTTTACTGGTTGGTGATTTTGAATACTTGCAGTTATCAAATTTGCTCAGGAATTTTATGAACATGCTGCAAACAGGAAAAAAGCATGAAAAGTGTCAGTTCTTATTGCTTGGGGAGACTCAGAACACAATCTGACAAGCATGTCAGGCCAATCACCTCAGTGCCGGTATCTCAGACTTTCCTGCTACTGCATCCCTATACTCCACTTCATCCCAGAGGGGAAAAACAGAGAGATGACAAACACATTCTCCTCTCCTCAGTACTGTTGACCCTACTCAACTCACCTGCCTCAGGGCAGTCTGGCCCTATGATTTCCCACCAGCAAGACCAAAGTGCCTCCAGATAAAATCTCATTTCCTTAATTAATTATATTAACTAACTGAAAGATTGTTCTTCTTTTCTTCTGTTGAATCAAACAATGAGTCCTACAGCTGAACTAGGTCACCTGGCAGATATTTCAAGAGCCTGGTACACACTCTACAAATGGGCAATGCAGATACTCAATTTCTGGATGAAACATGCACCCAGCTGCATCAGGCAAACAGACCGTGAGTGGAGATATTCAATTTGCTGGTGAAGTGGCCAAACTATTAATCCTGTTTCAAACGTTAATGCTGTCCCGCAGGGATGAGAGGCCATGTCAGAGACTGTGTGTGTGTGTGTGTGTGTAAATGTGAGAAAAGAGGGTTGCCTTGTAGATTGTCTTTGATGAGATGTGTTAGGATTTGGTAAACCATCTGTTATAAGCAGATCCATGTTTCATCAGCCTCCAAACCCCTTTCATGAAGACAAGTGATAATAACTACTACATTCCTTGGAAAGGAGATTCCGCGGAGTGTTCTCCACCTCTCCCAAGTGACTCTGGTGTCAGCATGCTAACAAATATTTGCTGGAGAAGGAGGACGTGATCCTTTGAAAATACAACATCCTGTTACCATGTACTCTACTTGGGTGTTACCCAAGAAAACCTTTGCTCATTTATAAAACAGCAAATCTTATAATGTTTTTGTCCCCAGTGTGTAGAGTTTTAAAAATGTGGGTGTTGTCAGGCAAACCCTCAAACCTTAGTGCTGCCTCTATAAACTCAGAATGAATGAATACATGGTTATTGATAATAGGTGAACATTTTGATGTTATGATGAACTGATAAACTGATGAAGCTCCTTCCAATAAGGGGTCAGATTCAAGAATGAATGGTGCATGAATAATTTTGGCTAATGTTTTGAAAAAAAAATTCTTAGCAGGTGTGATATAAGAGTAATAAAACTCTTCTGGATGTGCTGTTATTGGAAAATAATTGAGGGTGTTCATATCTCTCCGCTCTGCATTGGGCCACATCACACCACTCTGTCATTCATTGTCCAGAGTAACATACAAAAAGTGCAGACAGTAGTGCAAAGATAAATACTGAATCTGTAAGAAGGTGATTAGTACACTCAGTACTGCACAGCAGGGAAAGCACTACAATGTGCAGGACACAAGGTTTTCCAGGACCAGGATTGGGAACCTATGGACTAAAGACTAATGCTGGTATGTGTTAGAGTGACCCAGTGGGTAATTAGAAAGCACAAACTCAAAAAGTAAGTGTGTGAACAATAAAATCACAGTGCAGAGCATTACAAAGACATGTTATTATGCTGTAAATATTTTCAGAAAAATTATTCAGTCCTTTAGGAAGGAATCGAGTCAACAGGACCATTCCAACTGTAACTGGAAAGCCATTTGATCACTGAGGAGCCAGCAGGAGTGAGTTATGAAGTAACATGTATCTGTACTTTGTATCTCAGAATCAGAATCAGAATGTTTTTATGTTTTACCAAGTACAGAGTGTACAAGGAATTCTTTTAGGTGCAGTGTCACACACAGCACAGGACAGCACATTGACCAAAGAGTACAATATAATACGATACATCTGGACAGAAAGACAGTACAACAGTTTAATGAGATTATATGGATACTGCTGATACAGCAGAATGTAGATGTGGGGGCAGTCGTGGCCTAATGGATAGAGAGTCGGACTTGCAACCCGAAGGTGAACCTGAAGGTTGTGGGTTCGAGTCTCAGGTCCAGCAGGGATTGTAGGTGGGGGAGTGAATGTCCAGCGCTCTCTCCCACCCTCAATACCACGATTGAGGTGAGACCCTTAGGCAAGGTACCGAACCCCCAACTGCTCCCCGGGCACCGCAGCAAAAAAGGCTGCCCACTGCTCCGGGCGTGTGTGTGTGTGTGTGTGTGTGTGTGTGTGTGTGTGTGTTAAATGCAGAGCACAAATTCTGAGTATGGGTCACCATACTTGGCCACAAGTCACTTCACTTCACTTCATAATAGTTATTATGACTATAATTAATGTTATTGTGCAGTTACTGCATGTGTTAGTGTAATTACAATTGAAATGTACTGGTGTATTAAAGTGACTTGTGCTGTATGTCAGAGGGGAGGGATGTGGATATCTGTACTTTGAGTTTTTCTTACATTCAAGACGTTTAACATCTACTCAGTACATTTCAAAAGAAGAAGCTCTACTCACCTATATTTTTACCTACCCTTCCACTTTCATTATAACAGCTCGTTATTAGCATGCACACTTGTTTGGATAGTCAGAAGTATTAGCATAGCTAGTGTTTAAGAGATTAGCTGGGGACTCTCTGTGGTGTTTGACCTAAGGGATATTGCTCTCACTTGCCAGCATTAATCAGAGGTGAAATGCAGTTGAGAAAAAGAGGTTCATTACTATACATACGTATCATTGTAGGGCCATCATGTCAGCGCAGGACATTTCACCTCCATGACATCAGAGGGCACTTCCTCCAAATATTAGAACCCGCCTCTACTGTTATGCTCATTTCCTGTTTGTTAACAATATAAAACACATGGTCATGACCATAAAATGCGAAGTCTTGCAAGTTGTACCCATTCATATAAGTCCTGCCTTGATACTCCATAACCTTGATTTGCTTACCTGTTCTCATATTTTGTATTTATCCTTTGGATTTGTCTGTCTAAGTTTATTATCTCTTGACCAGTCCCAGGACTCTGACTACTTTAGAGCACCCTTTTGGTATTGTACACTTTGATTATGCCTATTGACCCTGATCTGCTCACAGTGCTGTATTTTGGATTGTGGATATTTGCAATAAATCCCCTGCACATGGATCTTAATCTTGTCCCTGAGTCTGGGCTATATTATTGTATTACTTGCACTGTCATTCAAAATGCGCTTTTTCTGCCTGCATTTTATTTAGACCTTTAAATAGACTTCATATTATACTTTTTTTTTTTTTTTGCCTGGCTATTCAATCACACATCTGTGAATTTTCACTTTATTTATTAACTATATTTAAAACATCCTCAGGAACTGTCTGCTAGTCTTGTACGCTGGATTGAAGCTATTTTATTTAGGGAAAAAAAAACTGTCCAACCTTGTTGATAACCATGTTCCTAACCCGCACAGGCTTTCATACAAAATAAGCCATGTAAATAATTACACATTTGTGAGAGCAAGTGTGAGACCATATTCAAAATATACATTCTGACTAAAAGCATCTAAAAGCAATTTACTTCAAAAAGAAAAAAATCTTTTCAATTACACATTAAATACAATTTTCTGTATTTTTTCCACCCCTGGCTTTAGTTAGTTTCACTCCTGGCTTTTAGTCTACAAAAGGTGTGCTAATTTACCATCTGAGGTTTTTTCCCGGAGCTTAGAGAGTTACTTTTACTTTCATACTTTAAGTAAATCTGAATTTGTACTTTTATGCTTTAGCTAAGCTTAAAATTTGAAACTGTGCTTTAACCTTTTCTTTTTTAGATGAGTATGTGAACCATAACTTGAGTAAGAAATTTGTGTACTCTCAGATTGCCATCTCTCAGATTGAGAACACTAAATTAGCAAGATCTCACCTTATAGTCATGCTTATATCGCAGAGGTTTGGTGTTTGTGGTTCTGAACCACAGCCTAAAGACAGAGTTTTCAACTTGATTCTCGCTGCAGTGACATATGAGATATGAGAGTCATATGAGAGAACTTGGGTAGGTTATGAATCAGATGAGCAGCAGAATGCTGAATGCTCTGGAGTGGAGATACTATGTACTACTGCAGGGCATTCCCTGCTCTGAGTTATGCACACACTGGTGTTGTAGTGTGAACGAGGGGAGCAGTGTGTTTCATTATGTCCCTATTGGCCAGTAAGTCAGCAATTGAACTGCCCCAGTGCTCCAAACATGCTGAATACTGGCCCAGTGAAGTGGAGTGTGGGCACGCAGCCAAGCGGAAAGCACAGTGTAATCTTATAGGCAGTTGCAAATAAGTCAGTGTTCTTGGATAATCCCAGAGGTCTATGACTGCACACTGGTGTAACTGTTTGGACAAATTCTTAGATGTCTTAGATGGATATAACCACTGACACATACAAAATGCACCAGGGGAAGTGATTTTTCTTTGAAATTAAGCTTTTGAATAGCTCATTTATTTACAGAAGTCTGGTGTGAAACAGGAGGACAGTGTCTGCCCATAAAATACCTCTCTAAATTTTAGCACTGGACAGAATGAGGTTTTAAATTAGACAAAGAAGAACAATGTTGTGTTGAGTAGCAACATACAGTAGTTCACTGTAGTTCAGCTCGATAACTTTAATCTCAGTACAGTCTGATTTATGCTGTACGGGGAGAAACTTAGTTAATTATTTGTATGTTTTGCATTCTCTTTGCAGCAACTGCAAGTGTGTACAGTTCACCACAGCAACTTGAGGGCAGCATACACACATTCAAACACACACACATGCAGAGAGAGTGACGGCAGTGGGCAGGTGTGTGGGATTATCTGGTACAGGGAGAGAGAAAGGGTCAGTGCTTTCGAAAATATACATCTCAGATCAGGTCAAGTACTAATCAGACAAGAGTATTCAGTTGGGGGAAAAAACCTCAAAAACATTGACTTAACAACAATTCAGACACTGACCTCTGATAGATGTTTGTTTTTGGCATAGAAGGAAAATTATTTGTAGAAATCATACAGAAATGAATTAGGCTTCTCAGTCATCCTGTATAAAAGAGTGAAATGGTGGAAAATCTCTTATTTCTTACACAGTGACTCCAGCGCTTGCACTGAGACAAAGCAATAAGGAGGCAGCAGCTGCAGGGAAATAACACTGGACTACAGAACTGTAAAATAGATTAGAGTAGGGATCAGAGATTAAAAGCGAAAGTTTCTGCATTGCTTGGTATGAGTTCAGTTATTTAACCACATTCATACAGGGTGTGGAATCTGGTCAGTTTTTTCCCCCATTTTCTCCTTAATTTGGTCATCTGCCAAATCTCACCCACCAGCCAGCTCTCCCCTATCACACGACAGCAGGAGGTATGAAAACTAACGTATTTCCTCTGAGACACATGAAGAGACAATTGCTTTTAATTTCATCACTTTTATGGAGCAGTGAAGCATTGTTTCAATGAGCTGTAAGGGTACCAGCAAATTTGCCATGCTTGTATATATGCCCACAAGTAGTCATTGTAGTGTTGCTCTGATTGACAGGGAAGAGAAAGTATGCCATCATTCCCACCCAGATTTTACTCCTGACCAAGGATGGCTGTGGCATTCTTGGGATTTGAACTTGCAATCTCTTGACCATCGGACAAACAGTTTTCAGTCATACCACTGGCAAGTCACTTGGAATCAAGTAAATCTTGTCAAACTGAACCAACTTACACCAGGCCAATACAAATAACCCCAATTTTTGCCACTCATCAAGACTCCAAATAACCTATGAAATGTGGCAATTAGGCAAGAATTATTCAGGACGAGAAACTTGCCTTTCAACTTGACTCAGGAGCTCTGCCTCCATTAGAGGAGCTAAAATTGAGCAATTCAGAATAAAGTGTACTGGCAATCCTAATTCCAGCTGTCCTGATGAGGAATTCATTGTGCTGAACTGACACGTTTTTTTTTTTCCCTAGAAAACGATGATGGTCTGATTGAGCTTACGACACAGAGTACTGGCTAAGAATTTTTACTACAACTGCATGTCATTAAAATCACATTACAATTTACAGTAAAATTAAACTGGGCAAAGACAAACACTTATACCACTCAGATTCCAGTGGTTTTTTTTTCTATGAACAAACATATGGAGCAAACAGTGCACCAGCTCTGCTGATTATAAACACTGAAGCTGGAAAGTATGAGTAACTGCTAAGAAGATAAGGGTTGAATAAATATATTTAAAGAGTTTACACTGTTAAAAATTGAACTGTTCAGATACATTTTTCTTTTACAAGGTACAAACTGTACAAATGTACCCTTAAAGATACAACAGCAGCCATTAAGGTCCCATTATGTACCAGGAGCATTAACCTCTTCAGACTATTCATTGTTATGGTCATGACATGATTTACAGATCTTTATTAAAATGCATAAAAGAAAGGAAAGTCCACTGAGTCCAGTAGTCCATAGAATGCACTGGGTAACTAATCAAAGTCAAGCTTTGCCCTACTCAGTGATGAAAGTAATTAATAGTGTAAAGACCTCTTAAATTAAATCTAATATATACTGAAGGATGAAATATAATTAGTTACCTAAACAAACAGGTCTGAAAATGTAAAAGGTACACTCTAAACCTGTCCAAGAGGTATCATTTAGTACCTATTTTCTGAAAGTAAGCATGGTTAAGATGGTTAAAAAAAAAAAAAAAAAAAAGGTTTAATGACAATAAATCATTTGCAGTATTTAATAGTCATGGCACACCATTTTGTAGGATTTCTACCACAAGTTGTCCTTTTAGACTTGTAGTGCCTAAATATGCATTAAATTCAAACTTTATCAAATGTAGCATTTAAAGTCCATTTAAAGGACTTAAAATCCCACCGGAGGGAATTATTCATTTAAAGGCATTAAATAAAATAATTGTAAAGTATCAGAAATTGGCTCATTTGAGGCAGTAGATAGAACGATGGAAATGTTTCCAGCAAATTCCATACTATACAAATTATGCTGTTGACATCCTGGGTTTATCCTTCCCGAGCAGAGCAGGCTTATCACCAGAGCCTGTAGTAGTCTATATGTCATCCAAGCTTTTGAATTTGGGATGAAAAGTTATGCTCTACGCATGGATTGCTTTGACCTACCTACGCCGCCCACAGCAGCCTCCCGACAAATCAAAGCATATCATCATGGCAATGCTTTGATTCATTGAGGTCAACGAGAGTCAATGTTCTTACTGAGGGATTTCAGAGGCAGATGTCTCAGTCTTTCATAGCCTGCATGCTCTGTATGTTAATCCTGATGGAATACTGCCACCTTGTGTCCAGAAAGGACTGCAAGTTACATGGCTCGATACTAGCACTATTCCCAGCTCTATTTACTGATATGTCCTGTTTTGCTTGTAATTTTGAACCCAGACCCAGCAGAGCATAGAAATTGAAAAGCTGAATGGAAGTTGATGTTTTCTAAAAAGTATGCCCTACTTTTAGTTACATTGACTTCTGTTCAGCTTTTCAATGGCTCCCTGCAAACACTGAAAGACTTAGTGAGAAACATGTCAAGGTTTTCTAGTCTCCAGTCTTTTGATCTAAATGGTATTAAACTGTTCTTTTAATACCAAGATGATCCCTCATCCAGACGCTTTTTTCCTTATATGTAGTTGCCTTTCTCATAAGAAAAAGTGTTTGTAATGATAATGGATTAAATTATATCAGGACGTGCTTTTAGAGAAAAATAATCAGTGACAAGGTGGTGTAATGTAGGCAGATGTGAAACAGAGTTACTAGCAAATCTTAAATTCTCCTAAAGAAATTTACCAACAATTACAAGTTTTTAATTTATTAATGAATGACATTCATTTATAGCTGTATATAATTTTGTAGAATGTCCATGAAAGAAGTTAGTTCCTGTTATCATTTATAACAGTCATTCCCCAGCATCTTTTCTCCCTTCAATTCAATAAGAAAAAAAAAGTAAAAATGCAGTTACCAAGAAACTGCAAAGCACAAAGTGCTCTGCACTGAAGACCTTCCTATGGTGGAAAAATTACTGACTGTTACAAAGAACTTACAAAAAATCCATAAATATTAAATAAACGGCTCCTTACCGAAAGATTCACCCTATAAATGATTCTTTGTTTGTTTTTGTTAAATGACAATACGTTTTTAATTTAAAGTAAGTGCGTAACTGTTTAAAGTGTGAACACATATTTTACACATATATCTTGATTGTGATCATTTTATCTAATTTTGAACCTACTTTCTGGACACACTGGCTGACTGAGTAGAAGCTGTCAGAAGGAACAGATATTGACTGTTATTCTGAACACGTCCCTCATAGCTTGGAGCAGCACATGGGTCAAGTGGCTGGAGACTGAACACTTGCATAGTCCATCAGCACACATGCTGTAGTGCAGTTGTAAGAAAGATAGAGTGATTTTATTTCATATCTATGTTGTAGATTAGTTTTTTCTTGGTGGCTCATATTGTAATTATATTGTAAACTAAATTACTTGGTTTGAGCAAGGATGTATGTTTTACTCTCTGGTATTGGTATCCTGCTCTGTAAATCATGCATAAATGAATGACAGCACTTTATTAGAGGTTTGTAATGTACTGTTACAGTTTATAAAATTTTCAAAAAGCTTCCAAGGAATGAAATTGCACAAATTTCATAACTTGTATGTTAAATGAATATTGTAGTATTGAAGATATTTTTGGCAAAATTCATTGACAGTAATATAGTAATGCCATTATATAGCCATTCATTTTGCAGCAAAGTACATATTATATATGCCATAAAAACAGGCCACTGGAAGTATGATCAGTTGAACAAAAAACTTTTGGTGTCGACAGTTAATTGTTTGTCATGGACATAAGTTCTAGGAAAATATTTCAGTAAGAGCAGCACCCTGTCCCTCTTCAGTTCATTCATCACTGCCAGTCTGGATGACTGTGCTGGATGACCCACAGTCTCTCTCTCTCTCTCTCTCTCTCTCTCTCTTAGGAGAAATGCTGAAACAGGTTGTAATGCAATCTCTTTCAGAAAGCCTTACCTCAGCAGAATGGTGTGTCTGTGCTTAGAGAGCAGCTCTTAAATCGTCTGGTGTTTGAGCTTGGTTGCATCCAGGGAATTTGCCTATTAAATAGGGAGTATTTATTGTATCTGTGGGATGAATTTAGTCATTGCTGAGTGTTTTTCAGTTGATTAATCAATTAGTTGTTATGCATCTGATCTAACATTGCTGCCAGGCTGAGTATAAATGTATGTATCCCAATGACGGCTCTGTATTAATGTGAATATTAACATGCCAGGAATGGGAGGATAGTGTCATTCTTACCTGTTGTGCACTGGCACCATTTGAGCTCCAAAGGCTTCTGACTGTTATCAGTGCATTACAATACACATAACAGTAGATTCATACACAAATGTAAGCCTCAGGATGGAATAAGGGATGGAACTTCAGCACTTCATGGCACCATGCACGCACATATTCACACCATGTGTTTGGGGGTGGGAGGAAACCTGAAGAACCCGGGTTAAAATCCAAACAGGATTTCTGAATACAGCAAGAATATGTGAAACACTGCACAGACAGTAACCTGAGCTCAGGATTGAAACTGGGATGCTGGTGTCGAGAGGAAACAACAGTACACTAGAATGTACTATGTTCAGTACATTCTGTAATATGTGTATATAATTAATACAGAAACAAACAATGGGTTGCTGAACGAGTGATGTTATTACAAAAAGGATTAAAGTAAAGATATGTGCAGAACCATTTTGAACGTTACTTTATTTGAACATTAAGCTGCTAATCCAGGGAAAAGTACAGTGCAGTAGTCCATCCTGGATGTGATAAAAGCATGCATCAGGCTTTCAGCTCCTGGTAATGAAAGTAGCAATAACCTTAGCAATATCAAAAATGTGAAGGAAATAGACTGTGGGGTTTTTTGAGCTTCCAGTGACAAATGACTGAAAAAACAATTTTCTAAATGGAACATCACATGACAAAAAAGATACTTCAATATTGTCAGTAATGAAATGAACATTTTGAGATGGTCGTGCAGCAGGTAGCAATGCTGCTTCACAGCTACAAGATCCCTGGCTCAATCCTGAGCTTGGGTTACTGTCTGTGCAGAGTTTCTGTGCATGTCTGTTCTGTGTCCATGTGGGCTTCCTCTGGGTCTTCCAGTTTCCTCCCACCTCCAAAAACATGGCAGTAGGTGGATAAAATTAATTGTCTCTAGGAGTGAATGTGTGTGTACATGGTGGCCTGCGATGGACTAGCATCCCATTCCTACCTCATGCCCAGTGTTTTCCCTGGAGAGGCTCCAGATTCACTATGATCCCAAACTAGAATAAAGCAGGTACTGAAAGTGAGTAAGTGAGTGAGCATTGTAAATAGATAGACCAATAGCAATCAGGATGATCTTTGTTTTGGAGCACTTTAAGTTAAAGTTCTGCAGCATCCATGATTAGATCCAATTCTGACATTTATCATTCATTTATAACTCATAATCTGTCAAAGAGAACGCACATGAATGCATAACGCAGACTCCAGAACACTCAAATCAGAGCAGTTTCAGTGGTGAAACGTTCCACTGATAGTTCTTAGCGAGAGAGAAAGCAATAACACATTGCTTTCTCAAGAGAAAGCAATGTGTTATAGGGTTCTACATAGAACCTGTAATAGTTTCCCCAGATGGACTGTAGACCGCTTATAAAATACTAGGTGGAATCTCTTAGATATATTCTAAGACTGTAGGGCATAATTAATATAATTAAAATATGTAATAA
Organism: Pangasianodon hypophthalmus; assembly: GCF_027358585.1. Classification (NCBI taxonomy): domain Eukaryota; kingdom Metazoa; phylum Chordata; class Actinopteri; order Siluriformes; family Pangasiidae; genus Pangasianodon; species Pangasianodon hypophthalmus. The sequence continues at coordinate 19,761,603 of NC_069711.1, forward strand.
TTAAGTACAGGAACTGGGAACGTGCTATCCTTAAGGGGTCTGGAAAATCCTTAATGGTTCTACGTAGTGCTCAATTTGTATAACATGAGTTACCTGAGCAGTTACCAATTGGTCATCACGGAAATGTGCTTACTGTAGTTTTAAAAGGGATGTGACACATAAATAATTAAATTATTTTATTATTATTTAATTTTATTTCTTTTTTTAAGAAAGTGGGCAGTTCTGTGTGAAACCTTACGCCACAGCAAAGAGAGGAGGTGAGAAGAACTCCTATAGGAAGCAAACTATCCAAAGAACCACTGAGAAACCATTTCTTTCTAAAGGAGTGTTTACGACATTAAGTAAAGTCCTCATCAAGAAATGGAGCACTGAGATAAACACAGAATCAGCACTAATAGAAGCCTATTACATTGTTCAGTAGAAGAAGGCAAAGAGGTAGTTATAGCGGGGAAATCAAAAGCTGTAGCAATATCATTACCATCATTCATCATGAATGCAAAGCTGTTACGGCAATACTATACTTAATCTGATTTTGCTGATAGATATGTGTAGGGTAAAAGTGACCCGACTTTTTATACAGTTTCAAGTCAACGTTCTTTAGCTTTAAGAGCAAATTCATTTAGGAAAAGTGTTTGTCACTGATCAAATGTCTGCTAGCTGGATAGCTTGATGGAAAAGGTTAGAAAAAAACATTTTATGAATGAAATATTATTGGAATGAATATTAATTGAAGACAATTGGGAACCTCTCAGGAGTTGAAATCTGTAAGCAGTGAATCATAATCTAGAAAGTTTATTCATCAAGGTTCAGTGCAAAAGAATGATCTTTGACACACACGCTGGGGCTCGATATTTCATCACAACAGGGTTATTAACATTTCTGTGCGTGTCAGCTTCACTACTTTGATTATACTTGCTCAGCTGTGTGTGCAGGGAGTTAAAATGACTGCACTGTAGAAGTGATATACGGCAATCATTTTAAAATAAAATGTTTGCCTTACCCTGGTACAATCCTGAGCTCCTTGGTTTCAGTGATTGCGTGTAATGGCCTGCACTTGGCTGGTGTCTCATCCAAGGCATATTCTTGCATTGCATCCAATGTTCCTAGACTTCAGATCCATTGTAACCCTTAACAGGGCAAAGTAGGACAAAGGTGAATGTATGAATTGATTACATTTTCATCCTGTTTTACAAGGCAGTTCATTCTGTATGAGTTCTACAGTTAGTGAGGCTGGATTTTGCGTGCTTATTTCTGTAACTTTTAAGTACTATTATAGTTGGTCATTTTAGTGGAGTTGGTTTCAGTTTGAGAAATTTATGTTCTAAATAAAATGACTGATTAATATCAAAGTCAGTGGCACTGTTTTTGTTCTATTCAGATGAACGCCAGTGCGGTAATCATTGCAAGCCTTTGATATAAGTTTTGGGCATTTGAATGTGTTGGATTTGTGTTGAGACTTGCATTTTAGGTAGTAACTAAACATAGGCTTATTATTTTGTGATTTTCATTTATAGCCTATAGACGCCAAAAATTATATAAAGTGAGAATCAGTCACTCAGTTTCAGTAACCATTTTAGGGAGGAAACCAGAGAACATGGAGGAAACCCACACAAACACGTGGAGAACACACAAAAACTCCACACAGGCAGTATCCTGAGCTCAGGATCGAATCAGGGACCCTGGAGCTGTGAGGCAGCAACGCGACCTATTCCACCACCATGCCACCTCAAGTGAAAATATAATAATGATTATAGGTGAATTTATCTACTATTTCTCATTATGAGATTACAAAAAACATACAAGATTATTACAAGAAGATTGCCCAAATAGCATTTTTGTATCAAATTGCGATTGAGACCATGTATGCTGAGATAAACAGCTCTGCCCACATATGAGGACTTCCATAACAGTGGACAATATTAGAAAAAGGGTTAGGGTTAGCTCCAAAAGGGCTCTTCGGATAGTTAAGGGTTCTTCACTTCCTAAAGATGTTCCGATGAGAACCCTCTCTGATAGAGAAACCCTCTGTTATAGATGAAGGGTTTCCTCAGGGAGACAAGGCATTCTAAATATAATCTGTTTTCTTTTGATTGTATGATAAGACATGAATTATTATCAAATGCAAAGGCAGTCATTTTAGCACACTGATTGTGAGACAGTTTCATATCCAGGTGTTCATATTGCATACATCCAATAGGGACAGAATTGCAGAAAAAAGGCTTTGTCAGGCCTTCTTCCTAGAAAACCATGAGTTGCATCAGTTTGATGGATTGCCCTATTAGTGTATCAGAAGCCTTGCCACAAAAGAGCACTATTAACATAATATTGAGTAGTGAAGCTTGCAGACTAATAAGTTGTGCCTGCAGACTGGGCACAAGCCCAATGTTAAGCCTTTCACAAGATGACTGTTCAGGGTATTAGCTCTATGCTGCATCTGAAAATAGTGTCTGAAAGCATCATATGTGGGCACTGAAGAAAGAATCCATTTCAAAGAAGCTTTATTCTGAGGCCATGTTTAATATGCCTTTGATAGAGAGGGATTCTCAATGCTTTGGTGTTTTTTTAATAGCCATGCAGTATGTGTGAATAGCTCTTTTTCTCATGCAGCTGTAGGACATGTCACATCACAGGCGATTAGCAGGAATAGAAACTGACACCTAAAAGATGAAAGCTTTACATTTAATGCGGGAGGGAAATGTATAATTCTGGTGGAACAATCCACAACATCCCACTCAGTCGACTGAAAGCTAAAGACTATTGCTGTGCAAGGTGAAGGTAAGCATATTTATAGAAAACCACGGATGTGCTGGAACAAAAGTGTTAAATAAGAGTAACCAATGCCATATGATTGCAGCCAGCATGTCTAAAAAGCATGTTGTCTTAACCATTCAAGTCCCATATCCCTCTCTTCAAAACCCCATTTCCTGGCCAGAACTGTGGGTGGCTGAGCTTTTTCACAGATGCTTCCTTTTTCTGTTTTTTCTTTTTAATAGTAGATGTAATCCATCATATAGGTGTAGTGGCTGGTGGTGATTGAATTTACCGGTGATCAGATTTATCTCATGTGTCATCAATGTAGCATGAGATTCCCTTTATAAGATCAACATACGTTTGGTTGCATTTGGTTGCACACCTTTTCTCCTGGTGAGCCTCGAGAATGTGGTGTTAAGACAAGTGATCAGAGTTAATGGCAAAACAACAGGCTTCCTATTTTAAAGTGAGTATGAGAAATGCATAAGCAAAATATAAACTAAGCAACAACAACAAAAAAGCTTTTGGTAGCTTTTTCATGCACTAACCTCCCACACAAACTGTCTGCATTGCTGCCTCAGAGCTCCAGAGTCCCCTGCTGGATCATGAGCTCAGGAGTTTCAGGAGTGGAGTTTCACTTGTTCTCCCTGTATCCGTGTGGGTTTCCTCCAGGTTCTCTGATTACCTCCTAGCTCTCAAAAACAGGCCGATAGGTGAATTGGCTATGCTAAATTGCCTGTAGGTTTGAATATGTGTGTGCATGGTGCCCCTGCAATGGACTGGCATCCTATTTAGTCTGCATTCCCACCTTGTGCAAAGAAGTGTTCCCGGGACAGGCTCCGGATCCACTGCAACCCTGACCAGGGTAAAGCACTTACTGAAAATGAATAAAGATAATTGAATACACTAACTTTTCCTTTTGTATACACACACAAACACACACACACAAATGTATATATATATATATATATATATATATATATATATATATATATATATATATATATATATATATATGTGTGTGTGTGTGTGTGTGTGTGTGTGTGTGTGTGTATAGATATGTAAAGGATCTATTTTGGAACTCTTTTAGAAGGAACACAGTACAGTTATCATTATATCATTAAATCAGTTATCACAGTACAGTTATACACCGATCAGCCATTATGACCACTGAAAGGTGAAGTGAATAATATTGATTATCTCGTTACAACAGCACCTGTCAAGGGATGAGATACATTAGGCAGCAAGTGACCAGTCGGTTCTCGAAGTTGATGTGTTGGAAACAGGAAAAATGGGCAAGCGTAAGGATTAGGGAGACTTTGACAAGGGCCAAACTGTGATGGCTAGATGACTGGGTCAGAGCATCTTTAAAACGACAGGTCTTGGTATGCAGTGGTTAGCACCTACCAAAAGTGGTCCAAGGAAGGACAACTGGAAAACTAGCGACAGGGTCATGGGCGCCCAAGGCTCACTGATGCGCGTGGGGAGTGAAGGCTAATCCGTTTGGTCTGATCCCACAGAAGAGCTATTGTAGCACAAATTGCTGAAAAGTTAAAGCTGGCTATGATAGAAAGGTGTCAGAACACACGGTGCATCACAGCTTGCTGCGTACGGGGCCACAGACCTGTCAGAGTGCCCATGCTGACCTCTGTCCACTGCCAAAAGTGCCTACAATGGACAGGTGAGCATCAGAACTGGACCACGGAGCAATGGAAGAAGGTGGCCTGGTCCGATAAATCACATTTTCTTTTACATCATGTGGAAGGCCGGGTGTGAGTGCATCGTTTACCTGGGGAAGAGATGGCACCAGCATGCACTATGGGAAGAACGCAAGCTGGCGGAGGCAGTGTGATGCTCTGGGCAATATTCTGCTGGGAAACTTTGGGTCCTGGCATTCATGTGGATGCTATTGTGACACATACCACCTACCTAAACATTGTTACAGACCAGGTACACCCCTTCATGGCAACGGTATTCCCTAATGGCAGTGACCTCTTTTGGCAGGCTAATGCTCCCTGCCACACTGTAAAAATTGCTCAGGAATGGTTTGAGGAACAAGACAAAGAGTTCAAGGTTTTGACTTGGCCTCCAAATTCCCCAGATCTCAAACCAATCGAACATCTGTGGGGTGTGCTGGCCATCAAGTCTGATCCATGGAGGCCCCACCTCACAACTTACAGTACTTAAAGGATCTGCTGCTAACGTCTTTGTGCCAGATACCACAGCACACCTTCAGGGATCTAGTGGAGTCCATGCCTTGACAGGTCAGGGCTGTTTTGGAAGCAAAAGGGGGACCAACACAATATTAGGCAGGTGGTCATAATGTTATGGCTGATCGGTGTATATAGTTATAGTCATTATAAACTCATTATATTTCCCCTTCATTATAGTATTTACTTTAATGTAGACAAAAGAAATCACATTCATTATATATAGTATATTTATGATAATATTAAAGCAAAGAGCAGGAGCAAAAGAACCTGTGTATTTACTGGATTTTGTAAAGGAATGCCCTGGCTGATTATTTTTATGTTTGTGTGTTTATAGATAGCTGAATAGACAGCTCGATAGACAGGTTAGAGAGTTGGCCCATTGAGTTGGGCCAAACATGTTTTTCTTTATTTGGCCACGCCCACTGCTTTAACATCCCGGAAGAAGGAAAAGGTTGTCCCGTGCAGCTTCTAGTGTATAAACATATCCGGTGTAATAGCGATATAACTTCTCGCGCCAGTGGCCGGTAAGCGTCCACTTTTTTATGATGTTTACTGAAAGACTTCCCAGAACCGACTTTGTTGCATTTTGGATATAGATGTGGAGTAAAGAGTGTGTAACTCACTGCAGAGTGTGTGAGAGTGTGTAAAGTGAAGTGACAGTTTGTGGTCTGTGTTGCTGCGTAACAGGCGCGCGGAAGCAGATGCACTTTAGTTTCATTTTGTTCTAGTTAAAATATTGAATTCAAATCTTTTAATATCTTTCCTTTATTTAATTCGTATGTTCCTTGTGCAGCAGTTTTAAAACTTTTGTGTATCGTTTATAAGATTTTCGAACAGTTATCGATTATATCTGTTTCTGTAAAAAAAAATGACATTTAAAAAATCCTACAACATGTTAAAGAAAAACTGTTTATATTAGTTTTTCTTTATAAATAACTATTTTACACACATGTTAAAGAAAAATGAAAATGAAAAATGAAAAAGTCCTGAGTTGAAAAGTTGTGAGTGTTACGACTGGAGCCCATCTGATCCTAAGCTTGCTGCTTGTTTTCATGTGCGTGTGTCTGTGTGTCTGTCTGTCTGTCTGTCTATCTATCTCTGTGTCTGTGTGTGTCTGTCTGTTTCTGTGTCTGTGTGTGTCTATCTGTCTCTGTGTCTGTGTGTCTGTCTGTCTCTGTGTCTGTCTGTGTGTGTGTGTGTGTCTGTCTGTCTCTGTGTCTGTCTGTGTGTGTGTGTGTGTGTCTGTCTGTCTCTGTGTCTGTGTGTGCCTGTCTGTCTCTGTGTCTGTGTGTCTGTCTGTCTCTGTGTCTGTCTGTGTGTCTGTGTGTGTCTGTCTGTCTCTGTGTCTGTGTGTGCCTGTCTGTCTCTGTGTCTGTGTGTCTGTCTGTCTCTGTGTCTGTCTGTCTCTGTGTGTGTGTCTGTCTGTCTATCTATCTCTGTGTCTGTCTCTGTCTGTCTCTCTGTGTCTGTGTGTGGGTGTCTGTGTCTGTCGCGGTGTCTGTCGCTGTGTCTATCTCTGTCTGTCTGTCTGTCTGTCTCTGTGTCTATCTCTGTCTGTCTGTCTCTGTCTGTCTGTCTGTCTGTCTGTCTCTGTCTCTGTGTCTGTCTCTTTGTCTGTCTGTCTCTGTGTCTGTCTGTCTCTTTGTTTGTATTTCAACATGTTTGTATGTATGACAATGTCTGTTTGTCTGTCTCTACAAGTTTTTTTCAGATCATCGGACACTCCCTGGATAAATAAACAGCACAATGTCAGAAAGAGACGAGGAGTCATTTAAATCTGTGCAACTTGATCAGCATGCAGCCGATTCCTCTAATGCAGACCCCGAGGTCCTTCAGTCCAACCCCAGTGCCCCGTCCACAACTGTCACTCAGAGCACTGGGACTGAGGAGAAGACATCCGCACCAGCATCCAGCACCATCCCCACCCCCACCCCCATCCCCACCCCCACCACCACAAATGCAGAACAGGGACAGAAGTGGGCCTCAGCCGTGAACCAGTTCAAGCTCAGGAGATTCTTTGTCCTTCGGGTAATATGCAGGATATTGTTTTTTAGTTAAAATCTCAAACTGTGCAGATTTGCAGGAGATCGGTAAAGTAAGCCTTAACGTGTATTACGTTTTTAGTAAATCCAAGTAATTTAAAATGCAAGTCAGTGTTATAATCTTGAAGACTTTAAAGTGAATATGCTGCTGGAAACATTTTCAAGAATATAACAGAAGTCTGGTTGCTTTAGTTCTACCTCTCAGTGTTAATACTTTTGCTCAATTACCAGCAGCAGAAGAAACGGCACTCCTCAGCAACATAAAGTTTAGTTCTATTTCTGTAAAAGCTCTAACCGGCTCTTCATGATAGAGCTCAAACTTATGATTTAGGATTGTGCATGGTTTTCTGCTCTACACTCCCAGTAGAATGCAGGTTGTAATGTGCTTTAGTCTCACTGCTCATTGTTATTCTTACAGTGGTAAATGCATAAATTCGCTCAGGTCTAACAGTGAAGTGATCTACCCACCCATAGTAAATATACTTAATCACATGTGTCAGGCCATACGTTCCTTCCTTTATCTTTCAAACACACACACACACACTCCTACCCACACCTAGCTACCACACTGACCTTGGAGCATTTGGTAATCAAATCCTGTTTGCCTGGCAACTAACCCGGACATCGTTCACAGCCTTAATGCAGTAACAGGACTCTCTGAAGTAACAAGACAGTCACAGATTTCACATTTAACAATGCCCAGGTTCTTGTTTAACTTATCTGATAAATGCAAAGATAAAAAAAAGCACAATTATACACAAAGAAATGTTTTGCATAAAACCCCAAAACGTTTATCAATGTTTTAGACATAAAAAATACTACATAATTATATAAGTAGGCTATAATGTCCTGTATAATGAGCTTTAATTATTTATTTAAAATATAGAATCTAAAATCCAATTAGTTATGAATGAAGTGTTAGTTAATTTGTGTTGTTTTGCTAACTTCTTTGTTGCTTCTGGGAACCCTTGTATAATGTTAAGTGTCCCATAAAAACATCATTCTTAATGCAATATTAAAAGCATTAGCAGTAACAGCTTGTCAGTGAACAGAGCTGGATGATCCAGGTTGACGCTCTCACCTCACTGACTGATGATCTTTGTTTTTGGTTATTGGTTTAGCCTGGGACTCTGGACAGCGCAATTGAGGACATCAAATCACTGGTAGACCAGACGGTGGATGGTGCTGTCCAGAGTGTTTGGCTACTGGTTGAGTATGTTCTTCCTTTGTTATTATGAATAAAACATGCAATATTAGACATCATAATATATCAGTCTACTCCATGCTGAGTATATTTGCCAATAAGGTATTGTTCTAGTTAAAAGTTTATCTACTTTATTTCTTCACAGTAAGATTGTTCAGTTGCAGTGAAGTTCCTATTTGAGAAACTGTGTTAACTGTTTTGTAAAAGACTTCCTGTTTTATTTTATTTGTGTTAACTGGAAACTCTTTTGTGAGGTTAGGTCAGTGACGCCTCTGTTGGAAAATGTACCCAAGCAAGTTACAGGGTATATAAAGTACAGGAAGTATAAAACCTTATGACTATAAACCACTGAGTGTACCTTACAGGTTGTTTTCTACTTGCAGCTGCAGATAGAACAATTTCATCATCTGTTAAACTTGTATTAGCTATGTTAACTATGTGACAAGGAGGAAGCATGTATGTAAATTGTAACCAAATCACTCTGAACACTATAGAGCCAAAGCTTCCCTTTCACCCATTAACCTTTAACAGATTTCTCCAAGTCGACACATGGACTAATGTGTCATATAACGTGGCAACATTGCAGTACTAACACACTCACAGGCAGCATTAAGGAATCCATCTTAGACAAGATCCCAAACTTCAGAGTTGCATCTGACAGTCCATTATTCCATCATGCCTTTCTGTAAATAAGGCAGATGTGCAGGAAATTATTAAAGTGAAATAAACAGACAGTAAAGCAGGGCTGCTGGGGGAAGTTTTGCTAAATGTGCAGGTGGATGTCAGCTTCAATCAGTGGACACAAGCTTTCAGGAAATTCTTGTAAGAGCTTACCACATGAAAATGAATAATATATTGCATTTTTCTCAGCCCAACAGACACACACACACACACACACACACACACACACTCACACACAAAACCAACAATTTCCTGTGACCTGCACAACTTTCTTATAAGTGCAATGAACTTATAACTCCATCTTGTACTTTAGGCAATGTTCCAGAATAAAACATATTCATATATTACATTGTGTTGCACCTGTGTTAGGGGTTTATTGAATAAGTAGTATAGTACAGTTTACATTATAATAATTATAATAATAAAATTAATAACAAGTTTGATATGGCTCAAAGTAATTTCCTCTATAACAATAAATAAAGTATTACATTAATATATGAAGAAAGAGTGGCATGTTGGCACAGAGGGTACGTCATGGCTCCAGGTTCCCTGGTTCAATCCTGAGCTCGGGTTACTGTCTGAAGTGAAGTGGAGTTTTGCATTTTCTTCCTGTGTTCACGTGGGTTTCTTTCAGGTTCACTGGTTTCTTCCCACTGTCCAAAAACATGAAGGTAGATAGCTTGGCTTTGCTAAAGGTGCAAATGACTGTGTGATTGGTGCCCTGCAATGGACTGGGGTCCCATCCAGGGTGAATTCTTTCACCTTGCACCCAGTATTCCCAGGATAGTCTCGAGATCAAACACGACCCCGTCCATGGATAAAGTGGTTACTATCTATCTGTCTTTTTCTACTCCGATTTGGTCATTAACATCTACCACCACGATCTAGCTCCACCCCATCACACGATAGCTACCAGCCAAGGAGGATGAACCAAGCTTGCACATGCTTCTTCCAAGACACTGAAGCTAGCCACTGCATCTTTTTGGGGGAAAAGGCTAACTGCCCTCTTCTACATACATACGCTCACTCTGATTGACAGGGGATTGATTTATTATGATTACATTTGTTCATTTGTCAAACAAATGGTTAAGAATCCATGTTGAGGGTTAAGAAACTTGCAAAAGGGCCCACTAGTGGATTTCTGGTTGTCCTCGGATTTAAACATTGGATTTCCTCCTGATTTTCCTATGTGGCTCATGTGATTGAAGTTCAGTATCCTTGGTGTGGAGTTTTAGAGATTCTGGAGCCAAATGTGAGACTCAGATGTGTGACTCAGATGTTCTGTTTCTCTCATTGTCTATCCAATCTGAGCTAGAAGGAGTCACTGTTGTCCTTTAGTGACAACACACACCCCAGTAAAAGGCTGAAATTGTTTTCCACTTTAAAACAGCCTTCGAAATTACTCTTTTCTTTTCTCTTCTCTGGCTCGCATACGTACCTGCAGCAGCGACGAATTGAGGCAAGAACACAGCAATACTTTGCAAGTTTTTTGTCTTCTGGTTCTGTCTTTGTTTCACAAAAAGGTCATTCACATTCAGGGCTTATGTATCAGAAGTGATTCATCTTCTGAACTCTTTTACTTTTGTGTTCAGTGTAACATCTGGGAACTAAAAATGCAAGCATACATATTTGATGAGGTTTTCCTGAAAGCACTTCATGAAATATTGAAGCTTTTAGAGTATGTACATAATTGAGAGGTTTTGTATCTTTGTCTTACCTCAAAATAACTTACTGTCAAAATACACCACCCTGACTGCAGAATTACATTTTCATGTAAACCTCTTGAGCAGTCATGTTACAATTCCCGGGGAAAACCAATGCCAGTATATATTCCTAATTTCTAAGAATCACACCATTCATTTATGTTTTTTTATTGTGATGGCATTGTTTTCAACTGTGTGTTTTAGTCAAACTTGATGTGCAGTGGCTCAGTCTTCTTTGTATCACAGTTTGAGATGGAATTACTCTGAATGCACTGAATTTATTCAGAAGTTCCCTGAAGATGTGTTCAGCAAATATATGCTCAGTAATCCCGGAAAGCTGAATAGATTGAAACACTACTCATCTGTCACAGGTTTCGTTCTCCCAGTGCTGTCACTGGCACCTTCATCCCTAATCCTTCATTCTTTAATTTAATTTCCACCAGTGGTTTTTTCACTGTCTTCATACTTTGATGAAGAATTTTGGATGTGCTGGTGAATGTAGACTAGTCACGACCATCACAATATATTACTAAAGAGAGTCCTCAAGTTTTTTTTTATTTTTTTTTTATCTTAAATATGTATTAAATATGTTTCTTTGTTCTCTAGGATCGATCACTGGAACAACGAAAAAGAGCGAGTGGCGTTGATCACAGAGAAGTCCCTCCTCATCTGCAAGTACGATTTCATCATGCTAAACTGCGAGCAGATCCAGAGAATTCCTCTTAATCTTGTTGACCGGATCACCCAGGGTCCCTTTACTTTCCCCCCTCGCTCCCTCCTCACGTGAGTACCTCCCTTAGATTGCAGTGTAGCGTTTCCTTCTTCTTTGCGCCCCATCACATTTTTATCAGTAACTCATTGTTACTATTAGTTTGAGCCTTATTGCTCAGGGTCTCATCATATTGTGACAAAACACAGGAACACACAGGCAATGAAAGACAGATAGATAACTTTCGTGAGTCTTCGTAGTTTTCATGTTTTTTAAGTCAGCACTCATACTATGTTTCTCTCAGATAGCAAGCTGTGCTCGTAGTTAGCCAGCTCTGTCTTTCAGAACAAAGAACACAAAACTTAAGATTCTGTAGGCTATCCCTTTGTGTAAGACAATTTACACTTTTACTTCTAGTCTCTCCTCCAAAGGTATAAAAAAAAATTAAGAAATGAATGCTCAAGAAAGTCCACCTTGTTTGTATTTATTACACCTGCTATTGTGTTTCACATACGCCTTCATAATCACTTTTGATGATGTGTAATGGATGTATCAGTGTAGCAGGCTTAAATAATTTAGACCCAATGGATACCAAATCTAAGGCATTCCACTCTGTGTGTAATCACCTGATACATTGTTCAGTGATCTGCTGCATGAATCTACAGTCTGGGCTAGAACGAAATCAGCTGAAATCTCAACTTTCTAATTTTTTTTTTTTTTTTCATATGACCGGAGGTGGTGCTATTGTTCTTGGTTCCATAAAAGTAAACAAGTAGAACTTGACACCAGCAGCAACGATGATGATGCATAAGCCACCAACAAGTCTAGTCCTTCTTGTTGCTAATTTGCATGCCTGGAATACCCTTAAAATATACTTCAGACATGAAGCAAGACTAGACATTTGGCCTTATGACCTTGTCCCTGGTTGGCTCAATTCCAAAATCTAATCAGTTCATCTGACAGTTCCATATAAATTCTAAACATTGAACCACTCATTCTTGAGATAGCACACTAACAGGAATCTCGGATGGATGGATACAGATGCCCTGATAACCTGAAAACATAGTGCTTCCACCACCTTGTGGCGGAGGCGTAAAATATAATCCACTTCAGTTGTTAACAGCAAATAAGACAGTGTTGATGGCAAAAATTTACCCTTATTATTATTTATTTATGATTTATTTGTTTTAAGTCCTGCTAGCCCACTGTACACCAGCTAGTCCTGGTAATAACAATAACAATATTTTCAACATCAAGTGTATAATATAGATATGGGTGTGATATCTACACATGTGTGATATGGCTACAGGGATCCAGTGTTGCTGTGATTGGCTGTTCTTGTTAGAGCGGTAAAGGTTAGGGGGTAACTGATGTAAGCATCAGATTCAGTGGTTTTGTTTTTGAACATTTCCTTCTTCATCAGAGGACTAAAGCGACAACTAGTTTGTGTATCGTAGCAGCCAGCTCTCTCCTGAATTCTCTTATTGGTTCAGAGCTTGTCATATTTGCACACTTAAGCTAGATAAGCACTATTACAGTAACGTGCTGCATGAAGCACATCTAGTCTTGTTCAAAGTACTTCTACAAACAGAAGCACAAACACCTCATTTTGCACTTTTTCTGCTCTCTGATATCTGATAAACTTCTACTCACCTTTTGTAGCTGATCCTAAAGTAAACTGGGGCTGTGTTTCTCTCTCTGTTTTCGGACTTTTGGCATGTGCAGAGGTGATTTGACGGTAACACAGTGACACAGATGTGGAAAAGGGCTTTCAGGAAACCAAAGAAATGTCCTGCTTTAGTAAACATACTTTGCTGGATTGTTCAGTAATACTTGTGTTGATTACTGTAAGCCATATGACTGGCAGAAACGGGCAGCTTCATTCAACAGTTCATGTCCCAGCAGTGAATATGGCTGTGGAAAGAATTGCTGATTTGTGCCATTGGCACTTTAGTGAGTGGTTAAAGAACATAATATTCATCACTGGTTTTATGTTACACTGTGTGTTTTCACTTACTTCACTGTAGATGGTGCACTTTATGGATGCATCAGTCACTTTATAGTGATTTAATGCGTGTTTTATAACTCAGTCACTCCCATTAGAAATGAAGCATGCTGATTTTTAAATACTCTCAATGTCACTGCTTTGATTCTGGGCTTCTTCTATTTTCCTCCATCCTCACTACAGGAATAAAACTAATGGTGTACATTAACATGAATCACATACTCTAGTGGTATTAAACGCGTCCCAGAGTGGCAGAATGGGTAGTGTTGCCTCCTCACAGCTTCAGGGTCCCCGGTTCAGTCCCGAGCTCAGGTTATTGTCTATGTGGAGATTTGCATGTTCTCCTGTTTCCTCTGGGTTCTCCGGCTTCCTCTCACCTCTCAAAAACATGCAGGTAGATGGATTGGCTAATTGGTGGGTGTGTGTGTGTATGTGTGTGCATGGTGCTCTGTGATGGACAGGTGTATTTCTGCCTCCCACCCAGTGTTCCTGGGATCCATTACACCCCTGATTAGGATAAAGCACTAAATGAAGGAGTGAAAAACCATACCAATGAGAAGCATGAAGCACGACTATATATTAAAGAAATAATTTGGCCAAAACTTCAACTTTTAAATGTATTTGACTAGTTTCTTGTTATCTGTGACTATACGACTGCGCAGATTTGTTCCGCTCTTCTTCAGCCATACCATTTAAACCATCCAGGATTGTCATATTGTCCTGTGTTTCTTATGTGTTTATTGTATATTTTTGCACTCATCTCACTGTTGTGCATTTGCATTGTATGCAGTCCTACGTAACATGCTACCATGTTGCACTATGGTCCTGAAGAAACGACATTTCACTCCAATTTATACAAGTTCTTTGGAGGAATGGCAATAAAAGCCACTTGACTTGTAAGCTAATGTCACTAAATAGCACTTACAAGCTGCATGTCTAATCCATCACATGCTAGCCTGAGACCATGTCAAGATGTTTCGTAATCTGAAATGGTTTCTGGTGCTGTGTGAGCCTCTGTTATCTGTAAAAATGAACAAAAGTATCTGCTTATAGCTATATTTAGTTGTAGTAATAGTCATCTTGAAGCCAGACTTCTTCACTTACTTCCTCAGTATCTTGATTGACATCACTTTGCACAGAGTTGATTTGATTTGTTTATTTTTATTAGGCTAGTTCTGCTGTTTTATAAAGTTGTCTATGTAGTAACTGTGTTTGACACTGTCAAACACATGACAAAATATATGCCTAAACAGTGTTTGAGGCATGTGTGTGAAGATTTAGGCATGCATTTTGTCCAGTTAAATTGGTAGCTAGAAGCTTTACTTTCGTGTTCATTGTAGAATGTCACATGACAGAACAACATTTTGAATATTTTTGCAGAGTAGCTAATGCCTCACAATTTTAGCTAATGCTAATGGTTTAGCTAATGTGAATGGATAAAAAATGTTTTTGAAAAAGGTCTAGATTGTTATATCTCTAATATGAAAATAAAAAAGCAAACTTTAGACACCAGTTATATCCCAGTGAATCTATTACAGTTGAGGTAAGAGTGAAATGGCTTAAAAAGCAAAGCATAAGTAGGCGAACGTTGTGTCTTCTCTTATTTCTGCAGGGGGATTATGTGGAAATGAATGAGGAGGGATGGTATATGGGAGAAGTGTGCAGAATACACAGCCACGCTCTAGTGCATGTGATTAGTGGCAGAAATTAATGTAAGCCTTTCATGGGAAATTTTTAAAGCAGGCTCAGGGGACGCCAACTCAAGTAAAGCTAATTCAATGAATAAAGCGTAATGCAGCGTAAAGCGCTTAGGAGAGACAGGCGATACTAGAGGGCCTTTATCTTCACACATTACATTCAATTATAAATAAAATCACCAGTGAAAACCACCCTAAAGTGCTGGAAGAAAAGCCAGCCACAAACCAGAGACAGTCACTCTTTTATCCTCTTTCCCCTCCTTCTCATCTTTAATCTCTCATATATTTCCATCTTTTCCATTTATTATTTGCTGTTTTCCTTCTCTTGGTCTCAGGCTTTTTCTTTAAAGCTATGACTTATTATATACTTCACATACTTTTAGTGCAGTGTGTCTAATACTAAGGAATCTCAGTTTGTATTACTTTGTGCTAGCGTCAGATTAAATTTGATTTGTGTATTTTTTTAAATTCTGCTATATTTGCTGATGAGCCATGTGTATTACTGAGTGTGTTTCCACTGGAGGAACTCCAGTATACCTGAACATAAAAGGTTTTTCTTCATTTTTTGCTATTTTCCCCTATAATAATGAAGACATTAACGCCATTTGAAATAGCACACATGGAATTATAGCATGGCCAAGAAACATGTGAAACAATTCATAAGTATTTAAGATTCTTAATAGTATTTGTGATGAACCGTTGCACACTCTCGGTATCTTCTCAACCAGCTTCATGAAGGAGCTTCACCAAGGAGACTTTTCTTAACTTTCCCAAATGCACAGAGCTCTTCACTGCTTCTCCTAAAGTCCTAAATGTTCTAAAAGACTACTTGTTTGTTACAAATTACAGTTTCCTTCTATGTGAAAGCTTTACATAGAATAAATACATTACCTTTATTTTACATTTGACTTAGAGAATAATTTCAACCAGAAGTCTTAAGTCTTAAAATGATCTTAAGACAGTGAAAAATATATATTCAATATAATATATGACCTTTTGACTGCTTTTGAGTGCATAGTGTACTATTAACCCATGGAGGATGCAATTAAATTTTATTTGTATAGTGCTTTTAATAATACACATTGACACAAAGCAGCTTTGCAGAACTCCGGATGTAGATTTAGATCTGTATGAGCAATCCAGAGCATAGAGTGGCCAGAAACCTTGAGAGAAACCAGACTCAGAAGGAAACGCTTTCTCTTCTGGATGACAGCGGATAGTAGGATTATAAATTGTTACTGTTCTATAAGTGTGTTGAGAGGATGTTCAGTATGAGCATATTGTGAATAAAAGCCCTGAGATGAGCACAGGACAGTCTTTATGATTACAGCAGCACTTCCTACATATAAATCTAGAGTATTCAAGGGAGGTTTATACACTGATGCAAGGGTGAGACTTCTCACTACTGTATAAGTGGGAAGTTCAGGTGAAATAAGTCATAAGTATTTCAAATTCTTATTAGTATTTGTGATGAACCGTTGCACTGTTGCTGTGTAAGTGGGAAGTTCAGATCTTTAGGCCATTTATGTGGGACTGAAGGGGAATCAGAAGTGTAGAAAGCTTCAAGGAGAAGATGGTGCACTATGGCATATCAGATCCTTTTTGCGCTTGGATGTTGCAGCCTGCGTTATCGAGAAAAAGAAGTGGAGCCATTAGTTCATGTTTAGATTTTTTTTTTTTTTTTGGCAGATGCATCATGTGAGAGTGCTGCTACACAGCAGATGCAAGTTAGGAGCCAAAAGTTTAGGGTGAACATTTTAGGTTTTGATATTGGCTGTTGTTCAACACTATAAAAATGTATAAAAACTGATGCAGTTCATTGACATGAGGATTCTGTTTACTGCAGAACGTTAGTGATTGATGTGTGACGTTCCAAGAAGTTCATAGTGCACATTTGAGACATATCTGAAGATATCCAACACTACAGCCTCTTCTAAACAGGAGTGCACGCACAAATGACAAATGCCCAAATCTTTTCTCTCTAATCTTTAAGGATGCGACTGTCAGCCAGGTCTACAATCAATACTCCAAACTCGCACAAATCACCTGTAATGATCTGTATACACCCACCTCCACATTTCACAGTAGCCAATCACTGTGACTGATAAATCCTCAGCTCTGCTCTGATAAATCATATCAGTAGTCATAACTCACTCTTATTATCCACACTGGACCATTAGCTCCCCTTAGCGATACTACAAAACACTTCCAGTTACACAGGGACAAGAACTCTTTTTGACCAAATATTTTTTAATGCTTTCATTTCATGTAATTTAAGTGTGTAACTAAGCAACTAATATATCTATTTGTTTCCTGGTCTCACTGAAAACTATATATATATATATATATATAATGTATGTATGTATGTATGTATGTCGATAGTTAGACCTGTACACCTGCCCATTTATGCAGTTATCCAATGAGCCATTCATATTTCATGTGGCAGCAGCACAAATCATGCAGATGCAGGTCAAGAGCTTCAGTTAATGTTCACATCAAACATCATAATGAAGAAGAAGTGTGATCTCTGTGACTTTAACCGTGACATGGATGTTGTTGCCAGATGGGCTGGTCTGAGTATTTCAGAAACTGCTGATCTCCGGGAAATTGCACACACAACAGTCTCTAGAGTTTACACAGAATGTTATGTAAAAACAAAAGACATCCTCTGTGCGGAAGGGCTGCAGGCTGATACACCTTATTGTTGAGAGAGATCAGAGGAGAATGACCAGATTGGCCTGAGCTGATATGAAGTCTATAGTAACTCAAATAAGCACTCTTTACAACCGTGGTGAGCAGAAAAGCATCTCAGAACACATGACATATCAAACCTTGAGGTGGATGGGCTACAACAGCAGAAGACCACATCAGGTTCTACAAGAATCTGAAGCTATCATAGGCACAGACTCACCCAAACAGTAGAAGGCTGGAAAAAGACTATGTGATTTTTTTCCCCTAATCTTCAACTGTCCTATTTGCGTGAGTCTGTGCCCATGATAGCCTCAGATCCTTGTTCGTGGCTGACAGAAGTGGAACCTGATGTTGTTTTCTGCTGTTGTAGCCCATCCACCTCAATGTTCAGTGTGTTGTGCTTTTTGAAATGCTTTTCTGCTCATTGTGGTTGTAAAGAGTGGTTATTTGAGTTACCATAGCCTTCCTGTTTCTACCTGCAGAGCTGCCGCTCACTTGATGTTTTGTGTTTTTCGCACCATTCTGTGTACACTCTAGAGATTTGCGTAAAAATCCCAGGGGATCAGCAGATTTAGAAATACTCAAACCAGCCTGTCTGGCACAAACAACCATGTCGCTAAGATGAATTTTTTTGTAGCGTGAACATTAACAGAAGCTTTTGACCTGTATCTGTACAATTTTATGCACTATGCTGCTGCCACATGAATGGCCAGGTGTTCAGGTGTTCCTAATAAAGTGGTCATGAGTGTATGTGCATATATGCTCCAAATATCTGCATTCAGTTTTAAATGTGAAGTGGCCATGGCCTAAACCTGAAAGGTTTTTTTTTTTTTCTTTAATTAAATATGAATCCACCACCAGAAC
Source organism: Pangasianodon hypophthalmus (assembly GCF_027358585.1). NCBI lineage: Eukaryota > Metazoa > Chordata > Actinopteri > Siluriformes > Pangasiidae > Pangasianodon > Pangasianodon hypophthalmus. Next base: position 19,780,163 of record NC_069711.1, read on the forward strand.
CATGGTGTTATCAAGAATAAATGAATGAAAGCTGTATGTTCAAGTTAATGAACGTGGTCTTTCTTTGTCCCACAAGTTTCATGTGTGATTCACTCGCGCCCGCATGAAAGTAAAAACCTCCTGCTCATGTGCCTTTTTTTGTTATGGCTCGCAGGTTCCCAGTCTTGACACACACCTCTAATCTCAGCCAGATGCCCTGTGAACCTTTCTGGCATATAGCTCATAGTGCACCTCTTGTGTTGGTCTCTGTTTAGAACACATTATCTGTTTATTTTGAATGTATTCTTATTTAGTTAATACATACAGCCATTTTTTTTTTCAATTTCAAAGCCAACCTGAGGTGACCCTGTTCATATTTTGTGGTTCAGAGCAATGAATCATTTGTATAGCTGTGGGCCATTAAATGTTTCATTTAATGATTGACTCATTTTAAGGTAGAGTTTAATAATGAAACCGGCATGCATAGTTTTATAGGGAGTGGTGTGTGTGTGTGTGTAAGTATAAGAGAGAGAGAGAGAGAGAGAGAGAGAGAGAGAGAGTGAAGGTGAGTGTTCACTTTGTCACAGCCTACAAAGGGATGGGTGACCATGAATCATTTTCCGGCATTTTGAGAAGGAAGAATAAAAAAAAAAAAAAGAGTTAGAGAAGCTACGGTCTTGCTCCTTCTCTTCTTCTTTATTTCTTTTTAAGGCCTTGTCAAATCGTTATAAGCTTTTCCCATGACTCACAGATACTCTTGAGTGACTTCACCAAGCAAAAGAAATAACATAATGCTACAGTTCATAATGTTATTTGTTTACTGCAAAGCGCTGTGGTTGAGTGGGTCCAACGTGCCCTAGTCATTGTGTGGCTTTTGGTTTCTTCTACAGGCTTTGTTACAAATCTTTCAAGGCCTTGGAACCATTTCGATAAGCTGGAGAAACAGTTCATTGTGGTTTGGTGTGAGCCCCTTTGTTTCAAAAAAAAAAAAAAGAAAAAAAAAGAAAAAAACATTTCCTGTGCCAGTGTGATGTAGAGAGAGTTGAGTGTGGCTAAGCTGTGGGAGTTGGAGATGTGTTTTTTAAAAAGTGCTTTTCTCTCTAGCTGTCTAGACGACGTAATTACTCAGTTACACTGCACATCACTCACGTCTTTTATTCCTGCCGAGGACACCTTGTTGTGATGATTTCAAACTGTATTTGCAGCGTTCAGCAAAATGCTTTGAAAAAAAGGAGTTTATATCGTTCTTTTTTTCCTCATTTTTAAATGCAGATGAATGAGAGTATCTGTGAAATGCTTTTGAGCTCAATACTGTAGTTAACGGTAACAGGCCGTGCCGTGCCATGAATGCTGTAATATAACAATCTGTACTCCTGTCTCATTATCTCGTGTATTAGACCTTTGATCATTACATTATGATATAGCTCAGCTGTTTAAACAGTACTTATGAATGATTTATAATACGACCAAGCCCAATGACAGCTATCAACCTTCAGTCTGTACATTTAGTGACACAGTGGTGTTAAAAAAATTAGAATTTGAAATGAACCAGCCAGGTAACTTGTGTTAACATGGGGAAAAAAGACGCTGACTCAGCTTCACATATTAGCAATAAGACTAATCACCACTGACACTCCCTTAAGTAAACGGTCTGAACCGGCTACAGTGGCACCACCTTTAACCTAAAAATCTGACCTTTGCCAAGCTTCCTTATTTGGGTACAGAGAGTGTATAGGGAGTGTACAAGTACCACTTTTATTTGATTAGCTACTTTTTAATGTAGAGCAATTTCTCCTTTCTAAAAAGATGGCATTATTGTCATTAAAGGCTTAATGAGAAATTCTTGAGGAAGTTTTCTTTTTAGTCTCTGAGTTTTGCTGTTATATTCTTGTCAAATGCGTTCTAACTAAACATTTGGTTATAGCAGGGGTACTCAAACTTTTTACCAGCACGGACTCCTTTAACTGTAAAAAAAAAATCCAACAACCTCCTCAGTATAGATTTATTTTATGAATATAAACCAAAAACTCAGATATCAGCCTCATTATTTAAATGTACACAATAATATTTTGGCTTTGCACTGGAGCCATAGAGGTGTAATTCCTGAAGTTACACTCATAGAACACATTTCCATTACAATTGTAATTAGATTCAAGTTACTGTTAATTACTTGACTGCTTGTCTTTGAGTTATTGAGGGTAGGATTAAACCCATTCAACTAACAAGTCAAATGGGTTAATAACTATAAGAATTCAATAATAAATATAATAACTGATAATGGTGGGTTGGGAGTTTCCCATGACTGTAACAAAAAACATTTTTAAAAAAAAAAAACAATCACAGACCCACTGGCTTCATGAACCCTGAAGCTGTGTTTGAGAACCACAGGGTTATAGTTTCAGCCTTCAGTACCAGTGCACTCTCAGAAATAAAGGTACTAAACTGGACTTTTTCTTGCTGCTGGAGTGCTGCTATCAAGGGTACATCTTTTGTAGCTTTAATCTGTATCTTTCACCTGGAAATATGAATATAGCCTACCTTTAAAAACAATTTAAGGTCCATAATTGGAGCATGCTGATATACTTTTAAAGCTTTACTCTAAAAGGTAATTAAATATACACAATTAAAGGTACACGAGATGCATCTTCCGAGGTAAAGGATACATACTAAAGGTACAAAAGATGAACCTTTGATGGTACCACCACAACCATATTTATTTATTTCTGAGAGTGCAGTTGTACCAACTGATTACTAATTCTAAAGCACTTGAATTAGCATTAGTCCCTGACCAAGCGTACTAGCATGAAGATACAGTATGTTTTTGATGCAGACCAAAAAGCACATCTGTACGTCACTCTGGATAAGGGCGTCTGCTATATGCTGTAAATGTAAATGTAAAAGCGCAGACCCTGACCTCATATTGTCAGTTTTTACTTCACTCTTTGAGACAAACGGATTAAGATGTCAAAAACATGAGGCGTTTATTTAAATAGTGACTATATTTTATATTAAAGTATATACATTATATATTAATATATTATAGTATATATTAATATACCATATGTATATTAACTTCATATAATTTCATTTCTGAACATTTGGATGAGGCTGGATAAATAGATCTGAAGTTAATAAAAAAAAAAACCTTAGAACATAGGCAAACACAGCAGTTAGATTGTGATAGCTGTTTTGAACAGTGTTAATCTGTCTGAATGGTGTTTATGTGGGGTTGAATCGGAAGCAGTAGTCATTTCCTGTGTGACCAGCAGAGGGGGATGTTTCATACATTTCCATCTGTACCTTTCTTATCGCCCAGCTGCACACTGACCACCAGTACCCCTTTACGTACATCTACATGGTCATAGATTTGACGTCCACAGCTGCTTAACTGGCCTGATTGTCCTGATTTTTGAGAATTCTCCCAGCCATACAGTAAACTTTACTGTTCAACACAAAGTGTGAAGGAGGAGCGTAAGCAAAAGCAACAAAAGGGAAGCACAATCCCACAGTGTTGAATGCGTCGACTTCCTGATTTGGAATGGCAGGGATTAACCGTTCTTGTGTTTGGATTTGTTAAGCATTTCTTTTCAGCAAGCAGCTGCTTGTCAAACATTTCACAGTGTTGAAGTACATCTGCGTTGTGCACAGGGGTCAATGTGCTAGCAAAGGTTACAATGTAGGGAGAAAGTTCGAGTTTCACGTATATCAGAACAGATCCCATACATATACAGTTAATAGAGAATAGATAAGATTTTTTATTCAAAGGCTGTTAATGTTACAGAAATATATTAACATATTGGATAGTATTATTGCAGTATGTTGTTTGATGGCATCATTGCCTTTCATAAAGTTGTTTACAGGAAGATGACACATTAATGGATTATTTCAAAAGTACATTCAGAATAACAAGCCGTATTACAATTCTAATTTAAAATGTTAAAGAGGTGGCACGGTGGCACGGTGGCACGGCTCCAAGGTCCCCACTTCAATCCTGAGCTCGGGTTTCTGTCCTCGTGCTTTTGCATGTTCTCGCTGTGTCTGTGCGGGTTTCCTCTGGGTTCTCCGGTTTCCTCCCACCTCCCAAAGCCGTGCATGTAGGTGGATTGTCTACACAATATTGCCCCAAGGTGGAAATGAGTGTATAAAGGTGTGTGTGCCCCATCCAGGGTGTATTCCTGCCTGGAGCCTGGTGTTCCCGAGATAGACTCCGGATCCACCGCAACCCTGACTGAATGAATTAATGTTAAAGAAAAAAAAAAAGAAAAGCCACATTGCAATAAAAGCACAAATTAACCTCTGTAGTATATTTCTGAATAAGTTCTCCATTTCATTCATGCATTTGCTTTGATATATTAGAATCCCTCAGTGATGAACTTTGGTATTGTATGAAATGTCTCTCTCCTGGCACACTCTCATGAGTATATCTCTCATAATCTTTTCAATTAATGGAAGTGTCAGAGTGTGTGTTACGAACATTTGTGTGAGTGCACGTGGACTTATTTCATTGGAGAAAAAAAAGAGCAGTTTTTTTTTTTTTTTTTTTTTCCTCCTGCATGTGAACTTATATCCGCCATTCTCCATTCTGGCATTCTTTCGCCTGTCTTCCTTTCCTGGAAGATGTCCTCTTGCTACTTTTCCACACGTGCAGATGGTGGTGCGGGGCTGCTGGCTCGTGTATGGCATTCTGTAACGGCCGGGGAGTAAGCTGGCTCTGGAGCTGCGTTGAGCAATCAAGGGGATTTGTGAGCTTGGCTGTGTGAGCCAATTGCCATGACAGCTGGAGCGGGCCGCTGATATTTATCTAATGTGTTGACTTACTAGTCCTCGTCCTCACAGAGAGCACTCAACCGCTGCAGGAATTTCAAGACGGTGTCGTGAAGCTTAGTTAAAAATACGCTGGAGTATGTGGGCCCCCGTCTGTGTGAGTGAGTGTATGTCTGCTGGATGGAGGGCGATGAAATGAGCATTACTTCTGTTTTATGGCAGGAATATTTACATTTTGTCCTCTGATATATGATTTTATGAACCATCCTTTACATGCAGGGTGTCTTATGGAAGCTCATAATTCATCCATATACAGTAAAGAGTATGATTTTTCTTTTTTTTTTCTGTCCATCCCGCCAGCTTCTCCTTTTGTCTCGGTTAATCTACTAGAATAATGGAGTAGGAGAGTCAGAATGGGTGTGAGATATAAAATGTGTGTGTGTGTGTGTGTGTGTGTGTGTGTGTGTGTAGTGATCAGTGAAAGCTCAGCTTTGTACCGTAAACAGTGAGTGTGTAAGTGCACTGGCGACTGCGGCACAGCCCTCTCATGCTTGTCTCAACTGGCCCTGATAGCTTACCTGTAATCATCTGGAGATCTCTCCACACACACACACACACACACACACCCACACACACACACACACACCCACACACACACCCACACCCCTCTCATATACACACCAGAATGACATGCGGTTCAGCACAGATTACACTAGACAAACACGTTTTAAGCACATGCATGGTTCATGATTATGCAGGATGACACACACACACACACACATATTGCGTCTATGTTTCTCACATGTGCATGCACACAAAACAAACCTTGGCACCGGAAACACAAATCCCCCCATCAGGTTACACCCCTGTTTCAAATGTACACTTATTGTTTAAGGCCCTTTCTCCAAGTGCGGCCTTTGTGCCTCACCTTTTCTTCATTTTTCACGGCCAAGCTCAACAGGGTGGAGTCTCACACACACATTGTCAGCACTCTGAAAGCATAGTGTAAACAGCAGGACTGCTGCTGCTCCTATGAGGTTGTGTGTGTGTGTGTGTGTGTGTGTGTGTGTGTGTAGCCCTGGGCCATGTGTTTGCTTTAGCAGTAAATGCTCCCCCTTAAGGTGTGTTCAGGATGCTGTTGCTCTGGTCAGGCTTATGGCACACTGCACAAATGTGACACACACATACTCACACAAACACGGTGCATGCAGATCTCCTCCCAACGCAAACACACTCTCGCTGCATTTGGAAAAGCGAATCTGTCTTCATGTTTGTCTCTAAGTCCTGATTTATCGGCCGGCACAGTGCCGGCTTTCTGTGTACACTCAAAACAAAAAAGCTTGTGAATCAGTGAAGGGGAGAGAAATTAATGAACCGATCTGTTGTTAACAATAAGTGCAAACATTTTACTATAGCCCAGAGGTGAGTCAGATCCATCTGTGGCTTTTTAGATTAAGTCTCTTACAGACGTAGTATCAAAGTTTTTTTGGTTTTTTTTTTCTTTTTTCAATTTCAAAACTTTTTTAAATATGTCTCTCTGCTTGAGTCCCATAAGTTCTATATAGAGCCCTCCAACCTATTGGAGAAGGTTTCAAGTCAAACTAAGATAGTAAAACTATACGAAGAACCCTGACGACTCTTTTTTTGTTTCATTTACATATAAATGTATACTGTAAGGCCTAGAATTGTATTGAATGGCACTGCTGGTCCAGCCTGGTTCTGCACAGTTACAAAAAAAAATTGTAAATGTTATTTAAATTTAAAGCCCTTTTGGGTTGTTGAATTAGGGCTGTAAAGTAAAGCAAAAAGTTACATGTCAAATATCAAAGAATTGATTGCTGGTTTTTGTGTTTGAGTATTCGAATACAAATTTAGCTAGCAAGAATTAATCAGAATGCCTGTCCTTAGTCTTGGTTAAGCTCACATCTTCATGAGTGCAGCTCAACTACAACCAAGCTTGGTGTTATCTTCCTGTTATATTGAGAGAAAGTTTATAGTAAGTTGTTTCTTCATCCATGAACTGAAGTCATGTAACGTTATAGTGTGTAAATTGATACACTGAATGAAGACATGATGGGAGCTTGGTGTTAAGACATAATTAATGAATACAGAATGAATAAATAACATTTTTAACCAGTAAGAAAGATTTCAAAATAACGTTATTCTTCTGGAACAGTTAAGGATGATTATATTCTCAATAGCATTTTTGTTTGTAGCAAAATATCGTTCATTTCCACTTCTTGTCTTTTTTTTTTCAAAGCAGTCCTGCCTCTTGATATTCATGACACACTGTCTGTTATTACACTTAAAACTTTAAACTCAAAACCCATCGACTTACTTTATTATACTTAATTATACTTTTATTAAATTATATTTTTTGCTGTTTTTGGTTTTTTTAATATTTTAAAAATAATTTTTTAGCTTACACTAAAATGCTTTAAAACTCTTTAAAAAGTGATATAAAGTTTTTAGAAAAGGTTTATTTTCTATTAGTTAATTTATTATTTATTTAATAATAATAATAATAATAATAATAATAATAATGGGGATGAATAAATATTAATAAAATAATATATGTTAATAAAAACAATGTTAATACTGTATTTTATGTTATTTATTATAAGAAAGAGGTGTAGATTTTTCTTGTGCTATATTCTGAATTAGTACAATTGGAAAGAGATTTGGTGCCTCTCAGTGTGTCAGTGTCCTGCAGTGTATTAATGTGTGAGCTGTGTGAGCTGTGTGAGCTGTGTGTGTGTGTGTGTGTGTGTGAGTGATGTGGCTTAAGAGAGAGAAATGTCTGACAGTGAAAGCTGAGATTGATGTGGTACTTAGCTCTTATGCTCATCAGTTAAAACATGAGCACAGACTCGGGGTGGGAAAAAGGCAAAAACAGTGTGACAGGGAGAGGAAGGAGACAGAGAGGAAGAAAAAGAGAGATGGTTAGAGAGGAGGAGATGATACAGCCCTGCAGCCGAATGCGTCTGTCGATCTGCTTAAAAAAAACAGCAAAAAGAGCTCCTTTCGCTGAGGGCTCTTGCAGCCGCTTGTGAGTGCTTTGTTGTGCTAACACTGCACAGTTTAGCTGGAGCCGAAGGGCACGTCAGTTTCCTCAAAACACAGCAGAGGTGTAATGCTTAATGCCAGAAGGGGTGTGTGAGGTGGGAGGACAACTCTGACTGAATCAGAGCATGACTACTTTCAATATGATAAGAATAACTAGCAAAAAAAGTTTTTTTTGTTTGTTTGCATATAACTTTCTTTTTGTGCACGTAGAGGCAAGTCGAGACTCTTCCTGTAAGAGTCAGTTATGACTTCACACAAATTCAGTAGAAAGTTAACGTGTTCTGAAGAAGTTGGTTGCTAATTACTGGTTGGTTCAGCCAAAAATGAATCACCGTGCGAAGCTTAACAACACTTTTTATCGACTTTGGACTGAGGCTTTGCTACAAGCAAGTGACAACAGCATATAGACTTACAAAATAGGATACCATACAGGATATGGTATTCAGGATACACAGGATATAAACAGACAAGATCCAACACAAAATAAATACTAGATGTACACAATATGTGCATAGATCCTTACACAATAACAGTTGTGAATGCAAAAAGAATTGGTACAGAAAAGTCCTGTAAATGTATTATATTTCCTAGAATATGACACATCTTTCTCCTCTTTTAGCATGTCGCAAGTCGTACCACAAAACAGCATGTTTTTGTATTAGCATAATTTCCCTGTGTGGTAATGTTTTTACAGGAATGTCAACGGCTCTTAGCTTGGTGCTAACACAACACTGAAAACCCAACAGCCATAGTAACGTCTGGTAGGATGTATTTTTAGGTCCGTAGCAAAGGTTTTAGTCTCAGTAAACAATACAGCACATTTCTGTTTTGTCTCATCTTGTTTTGTCATTGGCTACGTCCCTGAATTTGTTCACCTGTGTCTAGCTCTCTTTCTGTGTCTTCTGTTTTCTCTGCAACATAATGAGCATATCACTTTCAGTTTTGATCTTTGTTTTCCTTGGGCTTTGTTATCTAGTTTTCTATGTCCTCATTTATACTTCCTGGTTTTGACTTGTGTTTGTTATTCTGGTTATTCTGGATTATGGATTATCCTGTTTTTTTGTTACTTTAACTGGATGAAAACTAAAATAGACTGTGCGATTAGTGACACAAGTATACCTGGTACATTAGTGTGACTTATGCAGTGAATCAGCGTACAGACAGCTTTTCTTAGGCGGTTAGGAGGATCGATCTTACAATACGCACCTGAGTAACTTGTTATCCAGAAAATACAAACATCAGAAAAGTTTACATGCAATATAGGAAAGCCTTCTCTACTATCACACTCAGACCTGACTAATAATTTGCTTCTTGGTATTTGTAATAAGGCTATAGAAAGACATTAATTTCAAATGCATTAGCATGTCAGATAAGTGCAGTAAACTATCCTGGAGTACATCCTACAGCCATGTACGGAAATCAGTGCCTCCCCAACCGTGATTGATGGGCAACCTGTAAATAGAGCATTGTGAAAGATCTTAGTGAAAATGGAAGTGTGCCAAGATCATTTCAAAGCCTGAATGTGGAGCAGGTTTAAAGCTCAGTGTTTGCTGCCAGGCACACACTTGTCTTCTGGGGTTTCATCAGCCTGGAAAATAAAGACATGGCCCCTGGGCATTTCATTAAAATCTATTTACTTAAAATGGCAAAAAGAAAAGAAGGGGGAGTGAAAGAAAATCTGATGAACACTGGGAATTGCCTTTAAGCTTAGTAAACATTAGATTGGCTCATGCATAAAGGAGGTGCCCTAAAGAGGAATGGTGCTGATTTTGGCAGTGAGGGAGCTTTGTTGGAAGAGAACAGAGGGGTTCGAGAGGTCAAGCTCACCTATTTGAAAACACAAGTGCATGTGAATCAATGAGCGGCTAATGAGCGTTCCTAATTATGTGCACTTGGAAATTTTGCATCGTGTCTGATAAACTGCTGTTTCGTATTCCTTTTTAAGACCATCATTTTAAACATTTTACTGTAGTCCTGCCAAAGTTTAATGAAATAGGTGAGATTCAACATTGTGATGGACGACACTGGTCATAATAATAATAATAATAATAATAATAATAATAATAATAATAACAATAATAATAATAATAGTAGTACTAGTAGTGGCATGGTGACAGAGAGGGTAGCTTTGCTGGCGCATGGCTCCAGGTTACCTGGATTGAGCCTGTGTTCAGGTTACTGTCTTGAGTTTCTGTGCATGTTCTCTTCATATCCATGTGGGATTCCTCCAGGTTCTCATCTGGGCATAGTGCTCTATCAGGCCAAACCCAAACTGCACATGATCCATCATCACATTGACCTGGAGCACACACCATGGAGCTGGCAGGAAGTGAGCTGGCTCACCATGGAGCTCAGGCTCTTGGCAGTTTGGCAGTTCAACTAGTAGGTTAATAACAGCCTGGACGAACCTTCTACATGCAGCTACAGACATTGTATGTTTCACTTTCCTCTGACTGGCCACCGAGCGATAAGAAGGGCTCTGTTGGAAACTACAAACCTGCATGCTGCATAGTCACAGCCCTTGGATAAGTGATTTTGGCAGAGCCATGTTTCCTGCCATATCACTGATTCCGCTAGAAAGTAACTCAGACTGTTGTCTGGGCTTCATATTGTGCTTTTTGGCCAGTGCTAGAGTTTTGGCCATTGCCTGGGAGTTTGCAACTAAGCCAGGGGCCTTGGTCCAGATTTGACTCTGGGTCAGAATTTAAATTTGCCAGCTGTGCATGTCTTGTCATTGTTGCCATTACTGCACACTCCGTGCGGGGATTTTTGGAGGGTGTTTTACAGTTGGATATAGCATTTAAAAATATATATAGGCAAAAATAGGCATTTTTAATTTTCTCTCATTAGCTTTACTGTCATGCAGTAGCTAGTCCCTTGTCCACAGGCTTTGTCTACAGTCATGCAGTATGGTGCAGTATAGAGATGGTCCCTTCCAAGGCAGTATGCATATAGCTGCTTTCCAAGAGATTCAGACACTGGCTACATGAGCGCAAGTCTTGTAGCATGGTTACTGTGGCTACTCACATTGTATAGCACATACTATAGGGGCAAGCTGCTCAAGCTGATTAAAAAAAAAAAGGTAAAGGTGGAGGTAAATCTGGAGGAGCTGCACTTTAGTTGAAATCAAATTAAATTTGCAAGCTAACTGATAAACAATGCATGGCATGTCAAGGAAATACCACTTTACATTGCTAACCATAACAATGTGTTAGTCACAGCCACACAAGTCTTCTAGTTGGCAGAGAATGCGGAATTGTCGTAGGGAAAGGCTAAAGGTAGAAACACAGATAGGGGAACCCAGTCATTGGGAGAAGAATTGAGAAATAATTTTAAAAAACCTGTGGAGTAAATAGAAAACCACTCAGTTTAAAAATTCTTTCCTAAGCCGCTCAGGAACTGATGTATGTGCTACTGCAGCAAGAACTGTAGACAAAGCCTGTGGACAAGGGACTAGCTACTGCATGACAGTAAAGCTAATGAGAGAAAATTTAAAATGCCTGTAATACAGAAAAATGTGCATAAAGTAGAAAGGAACGAGCGAATGATATCCCCAGCTTTGGAGGACAAGACAGCTGTAGCTCCGACCGTGGTCACAAGCTGTTAAACGGATATCTCCATGTCATGTTAATGTGGAGGTGAGAAGGAGAAAAGGGAATGATTGCGTTATGACAGCAGTATTTATTGCTAACACTGCATCATCATCACTATCTTAGGCTGAGCACAAGGAGTTATACACGTTTCACAACGCCCCTGGTGGTAACGAAGGGTGAAATAAAACTATTTTCATGTGTATTTATGTGTTTTGTTTCATTGTTGCAGGCGAGAAGGAGAGGGAGTGCGCGTGTTTTGGGACAAGCTCCGAGAGCCCTCATTAGCATCACGTTGGAACCCTTTCTCCACTGATTTCCCCTACACTACACTGACCTACCACCCAGTTCGAAATGTTAATGAGAAGCTGTCCACACTTTGTGAGGTGAGTAGACTGCAAACTCTACCTAACAGTCTTCTGTTAACATCAACTGACACCATGTACACAACTGTGACTAAGTCCTTTAATGTGAGGAAATTACATGTAATATAAAGTATACAGGAAAGTGTGGACATTGCCTGAGTGGAGAAACTTTATTCTTGCCATATCTGTGTTTTATGTTTAGTGTTTTTATGGAGGCTAATCTCTGTAGATTCTGTATGTTAAAGCTTATAAATTTCTGAATATTGTGAAGTGTATTTAAAGGCAATGTATAGCAAAGTGTCAGAACATTCAGTATTATTATCATTGTTGATGATGGTGATGATGATGATGATGATGATGTCTTTGATTAATTAAGCTCTTTGCATTGCACCTCTGATACCATCAAACCCCATTGTTAACATTATAATGCCTATAAATAATGTCAACTATAACTGTAATGATAATTTAACTATAAAAATGTGTGAAATGTTCAGAAATACTGTCTAGCTCCAATAAATAGCAAAAATTCTACTGTACACATTTAAATGACAAACATAATCCAAATCTGTAGGGGATCTGTTGATTTTATTTACAGTTAAATGGATCCTTGGATGCAAAAGGTTTGAGAACCCCGGGATCAATATAAACAGTATATATATGTATGTGTGTATATATATATATATATATATATATATATATATATATATATATATTAATATATTTATATATATTAATATATTAGTAAATTATGTGGATTTTCTATATGGATGGCCTTTAAAATTTGCGGCATTTTCGTTTTAGTCAGAGTCTAGACACTTCCTTTATAGTGTATAAAGGGCATTCTTAGAAAAAAAAGATTCCATCTAGTACCCTTAAGGGTTCTTCAGCTTTGAGTTCAATTATGGCCTCTTTATGAAGCTGAAATCCCTATAACTATCAAAAAAAAAAAAAAAACCTTGAGGCACCCTTTTTCGTGATTGTGAAACCCTGCAGAGATGACGCAGCTTTTAGCAGGTCGGGGTGGACATGGGTGGAGTTGCAGTGTCCTTGCAGGTGACCGCACAGATCACATAACTGCTCATTTAGCAAGGCAGGGTGTCAAAGCTTTCAGCCCCAATTCCATTCCTCACATTCCACCACGCCCATGGAGGTGAGCAGCAAGGAGAGGAAGAGGGAGGGAAATGAAGCAGAGGGCATCAATCGTCTAAAGCCGGCTATGTGATTTTTGGCCTGATTTTGTCACAAACAAAAATCTCACATCATAGAACAATTCTTTGGTTGTGAATTAAGATTTTAGAATACATAAGATGGCACCTAAATTAGGGCCACTGTGATGAAAGACAGCCAATGCCATAGTTCTTTAATTAAAATTTCAGAGTGTGACCACTGCTACGACGTTTCTCTAAAAGCCACCCATAGGAGGATAGCATAGGACAACGCAAAACTTTCAATCTGAGATGAAACGTTTATGTTTGACCAAGCGATCATTTAAAATACTGAATTTCTCACATTAATTAATATAACCAGCCTACATGCCTGACCCCTCGTACGGTGAGATGCTAAGCAACCTTGAATGCTAATGGACAGAAAACAATATCCTTATTAACTTAAAACCATGTTGAACAATCGGCATTCCATGTTATCCTCTTTTATCCAGCTCCAAATTCCTCTTCTTCACGACTTTTAAATGTGTTTTCTCTGGGCATAATGTTGCAACTTTTATACTGAGGGCTTGTTTTTGTTTGTGTGTCTCCATTTTCTGCATGAGCCTATTTTCTGCCTATCACAGGTCTATGGTTAGAGGATCTTCACTGTATAATCTGACATGGAGAACACATTGTCCCAGTATGTTTGGCCAAGATTTTATTGGGATCATCTCATACAGTGTGACAAATAATAATATTAAAAGACTGCAGATATTGCACCGTGTAAAACAGGCTTGAAGAAGCATTGGTTTGAAGGTGTTTGAGATTTGACCAATGAAAACGTCTCACTATGAAGTTACAGCTGCCATGCTACTTTTGAAAAGACTTTACCTTAAATGAACTGTGAGTAGGTTCAACAATCTAGAGAAAGTGAGCAGTGAACACTCAGGTCAGACATAGTCTAATGACCTCTGATATCTGCTTTCTCCTTATAGCTTCACAGTTTTAAGGAGCAGTTGACTGCTGCAGCGCAGAAAGCCCACAGTCTGAATCCCGTCCCAGGGAAAGCCAATGGTGTTCTTCTTCTGAACCAGCCCATCCTCATCGAGGCCTACGTAGGCCTCATGTCAACCCTTGGCAACCAGAACAAGCTGGGCTACTGCCTAGCAAGAGGCAATGTTGGTTTCTGAATGGAAATTCTGCTTTGATCAGTTAACAGCTTTATTGGAGTGAAAGACACTTAATAGTTGTATGTTTTGATATAGTTCTTAAATGTTTTTTAATAATGTTAATTCTGTTTGTCTACATAAACATATTGTCCATTTTTCAAGCTAAGCATCTCCAAAGATGTCGACAAATCAAAGCAATGTGATCACTGGCACATTTAAATTGTGGTTAAATGATCCACTTTGCGGTAAACTAAGGCCATGTAGGGTTCTCTGTTAAAATGTTTGCCAATATATTTTTGTCAGAATGTTTGTTTTAATCGTAAAATTTTAAGTTTGATGTTTATACATTATCATTTCCATGAAAATGAGTCAAGGGGAAAAAAAGAATGTTACCTTCACTCCTACTCCTGTAAGAACTAGAGATTAGCCACTAATAAATGATACAATATCATGATATTCAAACTGCAGAATATTGTTCTTCTAGATGATTCGAATGCTTCAAAGGAGGCTGCTTACATAGTTGGCATTATGGGAGGCAGCGTTTGTGTGCTCGAGATTTGGAAAGCAGTCTGAGGACAGCTGTCCTTTTTTTTTCATACTATTGTCAAGGAGGTTTCCTGAAGAATGCAAATATTACATGATAGATTACATGATCACAGTTTAATGAAAGTTTGAATAATATAATGGACAGAATTAAGGAATAAATGAAGAATAAATTTTTAGATACAAAAAACAGATGACACTGTGAGAGTGTGTGTGTTTTACCATCCATGGCATATATCAAGTGAATCCCCCATGATTGTACAATGAGGAGTGTCTCATACAGCAGGTCATTTACCACCCTCCTTAGAGTCTCTTTCTCTTTTCATTTACTCTGTAACAATTCTGTCATCAGTCCTACCATTTGCCGCCCCTTCAGTAATGCAATGCTCCTTACAGGCTCCCTGAAGCATGAAGGTGTATGTCATATTAGCGTGATGGTAGGAGTCTTGTTTTTAACAGTCAAGCCATGTGCTGGAATTTTCCCGGTTTTGTAATTGCAGTTCTGCTTGTTTATTTCTTCAGCAAAGTGAACAGATTAAACACAAATCTCTGAGTACAGCTGATGCAGAAACTGATTCTACATTCCATTGCCTTTTGGGAATCACTCAGAAGTCCTAAAATGCATCCCATGATGCTATCACTGCCTGTGTGCAGCCTATCCTTTTGTTCAGTCCATTCATTCCACATTATTAATACAGTGAAATACATCCATTGTGTGTTCTCAATCTCAATTGTATGTATGTAGTGATCCATTTTTATAAAACCTTTTCAATACACTATACAAGCTCTGGGTAATAAAGTGCATTCTTTCCAGCTGCCAGTGTTTATTTGGACTTTCTATCGGGTGCAAAAGGGGGGCCTGCTCTCCTGGTTCAGCATGAGAAATGAATAAGAATGGAAGAAACATACACTAAACGGTTGGCCTACTGCATGTTATGCATTATGCTCTTGTTCATCTGATTGTATTTTGAGACTCTACACAATGGCCCACTGTTAATGTGTGCAATGCTACCAGATTTTGTACATGCCACTCTGTGCGTGTGCATTCTCTTCACTCAGCAGCCTCCCACATTATCAGC
The DNA here is from genome assembly GCF_027358585.1 of Pangasianodon hypophthalmus. Lineage (NCBI taxonomy): Eukaryota > Metazoa > Chordata > Actinopteri > Siluriformes > Pangasiidae > Pangasianodon > Pangasianodon hypophthalmus. The sequence continues at coordinate 19,795,863 of NC_069711.1, forward strand.
TTACATGCTCAAGGTGTACAGCATCATACACATTAATACTGAAGACATGGTGCTCTGTGTGATCTTAATGTAAATAATAATAATAATAATAATAATAATAATAATAATAATATGTGCACAGCATAATGTAACACTTCTTAACACATCATAATATTTTGTTGAATTAAAACATAATATATTATTCTGAAGGATATTCTGTATATTATTATAGCTAAAGCATACGCTGTGACCTCTGTAAAGTGACCTTGGGGTTTGGACATTTTTATTTTGACAGGTATGGATGGAACAGGCCACTGATACTAGAAGGTTATTATAAATTTATTTTATTCATTCATTCATTCTTCAAAGGTTTCAGTAATATAGTAATTGATATATAGTGCAATTACTATATTTTGGTAGTTTACAGTAAGTCAATGCCTGAAGAGCCATTTTGTCATGCTAAACAGAGGTGTGCATGTGTGAGAGAGAATTCAATTTTCTTTCAATTTTATTTGTATAGTGCTTTTAACAGTGGACATTGTCACAAAGCAGCTTTACAGAAATGAATGGATTCAAAAAAATATATTGTAAATATGTGAATTTATCCCTGGAATTTATTAATTAAATTAAATTCAAGAATGGGATTATTAATCTCAATTTACCCCAAATATGTCAATTTTACACATTGGACAGCCATCCTTTCAAAAATATTTGGAATTTGAATTGAAATTGTTAAATTTATTCTGATACTGTATTAATGTTTTCCTATCAGAAAAATGGGAGGAAGAGTTGTTTTCAACTGTTATTTTTTTCAGCTGTCCAATCACCATTTACATTATGTGAGTCAGCTCCCAAAGAGCCGACTTTAAGAACCGATTCAGAAGGTCGACTCGTTCGTGAACGACACGCCTCTACTTGTATTCTACTTTACCTCTGCAGAAGATTTTATCGATTTAAGAACTGTTGGAGTCGACTCCCGATTTACAATGCCTGGAACTGGAGAATCGACTCTTTCAGAATCGACTCCTAGCATTAATCGTCAGAGAAAAACCTGTGGTAAGAAAGATGGCTATTAATATTATTTTTACTTAAGGAATCTATTTGGTTATATTTTGACAGACTACGTTGTTAGTTTTCTAATAAACGTCGTCACTACAGAAAGGTAAATTACATTAGCGGCCGAGCTAATTAGCTAAGTTAACTGCTTACCGTCCTTAGCTGTCTAGTGTTAGCTAAACGCTGTAACAGATTACAGTGAAGTGACTAAATTGTGTAAGAAGTATAACAGTTCATTCTCCAACTTCAACAAAACACACATTGCTTCACTCAGTGAAGTTTTGTTTTAATTAAGCAGCTGCCAGCTAGCTACTTCGACGAAGGGCCTGTTAGCAAACGTTTCCTTGGTTACGATGAGCTCGTGCCGCATGAGTGTCATTTCCGCCACTTATATCTGGACAAGTTGGGAAAAAAATCTATGAAAAATAAAAAAATGTATAATAAAAAATTATATATATATATATATATATATATATATATATATAGTTTCTATAGTTATAGTTTAAAGTTTCTCTCTTATTTTGTTTGAGATTAAGTGAATTAAGCAGACCTTTTTCTTTTCTTTTTTTTTTTTTTTTTTTTAATACTAATTCATTCAGCTTCAGTAACTGCTTTGGTCAGGCTCTTAGTGGATCCATGTCCTATCCCAGAAACACTGGGCGAGGCAGGAACACACCCTGGATTGGATGCCAGTCCATCATACACACACATTTTCCCACTCGTTTTCCACCCACACCTAGAGGAAATGTAGAGTCAACACTCCACGTGCTCACATGTTTTGGGAGGTGGGAGGAAACTGAAGAACCCGGAGGAAACACACATGGACACAAGGAGAACGTGGAAAACTCCACACGGACAGTAACCTGAGCTCAGGATCAAACCGGGGAGCTGTGAGGCATTTTTTTGGGCAGTCTTTCCCAGTGATGGGTCATTCTGGAGCTGACTGAATGTTAAGTCAGCTGTGTTAGAGTGGAGAAAACTGCACTATAGAGATTTCTGCGACTCTGAACCTCTGTTTTAAATCTTATTCCAAAATATCCATTCCAAAAGTTTGTTTTAATCCTTCCATAAATCACACTCTAAAAAAAAAAGCTGTAGGGAAGAGGACTGTGTATTTGTTTTGTTTCTTAAATGTGTGTGTTACAGAAGTCAGTGTGTTAATGTGGATCTTGGTGGAGCTTGGAAGCGTTTCATTACCCAAGCTCAGGAATTGCTGTGCCCTGGAGGAGCATTTGCAGTTCTACTTAAGCACAGAAAGGTTTTTTTTTTTATCTTTGAAAGAAAGCACTGGGTGAACTGCCAGCTTAGTTGTTAAAACAGAGGTGGGCCTAAAAAACAAGGAGTGACCGTGTTCCAGGTATGCAGCTGAATTTCACAACAGCATGCTTGGGGTGTGATACGGAAATATTTCACAATAAAATGGTGCTTCACTTGATGTCATTGCCTAAAATTTTCCCCAAAAAGGCATGTGGCTAATAATGAGGTGAGAAGTACGTACCATGTTACCTTCTGGATTTCACACACAGCTGTCCATTATTCTTTTACCCATGTTTGCATTAGTTGATAAACTATCCTTTTAGCTGCACAGATTTTTTATGTTTGACTTGCTCATGGGTACTGACTTCAGCCAAAAAGGGATGTGAGGAAAAATAGGATAGGAAGATGGGATCCGGGTGATCTAATCTTTTTGTCTTGTGTAAACAGCCATTGTAATGAACTCACCTTCTGCTTTGTTGTTTCTTTTTTTCTTATATTTTTTGTAAGCATGTTTACGTCATCTGTTTAATAGTGTTGCTGTGTGTTTGGATGTCTCCAAGGAGGCCCTAGTGATGATTCTGAGTCAGTGGTAACGTGGAACTCGCTTTTCTCATAAAAATGGCTGTTAACAGATCTAATAAAAGAGTCATTATTGTCCAGCATGTCAAACATTAGCAATTTTGACATCATCTCGGGAAATACCTTTTGAAAGAAAATGAACAAATATGAAATTGAACCCTAAACAGAGGTGCAAATGTTTATGGTTTATCAGTAGCATTTTTGACCTCTTGCAATGGCAATATGCGAGACACCTGAAAATTACGCCTTTCTTCTTTCTCAGATAAAATTTGACCGATTCACTGAAGGGGAAAGGATGCGAACACTGAACACGTGTGAATGACACATTTGTTTCTGAGGAGTTTTACTTTGCTCAGACGTTATGTGAGTGACCTTTGACCTGCGAATTTATGAACTCCAATAGAAAACACGAAGGCAGGACTATAATCTCTTTGGTCAATAAAAAAATGGAGATGCTATTAATTTGCTATTTTTGTACTGTTGCTTGGCACACATCTCGATGAAAAATAAATTTCCTAGCTAATGTTACCCCAGTATTCTCTCAGAAATCACACCTGGCAGAAGCAGCATACTGCTGATGTGTGCAAATCAGCAGTATCACCTGACCAATCAGGCAACATGCTACCAAACAAATGTCTGACTGGATATGAGTGGCGTAAACTGAAATCAGTTAACTGTAGGCAAAAATTTGGAATGCACTGTCTAGTTTTTTATATAAAAAAGTATTTTGCATTTCTGTATGAACAGATTAGAGCATGGAGTATGATGTGCCCTGCATCACTATTAATATTTTGTTGCGGTATGTAGACTAGAATAATTTTCTTTCTCTTTTTTAAGCATGGAGTGATCCCATCCATGAACATACTCTAGGTGCGTTGTGGTAAAATTCTGTTTTTTGTGGGTTTTTTTGTTTTGTTTGTTTGTTAACAATGTTGACACTTCTGTCTTGGCACTGCTAATCTTGCGCAGTCTTCACTGATCATTTAACTTTATTCAGTGTTAAACACTTCAGGCAGGGCACCTATTCATTTAAAATAAATACAGTTATCTTCTAAACATCCTCCAAATGCTTGAACTTGGAATTGGGATGATCTCAGTTTGCTCCAGGCGACAGCACTTGGTCATTTAACATTTGTAACGAACAGTGCACAGATTGATCAATGATTATGCAAAAAGATTATGGTCTAGGATGAATAAGCATGTGCAATAATAGCTGTGTTAAAAAAGTGGTGTTATTTTATGGGCAATATGGAGGAGAGGAGTTGTTAGATTAATCATCTTTAGAGCAATTTTCCTTACATTCCACCCTGATAAGGTAAAACACTGCCTGAGGCTACAGAATACAGCGCATGGGCTCTTCAACCCAACCTACATTCAACTATTTAAACCAGAAAGAAGCCATCAGAGGTCGCTTACAAAAACATTTTTGTAAAATATAGAAACTATAGAAAAATAAATAAATATAAATTTAGAAAATATTATATATACAGTACTGTGCAAAAGTCTTAGGCACATGCAAAGAAATGCTGTAGAGCAAAGATGCCTTCAAAAATAATGAAATTAAATGTTTCTTCATTTAAAAAAATATTATGAAGAGCAGTAAACAGTAATAAATGAAACAAAGTCAATATTTGGCGTGACGCTCCTTCGCTTTTTTAAAATAGTAGTCTCAGGTACAATTAGTGCAGTTTTATAAGGAAATGAGCTGTAAGTGTTACTGAGCATCTTGCAAAAGCAGCCACAGTTCTTCTGGAGACTTTGACTGTCACACTTGCTTCTTATTTTTGCAGCAAAACCCAGCAGCCTTCATTATGTTTTTTGTCTATTATGTAATATGCTGCTTTCTTTACTGACGTACAAACATTTTTCTGTATGTACATACACACACACGCACACACACACACACACACACACATATATATACATATATATATATATATATATATATATATATATATATATATATATATATATATATATATATATATATATATATATATATATGTGTGTGTGTGTGTGTGCGTGCGCGTGTTTGTGTGTGTGTATGTATGTATGTATGTATTTTATTTATTTATATATATATATATATATATATATATATATATATATATATATATATATATATACATTTTTTTTCTTTATATTTATATTTTTTTTCTTTCAGATAGACTTTAAGGATGTCTTTGACAAAAGAAGAACATATTATTGAAATAATTCTTATGGCTGGATTGGGAAGCTGTCGCAAGGTTGCGATGAACATGCAATTACATGCATAACAACAGATAGAGTTCATCATGAGTAGGAGAGACGACTCAGTGAGTGTTTACAAAGAAATGGCAATCAAGGAAAAAAGTGTTAATTTCCCTTCATATGGACACTTTGGGGACACCCTGTAGTTTTTTTAATGTTATGTTATTTCTTTTGCTGTATTTTAGAGACTCAAAGAAGCTTAAATAAATAAATAAAAATAATTAAACGCATTTTTTTTTGCCTTACTACACTCACTGAGCCCTTTATTAGGAACACCTGTACACCTCCACATTCATGCAATTATCTGAGTCACTCAGCCAATCGTGTGGCAGCAGCTTTGGGTAGTGTTCACATCAACCATCAGAATGGGAAAACATGTGATCTCAGTGATTTTGACTGTGGCATGATTGTTGGTGCCAGTGTTCCTCTTCTGTCAGCCAAGAACAGAAAGCTGAGGCTGCAGTGGGCACAGGTTCACCAAAACTGGACAGTTGAAGACTGGAAAAACACAGCCTGGTCTGATGAATCTCGATTTCTGCTGAGGCACACAGATGGTCAGAATTTGGCGCCAACAGCATGAATCCATAGACCCAACCTGCCTTGTGTCAACAGTCCAGGCTGGTGGAGGTGGTGTAATGTGTGGGGAATTTTTTCTTGGCACACTTTGGGCCCGTTAATACCAATCAATCATCGCTTGAATGCCACAGCCTCTTTGAGTATTGTTGCTGACCATGTGCATCCCTTCATGGCCACAATTTACCATCTTCTAATGGCTACTTCCAGCATGATAATGCACCATGTCAGAAAGCAAAAGTCGTCTCAAACTGGTTTCATGAACAAGACAATGAGTTCAGTGTTCTTCAGTGGCCTTCCCAGTCACCGGATCTGAATCCAAAAGAACACCTTTGGGACATGGTAGAATGGGTGATTCACAGTATGACAGTGCACCTGAAAAATCTGCAGGAACCGTGTAATGCAGTCATGTCAACATGGACCAGAATCTCAAAGGGATTTTTCCAACATCTTATGGAATCCATGCCACGAAGAATTGAGGCTGTTTTGAGAGCAAAGGGAGATCCTACCCAGTATTAGTACAGTGTTCCTAATAAAGTGCTCAGTGAGGTATATCAAGGTGTTTTAGATACATTTACATTGCATATAAAATAATTAAATTATAATGTTTAACATTATAAGTAAAAGATGTGCAACAATATAACATTCAAGCTATGAAATAAAAATTAACTTTAGAAAGTCATTCATTTATCTTCAGTAAGCGCTTTATCCTGGTGAGGGTGGTGATGGATCCAAAGCCTATCCGGGGAACACTGGGCAAGAGGTGGGAATACACCCTGGATAGGACACCAGACCACTGCAGCCACACATACACACACATTCACACACCCATTTTAACTTTAAACATACTGTATACATGAAGAAAGAGAGTATTAATGAGTCAGCTAAAAATGAGTTTTAGTATGGACATTCTGTTCTATATTTATGGTGTTAAATAGGAAAACTCTTATATAAATCTGTCCTTTAAAATTATATGTACTGAACAGTTCAGGGATCGTGACCATAGTACACAGAATGTGCTATAATAAAATTGAAGATTGCTAAAATATATTGAACTCTTTAATGTTCTGTATGTCAACCAAAGCCTTTTTAAAACCAATGCCAATCATATGGGTTGTGTTTGTCAGGTCTATACCTTACGGGCAACCCTTGTCTTCATGTCTTCACACAGGTTAATCTGTAGTGGAAGGGGAAATGGCATGTCTGTAGACAGGTGCTTTTGGAGTTTGTTGTGATGTGAAATGAGGTTCCTCGTTGCCCCGGAGTGGAATTTAACTGGCAAAGTGAGAGCTGGGTGGAGGGGCTTTGAAAAACTTTCCAAGCGCCCATGACCCTGAATGACCTGACTAACACCAGAGCTGCACAACATGCCTGAAGCAAGTAACACTAGATGGACTTGCCAGGCTTACGTGGCACACGGTCTACAGTTCACTCGGCCCCCCTAGGAGCACTCGTTACAGACAGTGTTGAAGTGCTGGAAAGGAGGCTGCAGGTTACACAGGCCTGGTTCCAAATCACACATCTCACAGCACTCAGCTTTTATTGAGTTAGTTTAATAATTGTGCATTCTAACTATTGAACAATTACTCAAGGGCTAAATGCTTTGTTTGTAATATCAGGCATGTACTAAAGAGATAGACAGGGTAGAGGAAGCAGTTGGAATATGCACTTGTCCTCAGGTCACTCGAGTACCATAGTGTAACTTGTTTATTCAGTAAACATGAGGCACCTGTTGGTGGAATGCAGGTTACTAAGCTAGCCCAGTGGCATTTATGATCCCTGCTGTCCACTTCTCCCTTTTCCATTTCTACTCTTTCCATCTGTCAACCATACAGCTGTGTGTAAGTACCAGATTGATAGCAATATTTGTTTTTATTTACACCCTCGTCTGCTGTTTCTGCGCCAGCTGTCCGTGTTGTGTCTGGAGCGGTGTGTTGAACTTTGTGAGGAATGGGACTCTTGGAAAAGGCTCAAGCTCGCCAGTCCTCCCAGCTATGCAGAATGCAGAGAGGAACACGCCCTGGATTTCTACTCGTGGAAAACAATAGCTATGGCGAAAATGTGAGGATACCATCCCTGTCAGACGTCATCACCACGAAATGCTAGACTCAGCCATTTAGTTTCTTCACTAGTGATTGATGTCAGAAAAATAACAGTCATTTTTCACATGATTAGAGTGTCTGTTTGTCTTTTATTCCCCCCACATAGTGACAAAATCATTTACTGAAGTAAAAGATGTGCAACAAGCATCTTTGTGTGAGCAGAAATTGGAAGGTGTAAACTACAAACTGCGGACGGTTATCATTTCCCACATGGACAATAGAGGAGAACTGATCAATTGTTAGCTGGTGGGTAATTTCTACTGGAAAATTGCACAGCTTTAGAATATGGGCAACAAGCTATGTTAATATGCAGTCAGAAGCAGCTTACCTATGAGAAAGTCTTCACTGTAGCCTTGCATTAAAAAAACATAGATAAGAATCACAGGATCACCAACCTACTGATTATTTTTGATCCCAATGTCTAATGGCTACAGGAATGTCATTTATTTGTGTATGGTTCATTTTGTCAAGGGCGAATTACAGCAGAACAGCACAGAAGCTGGCAAACCGAAACCGTTTCATTTCAACATGCATTTTGCTGAAAACCTCCTGTAATTCATGCTAGGAACTGGAGGTAACTGATTACATGATTCATGGCTGCTTGTTCCACCTGTCAACTCAGGTGGGGGAGGAAAACATGGAAAAGAGAGCGAGAGAGAGGGAGAGGGAGAGAAAGAAAACAACACCTTTATAAGATAAAGATCTTCTCCATGCTAGGTAGGCGATTGTCATTTGAATGGCTTTGACTGGAGCTGTGTTCTGCAGAAATCATGCTCATCTACAATGACAGCATAAATAAGGGTATTCGCCACTGATTTTCTCATGCAGATACCCACACAATCTGTAGTAATTTGTGCGATTTCAACCAAATCTGCTGACATGGTCGCATAACAACACCTTTAGCCTTGTGTGTGTTTGGCAGTCTGGGAAAACCTGTCAAAAACACCATGACGGAATCCTGGCAGAGAGCCAAAAAAACATGGAAAATCAGGTTTTGAGCAAAAGTGGGTTTTCTGCCTATAACACGTTTTGAGAACTCAACTTTAAGAAAATATATTTCACCAAAAATAGGTAGGAATGTTGCCTAGGCTATCCTGCTGCAAAGATCACGACAAGTAACGAGCCAGCTTAACAAATGCAGTGGTAAAAACGGTCTGCCTAAAGATAATAAAAACCTTGTTAGCTATGTGCTGATTTCCTCACACAGTGATTGGCAGGCAATGATTAAGTATTTTTGATAGCTATGTGCCATAGTGAAACAGACATAAGCCTGATCAGTTCAATTTGTAATCAGATACTGGCTGTCACATCATCTTCAAAACACAGAAAAGTGCTTACACAGTCTGTACGGATGACAGCACACAAAATATTTTTAAATGTTTTAAATGCTTTTAAATGACCTGATAAAAATATGGCCAACAGAACAAGTCACTGAATTAGTGAGCAATTATATCAGCACTGATGTAAGGATGAAAACAGATCAGTCGAATAAAGAGATGATAATGAGGCTTGTGTTTAAATACTGTGAGTGAAATTTACCACAAGTGTTAAAACTGGAAAGACTTATTTGGATAATGCTGATGTTTAAAATGTTTACACATTTCCTATCATAAACTGATGAGAATTATTTTTTATTAAAGAGTTACTGATTTGTAAGTAGATTAGGTTACAAATGTAGAGGTGTGTGGGGCGTGGGCTTGCTATAGCCTGATTACCTCAGGATAATATTAAAACCAGTTAAGGTAATTCTAACTGATATAATATAGAGATGACGTCAGAGTTATTAGCTACTCAGAAAACTGCTTATGATGTAAATGTAATGACTTCTAATATTCTATAAAAGGAAATAATTATTAAACATGGAATGATGGCTAGATGGGTGGGACTTCTGAATGGCCTGTCAGTCAGTAGACTGTGAATCAAGGCTGGTATGAAGACCATAGTTTTCATGGTCATTTTATAATTTGTAGTCATGTTTATTACATATTAAATTAAAATGTAATTAATAAGTAGCATTTGCTTTCAGACCATCAGTGTGGAGTCGAAATGAAATCTTTAAATGCTCGAAATTTAAAATGCAATTTTCTTCCTTTTCATCTTTGCAGGTAAGCAGACTTTTTTGCGGTTAAGACACAAAAGTAAACATATCCTGTAGTTTTTAGAACCTATATTTATATATTATATTATATAAATATACCTTGTCACCTTTGATATAGTTAAATGGGGTTCAATAAACATGTTCCTAAAAAAATCCAGTGAAACCCAGCTAGGCTACAGAAGCTGCAGGGGAGAGGGACCTAAAGCCCGATGACAGGCGGGTTTAGGGGGGCCATCATTAGTGGCAGAAAGAGCAGATGCTTCTAAGGGGCCCTCCTTAAGCCCCGGAGGTGCGTTCACACTCACTCTGTCCCTGCCGTGACTCCCAGCAATCTCAAACTTTTTAGTCTGCTGTGTAATCCAAGCCTGGAAAATGCACCCACGAAACAACCCCTGCATGCCCGGCTGCTTGGAGTTCTCCACATTCTGTAGATAATGAGCAAACTGCAATAGAAACACATTCCTCAGTGATATCAATCATTTTTTTCAGATGTACTGTGTGATAAAAATAGAGTCCATTTGCCGTACAGTGCCATACATACATATATATATATAACATATTTATGTATATATATATATATATATATATATATATATATATATCTTTAATTTACGTGTGTCATGCCATACTTTGCACCTGCATGTTTGTGTAGCATCTCTGCAATTCATCACACAGATCTCAGTTTTATCCCTTGTGAAGTACTGTGTAAGTGATTCTTCATACATGTGATTGTTTGCCAACAGGGGGCAATGCATGCCTTACTGCAGAAGCAATCAGGCCCAGTGTACTTTCTGTTTAGTCAGCAAAACAAGCTCTCTGCCCTCAAGTATTTAAACAAGCAATTATTCTTTTTCACTTCACCCATTATTCCTGACATTAATATGGATTCTTACAGAGGAGCTCACCTTTCAAGAATGTTCTGTTCGCCCTTTCAGAACAGATAATAAAACTTAGTCGTTCATCTCTTTGATTTCTTGCCTGCGCCCAAACTCGGTTTTACACTAACAAGACTCCTGACTTGAGAAAGCAGAAATAAATTTCTGCCTATAAGCAAAGCTTATAAAAGTATAGAGAGGCATGTGGTGTTGACTTCCCTCAGCACTAGCATTGGCCATTCCTGTCCGTTTCAGGCCTGGAGCTCTGTGGTTTTAATCCTCTCCTGACAAGTGGGAGAGTTTATGAGCGAGGTCAGACAAGAGTGTGAGTTCATGGAACACTAACCCCAGAGCGCACACTGCTGCCTCCTGACACCCTCTTCCCTCATCTCCTTCTGCCCTCAAGCTTCTCCCTACTTGACCTCTTGAAGCAGGGCAAGAGTTTGATGGGTTGTTGCTTAAAACAATCCCCACGCTATGCTCTCTCCCTCTTTCCCTGCAAGCCTTGTCTACCCAGTGCAACACATGTATGTCTTTACCTTATACACTTTCACTATCTTTGAGTCCTGACCCCACCAACCAGCACATACCAATTCTCAGCCCTCCTCTACTCTCTCTCTTTTCACACCATTCCATTGGGATAACATGCCACTGTGTCCTCAGCAACCCTTATCACACAAATATGTCTTCCTCAAAATTGCTGGCATGTATCCTCACAGTCTGTAAAGAGATTTGACAGCTGTGGGCTTATGGTTTACAATAAACATGCTAACATTCTCCTCCTGTTGCCTCTCTGGGCTTACTTGAGATGCACGGTAAATATTTTTTCAGCACGGAGAGGGAGAGGCTCGTTGTGCAGGACTGACACTTTGCCAGCCAGTGTGAGACACTCATCTCATAATTGGCATTAATAATCTGGGTGGTGCAGAGAGCTTGAGGTGCCTCTGTTGAGTAGAATCACATCTGTAAGTCAGGGGATTCATGTGGTCTCTTGCTATTATTAATCTCACCGAGTGCTTTGCCACCTGGTGGTGTATAGTGGGAATACATGACCTGGGTTTGGCCAAAGGACATGGCCAATGCAGCTCTTACACCCCAAAAATGTCCTGAAAAAAGAGGCTTACACTAGAAGCCTACACGCTGCTCACACACTAAAGCTGAAAACATTACAAAAGAAAAGACACAACAATCACGAGTTACTGATCAGACCGGAAAAGGGAGTCCTGGTTTAATGACACAACAAGATTTGTAACCGCACACAAAATAGGCTTACTTTACATAAGGTGAACGTTCTGTGCATGAGACCTACATAAGACGTTGTCTTGTTACATAAAATGCTCCCCAATCGAGGAGAACCAAACTTTTAAAGTGCATAAGGTCATCTCAGATACAGAACTGCTCATAAATAAATGCCAAATTTAGAATAACCACTGAACAAAATTACCCCAATTCTTTAATGGTTGAATGTTGGCGGTTTATATTTCTCCACTCAGACCCATGAGGAGTCCAGTCCAGTGGTTCTCACGCTCGTGCAATGGATGATCCTGATCTTTCTAAGATGATTCTGATAAGTAGAACAAGGCTTGATGAATGCTTGATTGATGGCTTGTTTTCCCTGTGGCGAGCAGCACAATGGCAGCAGGTCTGTTGTTCTTTGCGACTCAGAGCAGCATTGGGGGCAGCAACCTGATGACACAAGGGGTCAACTCCTGTCTGCCCAGCTCTCATCACCCTCTTGCTCCTGTCAGCTTCACACAATAGCCACCAAGTTGCACAGGACACTGAGCAGCTACTTTCAATCGTATAAACCAGAGATAATCAACTAGTGGACCACAGTCTGGACATGGACCCACAAAAGTATTTCAGTGGACTGTCTGGGAGAAAAAAATCAGTATATGTGTTGTATTGAAAACTGTCTGTAATTCTGTGGCTCTACTTTTCTAAACATGAGCCAGCTTGGCTTCTGTCGCAGATCATCTTTCATGCCTTATCCAATCACATACATATATGTAAATTATTTAGCTGAAGGCAGCTCATGAGAAAGGGAAGAAGTGAAGTGATGACATGGCTTGTTCAAAAATAAGAAAATTTGATGCCAGAAAAACAAACATTTAATGTCTAATGACGAATAGAAAGAGACGTGTGTGTTTGTTCTGCTCTTCAAGTTTAAATCCAGTGTATCTCATCTCATCTGTTCAGAGTTTGCAGCTATGAAACTAAACCTGACCACTTTGAATTGATGCTTATTTATAGGCATAGATTAATCATTAATTATTATGCATTAAAAAGTAACTTTTTTCACCATTCCTTCATGACAGTTGCTTCTCTGGTTCTTCGTAAAACTTTTTTATGAAACTTCACAAGTTTTAGTTGAATACGCTGGTATAAACCATTCACTGCTTGTTATTTCTACACGCCTGTTGTAAACTGTAGTCAGTGTTATAAGCACCGGAGTTCTAAAGCAATCAGTTTGCAAATACAAAGATTAGAAAAGAGTCAGAAGTGTTTTATCCCACCTGAAGCCAACTTCTATTTGGGCAAGTCTTGTTTTCGGATGTTTGTGTCGTTGCTACAGCCAACCTGTGGGTCAGCAACAACATGTACCAAGGTGTTCGTGTGATATATATATATATATATATATATATATATATATATATATTTTTTTTTTTTTTTTTGCAGGCAACATCTGCAAAATCAGATAAGAGATTTTAGAGCAGAACATGTTGATATGGTGGAAGCTGGTAAAAAGACATTTTTTTTAAGTGAGGAGCTTTGTTTGAGGTCATTTCACACTATTTTGGTTGCAAACATACCACCTGGATCAGGGCATGCTGGAAAGCTCTTAGTTTGCATGGCAAAATAAAAAAGATGTTGCAACACAAAGTTGAGAAATTCATGCCATTTGCGTTGATAGTATTTGCATGTGCAGTGTATCTGGCAGATTGTTAATGTTGTGGCTCTGTAGTTACCGCATTGCAGAACACATTGTAGGTTAGCTGGTTTGATTGCTCCTGATCTGCTGTTGTCTTGTGTGGAATCAGCCCTAAAGGCATACAGCACAGATCTACACATTCTGAGAGAGGTCTGGGAGGATCCACAGCTCTTAAAGCCTTAAGCAAATCTGTTCTGCATCTTGTCATTCTTAAAGATAGACAGTACCCAGACTCTCGCACTCACTCCCATACATAAACCAGAGTGAAAATTACTAGAAATTACTCCAACAGCTCCATTTGACATTTCTTACAGTAACTCAGTTACCTGCTACACGTTGGGTCTCAATGATCAGCTTTTTTTTTTTAAGTAAAGTTATATGTGTAAATGTTTTTGTAGGCCGAGCTGAACTAAAAACTCCTGGCCGATTTAAGTTTCAGTAACACTGAATTTCTTCGTGCTCATGTGCCTGTGTTGATAATCACCCTTAAATTACCAAGCACCTTCATGGCACAGCTGAGTTACATTTATTGACACCCACAAAACTCCATAAAAGGCAAGGCTCAGAGAGAGCTGGAAAAAGACAAAATGACTAAATGGCAAAAGAGTGCCTCCAGTAATGCAGCTCAGCCACTGCAGCGACTTGGCTAGCATAGACACACAATAACTCTTCCTCTGTTTATAGGGTGGAAGAAAGCAATAAAAACATTCATAAATAAAGGCAAATAAGACTAGCCATTCATTTAGGACAAAAGAAATGTTCTTTTGTCCTAATTGAATGGCTAGTCTTATTTGTCTTAATTTATGGATTTGTTTTTATCTCTTTCTTTCAAGTCATTAATATGAAATGACACACAATTTTCATTAAATTTTTGTGCGTAATAGAAATAAATAATCTACTTAACCTTGCCAACATAATCTGTATTGAAATTTGCAGTAACTCATCACTAATTACACAATTTGAAACCTAGGATCACGTTAAGGAGTCTCATCATACTGTACATACATTAACACAAACTCAGGAGCTCTCTTAGGATACAAATGTTTTCCCCAACTTACAGGATTTTCATGAATGCCACATAACGTGTATAAATGCTCCTGCGAATAATTTTCAAATCCACTTGTTCATGTCCAGCTTGATAACTGAGGCCCATTGAGTGTTTACTCCAACAACTCAACCTGGTTTAGCAAACTGCTGTTTGGAAACAATACGGACTACAGGATGTGTTTTTGGTGGCACACTTGGTGACAGAAGATACAGCATCTAAATAATCACGCCTAGTCTATTGTAGGTATTCAAATATCTATTACTCTTTGTGCCAAATAAGAACAAAACCCTCCCAAACACTCACCATTTTCTTATCCAGAAACAATCACAGATACGTATATCAGGTAGCAGGAACTAAGGCTGTAGTTAATAGGTCCCACTGACCATGGCTGTAGTTTACATTCCTCCAGCATAAGAACCCTTATTCCCACCAGCACTCTAGTGATGCTATACTGATATGCCACAGAGTCCCTAAACAGGAGGGGAGGACAGGAGACAAAGAAAGAGTTTGTCATTTTAAGTCTGTTGTAATAAATAAATTCCAGTTAACTGATTCGAGAGGTTAGAGAGAAAGAGAAGCAGGTGTTTATTCCCTGATTTGTGCCTTTTTATTCAGTATAGAAATGAATACATTTCTGTGCATCCCTGTACTAGATCAGAGTATGCGTGTCAACCAGCTCCTTAAAATCTCAGGACAGTAGTTTCAGATTTCAGCCCTCTTTCTAAATACAAACTGTTTCTGTTAGCATAAGGGTAGTTTCTAAATAACTCAGCATTCTGAGTTTAAGTGGTTAAATAAAAATGGATAAACTAGGGGTCTTATTTATAGACACATGTAAAACAACCCTAAATGTGAACATGTGCTTGTTTCTGAAAGGGAGGTTACGTCATTGAAAAACTTTCCCTCTGGTCTGTTTATTAATCAGAAATCATCTTAGAATAATGTGCACGTGTGAATGAGAGACAACCCCAAATATTCTTATATGGTGGGACACGAGATATAAACAGCAGTGTGAGTAATTAGTCCTGGTAGTTTTCTGTTAAAAATTACAGGTGAAGTGCAACATTGGAGCAAAAAGAACAAATAGAAGCAAGATTCTGAGAATAGTAAAGCGCTGTGGCTGTACTTGCTTTGTCAGAGAACCTCGTCCATGGTGCATGTAGAGAGTGCTTTATCCAAGATTGATTAGACCTTTGTTCTTGAAGGTTACTATATTTTTTGTACATCACTATATTTTCCCCTGTTTTTTTAACTTCACTATTTTCCTCTAATTTTTTAAATTTCACTATAGTTTTTCCTGATTTTTTTGCACTTCATTATATGTTTTACACTTCACTATTTTTACAGATCACTATATTCCCTCCTTTGTTTAATTTCACTATCTTTTCCCCTATTTTTATCCTCACTGTATTTTCCCCCTTTTTTGCACTTCACTATATTTTTTGCATTTCACTATATCTTTTATTACTTGCACTATACCCCCCCCCCCCCCCACACCGCTTTTACTTGCACTATATTTTCTCAAAATTTTGTGAAATTCACTATAGTTCCCCCTATTTTTAACCTCACTGTATTTTCCCCCTTTCTTAACTTCGCAATGTTTCCCCCTTTTTTGCACTTCACTATATTTTTGCATATTTTCCCCGATGAAGTTTGCACTTCAAAATATTTTTGCATTTAATTTTTAATTAATAAAAATGAAACTTATTTTTAGTTAATTTTGTGTATTTTTTTCTGCATTTTTACTGCATTTCACTATATTTTATATTATATTTAATTTTTTTTTTTCCATTTTGCACTTCACTGTATTTTAGCATAATTAGTGATTAACAGTATTGGACCAGTGATGTGAAAGTCACATCCTAGTCAAGATGTTGATACATTTTGAAATGATAACATGCAGGTTCTGGTTTTATAAAAATAGATACTTATGTCAGTTTTACCATGAGTACAGATCCATGGTATTTAAGATCAAATCTAATTGTATGATTGTTTTATAAATGATGCTATAGGATTTTAATATAGGAAGTCCATTGGAATCTGTTTAAACTTTGGAGAAGTGTTTACCAGGTGTGACGGGCCATGTTACTGAGCTGCAGTGTAAATTGAGCAGATGACGTGTTTATTACCTTGAACTCTGTTCATCATGTCCCGTTTGGGAGTCGGCGTCAGTTCAATTAAATGCACATAACTCTGTTCAGCCTGAGCACCTCTATCTGAAAACCAATCCGGCTTTGCTCAGTACTGAGCCCACTCCAGTTCTGCATGAAGGAGCAGTTACGCGAGAATGTTTTTAGTGAGGCGATGATCCTCTGCAACATTTACTGAAAGTGGAAAAGAATGAATTGCTTTCACAACTTGTTCTGATTCAGTGGAAACACACACTAAGTCACGCTAACGTTCTTACACACACATACACACATTCTTTCCTTGAAAACCTTTTATTTACAGTAGTTGCTGTGTGATTCCTTAACCGAATAAAAGTGCAAATGGCATGACTCTGGCCTCCATTTGAGTCAGTCAGTCTAAATCTCACTTCTTCAGCTTGGGTCTATTGAGAACCCGTGGAAACCAAGTTACTGTTGACACCATTGCGTCCTGTTTTCTTAGCATGACTCATGTTGGAAATTTAACATTGCAACATGAGCACCTTTTAAAGTAATTCCACATCTCTCCTGCCAGCTGCTATGAGTTCATGTGGACACCTTCCATCAGGTCAAACATTTGAAATGTATGGATTGTATTTTGCATGGTTCACAGAGAATTAAATGATAACTGAAATTACGCAAGTACGCGACAGTGTCAGATCTCAGTACTCAATTTGACCTTCAGACACTTTGTAAGCTTTCACAGACAGAAGCTTTTAGAATGCTTTGACTAGTTTATTGCTTTGACAAGTTACCACAACAATCTGTTATTAAATTGATCTTTCAAGCCCCCTGAAAAATACTTGCTCAGATTCCAGCGTCCCGTCATATCATCTCACCATGTTTTATTTTTAAGTGCTATCCAGTGACAAAGGGCACCTCCAGGCCTCTCTTAGATTACCCGCAGATGGGTGCTGCTTCATGCGCGCAGGATAAAATGTCACTGGGATGCCACCAAACATCATAATGTGCTACACACACGTCCACTTTCACAGGTCGAGGGTTCAGACCAATCACACTTGTCACTCTGTTGCCTGGATACGGCTCTCCTGGTTGCTAAACACCAGGCCTTATGTTTTACATCATGGGCTATTTTTCTGAAAGTTGGAATATCCAAGATAAGGTTACGCCATAGAAGTGCTGAGCTTGGGACACCTGCTCATATGTGTATGAGAGCTGTTAAACTAGGTGTCTTTTCACACTCTGTACTGTACACACCCCACTGCACACACTTGCTTGAACTCCTAATGCTGTTTTACTGCTATGCATGACTAATTTAACTTAATTAATTTACTTGATGCATATATATAATGAGCCTTCAACCTGTTTTTGAATGATTAATGTTAGTATTAAGGGCAGCATTAATTTTAAACAATAGAGGATAAAGTGAGATTAGCTTCACAGCACGCACAAAATCTTCACTTCTGTTAATTCAAGCAAACAAAAGAACCACAAACAGCAATGTGCTGCCAAGATTTACAGAGCAATCAGAAAGCCAAAGCAAAAACAAAGTTAAAACTGGATCTCTGATAGGTTGTGGATGTAAGGGTTTATTTGGAAGTGGAAGCCTTAGATATGAGGCAATGAGTTGGCATGAACTTTACATCGTTTTTTTCTGACTTGAAAGAAAAATCACTCATAGAGGCACCTGCAGAACAGCAGCCTTCAATTTGTTTTCATTTTGACATTACTCAGTGAAAAAGGAGGAACTTGATTTAAATAATAGTTAAATAAAATACAGTAGAATTTTATTTATTTATTATTTAAGATAATAATTTATAGAATTTTATCTGCTCGTTTTAAATGTATTTATATTACATATAAATATAAATAATGTCTAGGGCTCAATAATAGAATAACAGCCTGCAAAATGTATGACCCCAGCTTCATTACTGCTGCTGTACCATTAAACCCATAGTAAAGACAATACAGTGATGTCACTGTCACATGTATTATAATCTTATCAAACAAAAGATATTTACGTTACTCTTTTTTCAGTTTACAAAAAGAATGACTGTTTTTGACTCCACCTTAAGATAGCTCAGCAATTTGTAACAAATAACAAACCGGTTTAGTCTATGGACTAACAGCTATGACCAGATCTGAGTAATGTGAATTAGCAGACAGCAAGGTGAAAAAAATAAAAGATGTAATCTGTTGATGAATGCCACAAAGCAAGAAAAAAAAAACATACAAACAAATCTGGTTCCCACCAAAAGTTGTCCTTCAGGATAATCCAAACTCTGGCATTCTGCCTGTTTATTGGTTGCCGCAGGTGATGTGAAATTTTCCCATGAATCGGTGTTAGGTGGAGAAGTCATTGTGACAAAAGTGAAGAGAGAGAAGTTTGAATCACAGCGTGGGAAAACATTCACCTTTGGTTCTACATTGTTTAATTAGACTAATATGTCACAGTCCCACGGTCAACCAACCTCCAAATGGCACCATGTCAAAGGAGGAACACACCTTCTAATGTTTTACTATTAATCACAAATTTGCATTCGGTGCCCAGTTGGATTGTTTGTATGCAAAATGTACAGCAATTGCAATAAATTATTAATTGTGAGGTTTAAGGTCATATAACATTATTATATACAGTCAGCTCCATAAGTGACTCATTTGGACAGAGATACAATTTTCATTATTTTGCCTCTGTGAAATGAAGCAATCAGGATGTGATTGAAGTGTAGACTTTCAGCTTTAATTCAAGGGGTTTAACAAAAATATTGCATTAACTGTTTAGGAATTACAGCCATTACTCAAAAGTAATGGTACAGTTGGCTGATAAGCAGTTTCTTGGCCAGGTGTGGCCTGTTTCCTCATTATTTCATGACAAGTTAAGGAGATAAGAGGTCTGGAGTTGATTCCAAGCGTTGAATTTGCATTTGGTAGCTGTTCATAGGAACTCTCAATATGCAGACCAAAGAGGTGTCAATGCAAGTGAAAGAGGCTGTCATTAGGCTGAAAAAACAAAACAAATCTATCAGAGAGATTAACAGAAACTAGCAGAAACTTTAAGAGTGGCCAAATCAACAATTTGGTACATTCTTAAAAAGAAGGAATGCATTGGTGAGCTCAACAACACCAAAAGGCCTAGAAGACCACAGAAGACAACTAAAGTGGATGATCACAGAATTCTTTCCTTGTTGAAGAAAAACAAATTCACAACATCTAGCCAAGTCGCGAACACTCTGGAGCAGGTACCTCTAAAAAAGCCTGACTAGTTCTGATGCAAGATTAACTTGTATCAGAATGATGGGAAGAGAAGAGTATGAAAAAGGAAAGGAAGGTCTCATGATCCAAAGCATACTACATCATCTGTCAAACATGTGGATGCAGTATTATGGCGTGGGCATGTATGGCTGCCCATAGAACTGGGTCACTGGTGTTTATTGATGATGTGACTGCTAATAGAAGTATCAGGATGAATTCTGAAGTGTATAGAGCTATACTTTCTTCTCAGATTACGTCAAATGCCGCAAAAGTGATAGGACGGTGCTTCACAGTTCATAATAACCCAAAGAGTACCACGAAAGCATCCCAAGAGCTTCTTAAGGCACAGAAAAGGAATTTTTTTAAATATCCAATGGCCTCAGTTGAGCATGCTTTTCACTTACTGAAGACAAAACTGAAGGCAGAAAGGCCCACAAACAAGCAGCAACTGAAGGGAGGAAACTCAACATTTGATGATGTCCATGGGTTCCAGACTTCAGGCACTAATTGAATGCAAAGAATTTGTATTATTTATATTATTGTATTATTAAAAATAATCCTAATCTTTATGATTGTTAGTTTGTCCAATTACTTTTGAGCCTGTGAAAATGGAGGGACTGTAAAAAATGGCTGTAACAGCCGAGATGAGATGCGCACTACTGATAAGTTGCGGTGAGACACACAAGCCCAGTCTTTTCATTGGATGCAGTGAATGCAAAGTGCCTGCAGTTACACTCACACACAACGGGGTTCATAAAAGCATTGTTAAATGTGTAAATATAAAGAAGTCATGTGCGTTCCCTCTTTAATGTTTAAGGATTAAATATGCTGAGTAATATATGTTTTTAATATTGATGTGTTAAGATCAATTACCTAGTATTCTGACAATTGAAGTATCTCTGTGCTTAAAAATAATTTACCATGTTTACCTGTAAATGGCGCTCGGCTGCTAGGCAGTTTCAGGGTCGTCCAAGTAACATGACAGTTCATGAATTATCACCCCTGAAGCACTATACAATACACTGGACATTCTGACTCATTGGACATCCCCTCCATTACTCACAACATACACTCCATGCAAGCCTTGCCATGTGTGTATATCATATTTGTATGTTGACCCGTGTGTTGCGAGGCAGGCCAAAGCCCAAGACCCTCCCACTTGGCCAGCTGCTTCCCCCTCGACAACTGCTTTTTCGGCTATATGTAATTGAAGGAATCTAATAGTGCATAAAGACAAATTAAGGAAGATGATGTGTGTGAAGGCGCATGTGCAATGCTCTCGGTCTACACAACCCAGACCTATACGGTTACAGATTAATGTGGGTTTAACACCATGGCTCAGAGTTATGATGCTGCATGTTAAACCCCAGGCAGGGATGATAAGCGCATTAGAGATGCGGGCCAGGACGAGGCAAAGACTGACGTAACTGTTAATGTGCGAAACGAGGACATGCATCTGATGTGAAGTAATAGGACAGTGGTGAGTGACATGCTATGCCTGCATATTAAAAGCAATTAACAGTGTAGTGATGTAAGGGTTTCATGTGTCGTTAGGAATATCATCCGTAATCAATCCTAGGTCGCATCAGGCGTGTGTAGGTAGCGTGTCCTCTTGCTAGAAGGACGTGTATGGTCCGAACCACAAGGTTCAACTTGACTGGTGTTTCTAAAAATGGTCAGATCAGATCATATGGGCTAAATGAGATTTAGTAAGATCTCAGCACAAAGGAAATACAAAAATCAATTCTAATGATGCTGCACAAGCTCCCAAGGTCAACGTTAAAGCAGTTTGAAGTATTTTGTTATGCATGTTCAGGTGCACTTAGCATCTCGGTTCTTATTTCATAAGAAGACAGCTGCCTGTCAATCTTCCTGAATGCACCAAACACATGCTCGACCTCAGGATTAACCATCCAACTAGTTCAGGAAAGACATACTGATGTTAGACGGACATGCAGTAGCAGCAGTTGTTTCTTAGTAGCCTTGTCATTAAAAGCCCCAATGTCCATATACAATGATATCCAAGTGGGAATTTTTTGGTTGTTAAACCTGCCACCACCCCCTCTTCGGAGAACAAAAAGAACAGTTAAATACACTCCTAAGACAGGCAGAGGAAAAAAGAGAAGTAAAGAAAAATGAAAGACAAGAAAAAGAAAAGTATTAAGCATGTGTGAATGTGCACATCAATCACTTGAAAACAGAACATAATTTAATGACAGGAATAAATACTTTGAAGAAAAAAAATTACAAAGCAGAAAATTATACAACATTTGTGAGGAAAATTCAAGAGAGTGAAAAATACAGAGTAGCAAAAACGACATGATAGAGAAGTGGATCTGGCACAGATGTGCAGATTGAACAGTAGTGAATATAGTGGTACTGGTGTGCTGTTCAGCTAGGTGTAGATTATGTGCTATGTGTCTGCTCATATAAAATAATAGTTTCAGTGAACCTGTGCCCACTGAAGCTTCAGATTCCTGTTCTTGGCTGACAGGAGTGGAAGCTCATCCGATGGCTCATCCGTCTCAAGATAAAACGTGTGTTCCGAGATGCTTTTCTGCTCACCACGGTTGTAAAGACTTGTTATTTGAGTTACTGTAACCTTCCTGACAGTTCAAACAAGTCTGGCCATTCTCCTTTGACCTCTTTCATCCACAAAGTGTCTCCACCAACTGCAGCCACCCACTGCTCACTGGATGTTTTTTATTGTTCGCACCATTCTGTGTAAATCTAGAGACTTCTATGTGTGAAAGGCCCTAGAGATCAGCAGTTTCTGAAATGCTCAAACCAGCCCATCTGTCACCAGCAACCAACAACCTCAAGGCAAGGTCAAAGTCACTGGGATCCCCCTCTCCCCCATTCTGATGGGTGATACACCCACCTAAACAAAAAAAAATGAGGCAGTGAGGAGGAAAATTCTAAGAAGTGATATACTTTCTCTTTGCTTCATCAGGTATGACGCCATTTCAAGATGTCCTCAGTTACTAACTTTCTCCTTTCCCATGGAATCTTGCTAGGAAGGAGGTCCTAGCAGTCGATGAGTAGTGAGAGAAACTTGAACACCATCTACGTTCAGCTTGTCCTTCCTAGTTGCCATGGACACACACAGGGAGATGGTGGAAGGTTACATGCCACATTGTCACAGCTTTTGAGTGATTTCTTTCCAGAAGGGAGGAACTGGTGTGCTTATCCAAAGGGCATGGGTGTGGTTGTTAATAGAGTTGAGTGTGCATTTTGTGCATTAATCTCACAACTTATGTGAACTTAACTTGCTCAAATAGGATGCTTTTTGTGTAGGCTAGGCATGATATCTGCGTACTGCAATCGCAGACAGTGACCCGTCCCCTTGAACTTTCAAGGACAGCAGCTCAGCAGTCATGTTTCTAGAACTGTCTCAGCTGTACTAGGTTCAGTAAATGAGATATTCACGTAGGAAATCACCCAACACATTTTCACGTGTGGGAATAGTATTAACGCGGGGATGGACAAAGTACTGAGAAATTATACTTAAGTGAAAGTATAGCATTAACTAATTTTGCTATTTATGAATTGCTGTGATTCTTGGTAGTTATTTTCTGCATTGATGATCTGAAATGACTGGATGCTACACTGAAATGACTAGATGCTACACTGAAATGACTGGATGCTAAACTGAAATGAATGGATGCTAAACTGAGCCCATTCTATTGATGTGTAGCGTACAGTCATTGGCTGGATGAGAGAAGAAGAAGATACCTTCGAAATTTATAATAACTACTTTGAAGGTCTAAACAAATGTAAGGAGTAAAAAAAAGTATGGTTTTTTTTTTCTTGGAAATGTAACTAAGTAAGTTTACCAGTATTCAAGTTCATTAATACTCAGTGGTTAATAAGTTTGTACAGTCACTAGTAGCAGGACTAGTGTCAGGTAACAATTAAATCTATAGCAGCAGACTGGATGATGTCCTGTGACCATGGACTTGTGCCACTCTCTAATGAATCTAAATGTGGCTTACACTTCAGCGTAGCCTTTTGACTCAGGAACAGCACTTCCAAAATGAGGATTTACAATTTGCAGATGTTAGTAGAGCTCTCTATCTGTCTCAGTGTGTGCAGTATGTAGTTCATGTTCATTGGGTTGGTGATGTGAGGGTTGGATTAAAAATAACTCTGCTGCTTTAGCATGTGTGGCAAAGAGGAGGTAAAGTAGACATTTGCAGAGGGCATCTGGTTGGTTACTTGTGGGGGATTTTTTTCCACGTCACTTTCCCTCTGAATAGGCTATTAAAAAGACACAGCCGGTCTGCAGCCTGATCTCACTAGGTTGGCATACTATGCTGACATCATCAAGGTCTCAGAGGTGCATTGTCGATGGTAAGGCCAAGGAGAGAAGAGGGCGCTAGAGGGACCTCTCGGTTTCTAAAAAGTACAAAAGTCCTGCATGACAGCTCATGTTCCCTGGATACTCAGCATCTATTTATTATCTGTCCACCTCTGCGACCCTGTTCTTTAATTTAGCACTCTGATTCATCTGCTGTTCATTCCCTTAAAAATGCAAAAACGCCTCTACGTTTACAGTCACTTGGCCACTGGCCACTCCAGCAAGACTGGGTTAACATCTGCATTTATATATGTTTTAGTCAGTCGTAATCTCAATAGTTACTTCATTTTTGGAATCTATGCATCATTGAAAGACAAAGAAGGGTACATTTGAATTAAGAAATCTCACATTGCCTGTGTAGTGTCCCAGATGAGACATATAGCCATGAGCACCAGCATGAACTCGGACATTAGAAATTGCCAGGTCTCTTTCCTACAATGCACTATAGGTGTTCTGAGTATACATCCTAAATGTATGTCAGCAGCAAGAGTAAAGAGCTAGAGCTTTTCACCTCAGTCTTTAGTCTTATTGACAGATCAGGAAGCCACCTTAGACAGAGAGGACCATTTTAGAAGACATGTTTTTCACCTGATCAATCCAGAACGATGCGTTAGCAGCCAGAGTGATGCAATTGCAAATGCCCGGCTGACAGCTCTACTGATTGTCAAAGGAAATTTCAGGCAGCAAAGGGAAGTTGGAATGAACATTTCAGCAGTGCTTAGACAGCCATCACTGGAGACATGGACCAGGAATGGAGAGGGTGGGGGACAATTTGGTGAGGAGGGTTGTTGCTTAATATCAATATCCTAGCAACTGAGGGAGTACGATACCTCATGCAGTTGTTGTCAGGGATTGGTCAGCACTCTGGCATTGGCCCCACCCCCTCAGCTCAGGCTCTGTAGAAAGAATAAGCCAAAATCAAAACATCCACCACACTTGACTCACTCCTGTGCACTTGACCTTAACTGCACTTTACCCTGTCTGATATTACTTGTGCTTAATATTTTTGTTTTTTATTCATTACTAATATTTATCATACATCTGACCTCTTCCTTCGCCTTGATCGATGTGCTTGTGCCACTTACCGATAGCTTTAAAAGGCTCAGAGAAGACTACAGTGTGGCAGTATGACGTCTCCCTATGCGGCCGTACAGTTCTGCCCAGAACACGCCTTTCAACGGTAAGACATGACCTTCTATTCATGGCCAGGTGCTAAGTCTGAGTCACCAAAATTACTACGGAAATTTTGTCACATGACCCAGAGTCTGACTGTATGTTTAGTTATACTGGTTTCATGTAGTAACAGAAGTAGGTCATGTTGGTAATCATTGTACAAAGTTGTTCAGAGGACTGAGTGAAATTTTGCTCACTTTTGCATGAGTATATTTAGCCATGCTACAAACACAACTGCACTGGAATGTCATGCTCTTGGTATTAACTACCAGTTTTGTTCGATTTCTGTAAACGTTTGCAGTTCTGCTTGTCCAGCTAGAGACTGTGTAACACTGTTCGGAGATGCAAACAGTTGGATCTAATGGTCCAGTTGCTGCCAGGCTCGGATATTTATAGACACGTGTTCTTATGGTAACAATGCAAGTGTATGGGAGTGTCCAGGGTTCAGGGCAGTCAGACAAGACACTTGAAACCTTGAACCTCCTCACTATTCACACACCACTTTACACTTTACTGCAGAGTTAAACTGGGCTGAACTCCCTGCCAGTACTGCTGTATCACTGCTGTGCTCATCTTATATCCATGTTAACGCTTGTGTTCTGTTCACGGATCATATTGCCTTCAGGCAGCTGAGACACAAAATAATACTTGAAATGACCAATGTTGAATACATATGTTTTTAGGGAACAGTAAAGAAGGACAAAAGCACTTCTCGTGGCTAGGGATGCATAATCAGGTACAAGGACAAATAGAACATGGAGATAATGTAACACTGAAACATTAATTCTGCCTATTTGTTTGATTTTTTGTAAAAGCAGTTGATTTTTAGCCATTCTCGGGTCGTAGCATAACCTGTGTAATATAAATATTTGGGGGAAAGGAATTGTTCATGTTAAAAAAAAAAATAAAGACTATGGACCCATTTTAAGTAAAAATGCAAAACAGCTCATTTTGAAGACCCAAATAGAAGCAAAGGGTTAATTACTGAGTTTGAATAGCTTTTTGGAGGAATGGACTGAAAGAGTTCTGGTCTGTAAAAATAATGTATTGTTTTTAAGTTTATTGATATGAATTCATCTTTTGCAATACCATGAAGGAAATGGCAGTTTGATAAAAGGTCATATCCTGTTGGTCTACCTGTCATTCAAAACCGTGACGATGAGTGATGATCCACTACAAACAAATGTGTGTTTGTGAATGAAAGTCTAACAAGAATCCAGTCACTCTAGTACACTATTCAGAGCACCACATCACTGACACAGGTGTATTTACGCTGTGTGCTTGCACTAATGAGTGTAACTGGCCCTGATCACAGGTGCATAAACCCATCGCTGTTGATTACAGTCCAGACTATTAGCCATCAGTCGACCTAGCCTCCTCTGTAGGAAAGGAGATCAGTAGCAGACATGTACAAGAGCTGATATTAGGCATAACAAATTTCTTCAGATTCTCATGTTTCTTCTAATATCTTAGCTACGTAGCACCTTGAAAATAGGCAAATGATTATAAATAAAATAAATATATATACATTAAAAATGATAAATGTTGAATAATTATAATGGTAATGGTATCATTTCTAGACTTTTTAACCATTTCAAGTTTAAAATATAAAATACTTATTCTATTGGCAAATAATTTTGCTTATTTTTTTAGAAATGTTATAAGAAAAATTACAAAAGATCACTTCAAACCTGAAATTAGTAAAAAAAAAAAAAATGGCCTGAAGTATTTTTTTTCAGTATAAAAAGTATTCTAATTTATATAATGTCAAATAAAAGTGTTATTTCTAATAATTAGGTGCATGATTGTACCACACTCATCTGATTATCCATTTTATGTTGCCTAAAATAAACATCAAATATGTAAAATAAATGGACCAACCTAAAATCTAGAATACAAAATAGAATAGAGATATCATTATAAGATACTGGTTGGGAAACTTTTTTTGATTTATATTTATATGAGAATCATCTTTTTCTGTTTGTTCTACGTTAATGTTGTGCTAAGAAATCATTATTTGGAATGTAACAGGCATGTGTAATGTGCTCTTATCTCACGTGAAAAATATGACTTTTGTCTTATGGAAGAGTGACTTTCCCTGTTTGACTGCTTTGCCATAGTCAGTACTGCTTTGGAGAAAAACTTGGATAAACAACATAAATCATGAAGAAAGCACTCCTGCAGAGTGAGTGGAAGCTGCTATTTGAAATCACTCAGGCTTTTTCACTAGAATGAGGCACAATGAAAGCACGCGACAGAGAGGAGGAGAAACCTGGAGGGCCACTCTTCTTTTGTTTGAGCCTTCATGTCTGTCCTGCAGCCACTGGTTTGAGGGATGAGGGAGGGAGGGGACTGGTCTCTTTGAACACCGTTTGGCTTTTGATTAATGAAGTCACAGGAGAAGACCCCAACACCCTCACAGATCGCAGGGCTCTGTTTGTTTTGATTGCATCTTCATCGCTGGATGTGCCCAACCTGCCAGGAGACAATGGGCAGCCCTGTTTAGCTCTGACCTTTAACCCTGTTCCGTCTGCAAGAGACCCAGTCTGCGTTTAAGTGGATGCAGCGCACCTTCCCCCTTAGGCTGCATACATGAGTCCTTCAGTAACCAGACACCCGGCTGCCCACAGCCCCCCTACCCCCCACATATACACACACACACACACACACACACCAGATCCACTAAACATCAAACCCACCACACTCGGGAGCAGAGCAGAAAATAACCGCAATGAAAAAATAGAGATGAGACCACTATTGTCTCCAAGGAGGGTTTCAGGCCTTTTTTTTTTTTTAAAGTGGTAGCCCAATTCAAATACAGGTGAAGCATGAAGTTTTACATAGCTCTGAGTGGATTTTCCCAAAGTATTTCTTAAACAAACTTTGATCTTCCTTCTTAGAAAGACAGGAGCAGATTGCCTAAGCTGAAGATCATATGCAATTTGGGATGGTGATGGATTTGGCAGCCAAAACTATAAGACATGTTACTGAATTGAAATAAATAGCATACCCAATGCACTAGCAGATAACGGGGGTTTGATTGATTTATAAGGTCATACCAAGGCCATATGGTCTGTTTGTGAGCTATTGCACCGAATAAAATCTTCGGTGTGTCTACATGACCTGTCTAATATAAGTGAAACCGCTATCTGTGGACCACTCACCATGGCACGTAACCTGACCATAAACTTCTGTCATTTCTGCTCTTGTAAATCACACAGCTTCAACACTTGGATGAAAAAGGCCTGGATGCTTTGACGTGTGGGTGCTGTGCCTTTTTGTGGAACCATGATGTCGTTGTTGGCCAACACTCCTTGTCAAGCGGATTGTGTTTCTGGCGACATCCCAGCATTGTAGGGGGTAACACGGGTCAACTCAGTCCTCTAACACTTCCTCCTTGCTGCAATGCATAAATCCTCTTAGC
The DNA here is from genome assembly GCF_027358585.1 of Pangasianodon hypophthalmus. Classification (NCBI taxonomy): domain Eukaryota; kingdom Metazoa; phylum Chordata; class Actinopteri; order Siluriformes; family Pangasiidae; genus Pangasianodon; species Pangasianodon hypophthalmus. The sequence goes on from NC_069711.1 coordinate 19,824,929, forward strand.
TTTGATTAGAGCTCTCTCTCAATTCAAGGCTGATGATGAGGTCATGAACGTGATCTTTCACTTGAGTTGTCAAATCTCCATCAGTGGATCTGAAACATGCTCAGCATTATGTGTGACCTGAGAAAGTGGCGAGTCTGCACCTGCTGAAGACATATATATTCCACATGCTCTCACTGGCCTAAAATGTCGATAATATTACGTGTAATAATATATAATGAGAGAGATGGACACCTAATCCCTACAGTGCAGGACTTCATGCCATTTAATAGCCATTACATCCTGTGGCATATGAGTATCATTTTGTTTTGTGGTATAGAGTCCAGATCTGATTCAGGATCCAGTCGAATGGAGAGTTCCTCCAGTAGGTCTCTGTGCACTATAAATGAAACATCGTCTCCATGTGATATAAACACTGTGCTTAAGTTGCTTAGACCTGCTTAATACTCTGTGATTGAGTTGTCTATTAATGTAAAATGATAATACCACAATGCAGAGTTTCTTTCCTGCTGTCCTGAGGGCTGGGTACCTTGAACAATTTCAGTTTCTTTCTGCAAATCATCTGATCCAACTGATGAATGGCTTGATAATGAGCTGGGTCAGGTGTGTTAGAACAGGAAAATAGAAAGCATGCTGGGTACTGGCTCCCTAGGAAAGTCTTAATATATAGATTAGGCTACTTTTAAACTACACTGTATGGCCAAAAGTATGTGGACACCTGGCCATCACACCCATATGTGGGCTTAATTTACCTTCACTGAAACTAAGACAGAGAGGAGGAGAAACCAAACTTGTTCCAGCAAGACAATGCCTCTGTACACAAAGCGAGGTCTATAAAGACATAGCTTGCCAAGATTGGAGTGGAAGAACTCAAGTGGCAGCACAGAGTCCTGACCTCAACCCCACTGAACACCTTTGGAATGAACTGGAACACCGACTGCACCCCAGGCCTCCTCACCCCACATCAGTGCCTGACCTCACTAATGCTCTTGTGGCTGAATGAGCACAAATCCCCACAGCCACGCTCCAACATCTAGTGAAATGTCTTCCCAGAAGAGTGGAGCTTATTATAACAGCAAAAGGGTGACTAAATTTGGAATATGGGTGTGATGGTCAGGTGTACACCAACTTTTGGCAATATAGTGTATATTGACGTACCATTTAATACTATTTTAATCAAATGGAAATTAGTAAAATAGATCTGCATGCATCTTTTTTTTTTTTTTACACTGAGACGTCCAGCACAGTTTGCCCATCTCTTTTCAATGGAAGCAGATAACACGTGAACAAAATGCAATGCCATGCACTAATTTACGTATTCACTGAGTCATCATAATTAGCAAAACAAGTTACAATAAGGAAAAACAAGTAGTGTTGCCAACTCCTTTTAGGAGAAAGTTGCTAACGCATGCCCACAATGTTGCTAGAAGTCAACAAATGATGTCTTAGAATAATTTGCATATTCACTGAATCATCATGATTATTTGGTTGACAAATAGAATAGAATAGAATTTTATCACAATACTGAATTATAACTAAGTAGTCTTTTCCAACTATATATGTATTTACAAAATACTATAATTTTTATAGAGAACACAGACAAAAAAGAAGCAGTGGTAGTGAATATTTGTGAAATAGACATGAAGGAAATGGTTATGGATGGGAATATTGACTTTTATTGAAAATATAGGCAAGAAGAGAATTTAACACAAAAAGAGCATAGGTGGGACAAACAATGGTGATCAGTAATTGGTCATTGGGAACATAGGCTCATGCAACCCAGTCAGGCTTTACACACTAGTGATGAGTCGAGTGAACCTGCTCTCTCAACTCCTATAGCCAGCAGCTGTGATGTGAGCTGGAGAGTCGTATTGAGTGCAGGACAGTCAATAACGTCTACTCAAAAGGTCACTACATTTGTCTCTAGGCTCTTTTATGAAATAAAGTCGCTAAAGGGGCCAAAAAGTTGTCAAAAGTACTGACAAGGCCTCTTATTTGTTAAACATAACTTACTAAAGGAGCCCCCCAACTATCAACAAAATTATTCATTTGGCAACAATCCATTTAAGTGATTTTCACAAACCTGGTCACAAACTTACAACTTTAATCAAGTGTGTGTGATCAGGAGAATTGAGAAAGTTGCTTAGCATGACACTGTGTGGATATGTGGACATGTTTTCCCTGATTTACATTAAACAAATCTAACATGCATGAGTGCAATAAAATAAATTCAATACTGGAAGTGGAAATTTCAGTTGTGGAATCATGGATGATGTATGACAAAAGACTTGATTGTGTTTGGCATATGTGAGTCCTCACAAGACCTAATGACATTATCTGTGGGCTTAGACCACACATTAGGAGTAAAAGATGGTTTCTCTCTTGTGACAGGCCTGGCGGCACAACAATATCCAAGTAAATCAGCTCAAGCATTCACCCCGCACCACACCTCTTTGGCTGCACATAAAAGGGGGATTGACCACGCTTTTCTCATTGAGCTGTTCTGTGAGGGAACCTTTTAAGCAAAGAAAGATGCATTTTGAGTGTTATTGAAGCTGCCTCACCAGTCCTCACCCCTTCATCATTTAGGATTTAGAGTTAATTCTGTCGTATTTCCAGTCTTAGGCCTAACCCTTAATGTGTATACTTTTCTGACATTCAGAATCAGGCATGACTGCATGTTACACTAACATGGGTTTAAAATCCATGAATGCATTAATGTTAGTTTAGTAATTCCCGCTTGTGCTACACCTCTTTGGCAAGGTATTAAAAGTGGGAACTGAACATGTTTTTCTTGTTGCTTATAACTCCTGCCAAGTCCAGGTTACTCATATTTAGAGATGGGTTCAGCACATGCTTAAAAACAGATTATGCAAATTGTGTGCATGAAGTTCACACCTCTGTGGTTGGATGAATTTTCTTGAGTAAAAGCATTTGAGATGTTTTTTTTGTTTGTTTGTTTGTTTTTTGTTTACAAAAACATCTAGACCACTGCCTTTAAACACAAGCACTTGCCTTTAATCCATAAAAAACATGTGAAGTAATTGTGGACAGAACATAAATGCAAAAGACCGTTTAAACTGAAAAATAAAAAAGACTAATATGATGATATATGAATGATAAGATGAAAAGCATTGAAATAAACATATAATAGGAATCTAGTATATTGCCAATATATTTCTGCTTGAATAGTCCAAGTAGTAATTATCACTTTAATCACAGTAAACTTGGCTTAACAGTGTTGCTTCCACCCTTATTATTTGGAAGCTTCTAAAATAGCACTTGATCTAGCACATCCTTTTGTATTTTTTTTTTTTAATATTGTGACAGTTACTTGTGCACACAACTTAATGAAGACACCAGATACAAAATTGAGGTCTAGAAATCAAAATATGTACTGAATGTATGCTATTTTATCATGCTTTTAATTTAATATTTGTCAAATTAATAAAGTAATGACAAATTTTTGTGCTAAACTCCTGTAAAGAAAAACGTGCCCACAGTTTGAAGGATAAACTGACCAAGCACTCATCTGCTACATTCACAGTTCTCTTTAAGTTAATTCAAAGAAATTTGTACATTAAAATCCGTCTCTTCCGATGTCCTTAGTGCAAAAAAAAAAAAAAAACTTTCACAGATTTAAAAGGCCAATATTATCAATTAATTATGTCATTTTTATGTATTTAATACTGTTCTCAAATGGCCCACAGTATAAGTTTGTGGTTACGTCAATCTCCTCACTCAAGATGTTTGCCAGAATCAATTGTAACTGACATGCCACTTTTTTGTTTTTGTTTTTTTTTGCAAACTCCACCCCGTGTGTGTAACTCTCACACAACTAGCTGAATAGCATTTAAGTCTGTAGTTACATGTGAGGTCTGAATACTAATGTGCACATTATTACATCCTCACCGCGCATGCTTAACTCAATTTTGAATACGGCTCTTGGTTTCTAGATCAACATGGATATGTATTGGATAAAATGCAGCCAGGGTCTTAAATAGTACAGAATTCAATTTACTGATAATAAGCTCTCTTCATTTATTATCAACAAGGCTAAAAGGATGTTTTGGCAATTTTTTTTTTGGTTGTTTTGGGGGCATTTATTAGCTTTGGTTTTAATCCAGTAGTATCAGGCTCAATAGTTAAGCATTTTGCCTCATTAAACATCTGATTGGATTACCTTGTCCTCTGTGGACTAAGGGAAAACTGTGACCCTCCAGGACCTGAGTTTGACACTCCTGTTTTAAACTGCCTGTGGTTGGGTTTCATCTCTAGACTGTGGTAAACTCACATCCTGCTTCGAAGTTATTCATTAGGTATGTCTGCGTCGTGCAGCATATTAATATCACCCACTCACAGAATGTGGGGAAATTCCGGCTCTACGCCCAAGTACCCGCCTCACATTATAGCTTGATACCCCCAGTCCCGGCCACAGACAGGCGCATACACACACTCTCACTATTTCATCCAGACACACACACACAAACCAAACACTCTACACTGCCAAGCCCAGTCCAGCTGCACACATGCTGCATGCTGCAAATCACAGTGGTCGTGTTGCTGTCATGTAGACTTTGGGGGGAATTCCGCTTTGCTCAGACCCACAGCATGCACTGCTCTTCAACAGGAACAATGAGACTTCGGGCCATTGCTTGGTGTTACGTTTCAGAGGGAGAAGGGTCACAATGTCTGCGCTGACAGTCATACTCTCTTTTCTCTTTCCGAACCTCAAATCATCTTACAGAGCAAGCTTACAGAGCAAGAAGAATGCAGCAATTTTTTAACCTAATCTTTAGCTATGGCATCAGTTGTGTATAAACAAATACCAGTACCAATCATTTCAACGTATTTTCTTGCACTGGGAAAATTTTATATAATGCAAATTCAAAATTTCAACCAATACATTCTAACAATAAATGTCATGGGGTGAAACAGACATATAAGACTGTCTTACCAAAGCTGTTCTTACATAGTTTTATAGTAATTGTGGTTATTTACACTTTCACAAAGGAAATTGTATGACAAGTGGCACTTCCTTGTTTATGTGTCTATGATGGAAAAATATAACTGCGAATTATAGTGTAAATTATACAGGTTTAGAGCTTAATTTACGAATGAATTTGACTTTAGAATTCATTCAATTCAATTCAATTTTATTTGTATAGCGCTTTTAACAATGGACATTGTCACAAAGCAGCTTTACAGAAATAAATGGATTCACAAAAATATATTGTAAATATTTGAATTTATCACTGTGAATTTATCCCTAATTCATAAAAACATGCTTCAAATAAACATGTATTAACTGCCCCAACAACTGCCCTTAGACTTACATTATAGGTTCATGTTGTAGGTTGTTTATGTCAAAAGCTCAGTTCCCTAGAAGCCCCAGTCTATAACTGCATACACAGGTAGAAAGTTTGCAGTATTGTAACCAGAAAGCGTTTGAACAGCACTACTAGCCTGTATCACTTTTCTGACAAGCTCATCAACCGTAACATTGCACCACCTCGAAAAGTACAGTGTCTGTACTTTTTTTTGTCTGTTTTCTTATTTGATGATCATCTTTGCCTTCTAGAAAAGCTTCTCTTTCCTCTTACAAGCAATTAGAGAGCAGCAATGCCTGTGTGGGTGTTTCTTGCTTCACTCCTATACTCCACCTATATGTTTTCAGCCTTTAAGCTTTGTTTGTACAGTCCAAACCAGCATTTCAGGTGACCATGACTTTGATTTGTTGACTTCTGAGTGAAGTGTGGAGTTAAAACAAATCTTAAACTCTGTGTACTCTGGTACTAATCATATATATATTAAGTGCTCAAATACATCCAGTCTTTTTTCATTCTTTGTGTCACTAGTGAAGCATTTGGACTATATATCTCTTTGCAACTAGGATTTTTGCACTTGGAATTTTCTACTTTCACACTGGTCTATGTTTATTTTCTTTCAAAATGAATCCATCCCTCTGAATGAAATTTGCATGCCATCTGAACATTCCTCCAAGCAAATACCTGTCTTTCTCTTCCTGAATGTCTACTGAAACTGACTCTTGCTCACTTCCTATATTATTGGTCCACCCCCTTAATAACCAATGTCATCCTTTTGATACCCTGGTCATGAGCTTTTCCATAACCATGTTCTGAACAAAAGACATAAAAATCATTATTATAAAAGCTGTATAAAGTAAAAATGTAATAATGCATTTCATCTTTACATTGTAGCCATATCATCTTCATGCATATGTGGACTTGCCAGATTTAGTAATGTGGATAGTTTTGTGCAAAGTTGCCTTGTGGCAGTGTACATTCCTAAACAAAAATACTATAATTTTTACAAATTTTAAACAATGGCAAAATATTCTTTCAATGTCACATAGCAAAACACAATGACCAGAGCTCTTCTGACTGTGACTCATAATTGCATAATTACATACATACATACATATATAAATACATAAATACAGCTTAAGCCAGCCTTATATAGGCAAATCAAAGAATTAGGTTTTCTTGCAGTAAATAGTATTTTATATGTATTATTTTTTCAGCAGATTGCGTGAACCAGCAGCGTGTCTCTCATGGGCTGAGGGATCTTTCCTAGCCTCCATGTCTCAGAGTCCGAGCTCACAGGGAACTGACATCCTTGGGCCGGACGTCTTCAACCAGCTGCTGGAGATGCTGGACCAGTATGTGCAACTGCACAAACACATAAATCTACAGACAAACACAGTTTCTGTTACACATAGGAATGGGCACTGCACAAAAACAACATGAAAGACTTTATAAAAAAATTTTTATAGCGTGCTGAAAATTTCCCCAAAAATCCTCCTTGGGTATTTTTTTGTTCTTCCTCAGGTCTACGTTCCACACTGTTCAGCCCATTGAGCTTTTGAACTTCTCAGAAGGTGCAACGGGCAGCTCTCCATCCAACACCATTCAGATCAGCATGGACTGCATCACCATGCATGGCTCTGACGACCACCTCGCAGTGAGTGTCCCAAAGCATTACGAACCAGCAGTCCGTTTTCAATGCAGTGAGCCTTCTATTATTCACTTTACTTTTATTTGCTTCAGTGAAATGCACTTGACAATGTACAATATGTCCCTGCTTCACTGAACTAGGAGAATTTGCAGCCTCACTGAGCACTGTGATCTTTTTTACGAAGCTCTTCTTGTTCTCATTGCATAATGTTCATGCGGCATGTCCTCAGGATTAATAGTTCTATTGCAGATCAAATATTTTGCAATCCAGGAAGTGATTTCCAAAGACAGATGTTAGTAATTCATCAGGATTGTTTTTCCTAAATGGCTTTAAAAAAGTGCCTGAAGTGAAGAAACCAATTCTGATGAATACAGCAATATACTTCATAATACCAAGAAATGTTTCGCAACTTCAGAGCACTCATTGGCTTTCTTTTTTGTTTTACTGATTTACTGTAATTGCTCTAAGTATAGACTGAATCAAGTTATTAAGTACACCAGTTATCTAAATTTTCCATAGATTTAAATATGTCCTTTTAGGTCATACCCGCTAAAGGTCATAACACACTAAACTACTTAAATAATAGTTTAAAATATTGCAGTGAAAATGCTTAAAGGTTGTGCTCCCATGAGAGAACTGGTTAAAAACCGAACTCAATTTTATATAAATAATGAGAATCTCTTGCTAAGGACCTGTTACAGTAATTATAGCCATTATATGTTCCAATATTTTCCTTTAAAGCCACAAAAAATGTACAAACATTTTTGACTGCTTTATGGAAATTAAGGCTATTACTATAATCCAGAAATTAATTTACAGGCTGCCTTGGTGAAAGGATAATTGCTGTCAATTAAATAAAAATGTCATGACACAAAAAAAAACTCCTATTACCTCTCTGCAAGTGAAACTTACTTTGTTTGGCGTGACCAATGAAGTGCATCATTTGGCTTTGGGGGAATTCAGTGGTAAACTCCAGTGAAAGCCGTTATTGCCCACATGCACATCTGGGGTCGTTGTTTGGTGTGGGGTTCCCCTGGTCAACCTAGGAACCACTTTTCTGATTGGATTTTCTAACAATTAGGTTGAATGCATGTATGACTGCGTACCAATAATATGTAGCCGGCGTTAAATAGAGCAGTCATCGTGTTGCTATTTATGCTTCAGATAATGTGGACGGAGTTGTACAGCTGAACTGAACTCTGCATTATTGTTAAAATCGGTGCGTAGACTGGACTCATGCACTCTGAACATGGAGCCGATCCTCGACAAAACTATCAATCAGAAATGTTCTACTTTGATGTAAGTCAGATATGTAGCTCTTTGAATTCTATTTGTGCATTTTTATTTTAGCACCTTTTTGAGAGTAAATCTTTTCTCCCTATCCTTTTCTCTGGGGAAAAAAAAGCTTGTTCTTTTCCTTAAATACTGGGTGTGTGAGAATTCAGCTGTCACGAATAGTTACATCATTAAGTGCCTAACTACAGCAAATACACACCAGGAGAGCAGTGGAAAGTCTGGCATCTGAGAGTGTGAGTTCCAGATAGAGCTGCAGTTTGGTCTCTAAGCCAGGGAGGTGAAGTGATGGGTCCCCTCCCAGCACAGGAATGCTGTTGTCCAGCAGTAACACAGAAGAGGATAAAAAGGAGAGGCACAAACATCAGTGTTATTCTCTACCCTGGGGTGCTGAGTGGAGGGGGGGGCTCTGAACTGGTGATTAATGCCCCCCATACTTACAGCACCACCCTGCACCCTGCCTCCCTGTGTCCGCCCCCACCTTCCTTCCTTTAATATTGGGTGTGGTGCAGTGAGCGTGGCACGCTACCACCTCCGCCTGAACTGCCAGACGTGCCATAGCCGTGGTGGGCTGGAGCACTCTGAGGAGTATATGTTTGAGGAAGGAGTTTGGTGGGCATTGACCCTCTGTCCCAACAATCCCCTTTTTGATGGAACCAAAAAAAAAACTTGGCACATCATTCCAGGGGTGTGCCTGCTTGATGAGTCATTAGACGGTACGCGGTGCGTTTAGCACCCTCAGGGATTGCTGTTTGTATTGTGAAGGGGTTTTATGTTTAAATCTGAAATTCCTTTTCCTCTGGGAGGTGCGTACTTTTTCACTAGCCGCAGGGCAGCTATTTAGAGCAGCACCTGCCGCCGTGCAGCTTTGAGCTCCGGGCCCTCTCCTCTATCACACTGTAGGGGGATGGTGGAGGTGGAATCGAGATTGAGCGGGAGCCAAGAACGCGGCATCAAATAACATAGAGGAATGTGACAAAGATGGTGACGGAAGAAAGTGTTGTATTCAACTACAAAAAAAAATGGATGTCATAACAAGACAGAGCTGTTGATCAGCTAAGGATTACAAGCTTCCTGTCCATGGGGAGATAGGGACAGGCTTTGGATAATGAATAAGGGACATTGAGAGATGTGACAGCCAAAGGAGAAGCTCAGTTCCTTAATTATATATTTTCCTCTGGGATCCTGTGGAATTGCTCAAGTTTTACTTTCTTTCCTGAATTTAGGTATTAAAGGGTGTTTTTCTCATGTCTTTTTTCTGTTTACTTGACATTTTACATGAAGTACAACTAGTTTTAGAAAGTATCTGGAAATTTCTGTCAGTGATTTTGGTGCATCAGTAATGTTTGTGCTGGAGGGGCCCAGACACTGCGGCCTCACCCTGTGATCCAGTGAGAGGGCAGCACCTGAATTAGGTGCTGAGAGATTGGAGAGAGTTTCTCCTGACTAAAATTTACATTGGGTGTGAATTCAGGCAAGCCAAAAAAATGTAGCTCATTTCATAATATAGGAATGTCTTTCACTTGCATTGTATTGACTGTTTAGTCTACAATGTGTCTCCCTTCTTTTTTGGTCCTTTGATGTGCTTTTTCAGCCAGACCCTGACTCAGCATGAGGTGGTTACAGAGCGTTAAGAAGCGGTGTTGCTTACATGCTGCCACCCCTTCCAAAATTACTGTTTGTTCACCCATTTTTGTACATATATTTTACTGGAAGATCTTTTTGCCAGTGGTTTGCAGTAACTCATACCTTTTTGTAACTATTACAAAAGTGTAATTATGTTAATTATAAATTGGAAACAGTACATGCTTGATAGTCTGATAGTGTTTCCTAACGGGCTTCCAAGTAGAACACCTTTAGGAAGATGTAAAAACTTTAAACTATCCAAAGAACCCTTGAGAGTCTACAAGCATTTGAAGATTTGGTCTGCACATTGGCTCAAACAGGAAAAAAAAAAAAAACGTGCTGAAACTAATTATGTAGTAAAGCAGTTCCACATCTTCATGTACAGGTGTTGACTTTTTAACCTACCCTTTGTTTTTAGGAGCCCACAGGTGTCTGCTCCTTTAGACTTTACTAACAGCTTATTATCCTGACCTTCAACACTATTCAAGATTGTTTATGGTCATTCATCAGCACACAAGTATAAAGAAGATGAAATGGTATTTACTCTGGCTCAGTAGTGCAGGGTAACAAGTCAGTGTATATGTTAATAATTTAAAAGCAACACAATATATGAAAAATATTGAATTATGTGCAGTTCACTGGTCCAGGTGGTGCAAACAATATTCAATTCGATTCAGTTCCATTTTATTTGTATAACACGTTTAACAAGACAATTTACAGCTTTACAGAAATATGTGTATATATATATATATATATATATATATATATATATATATATATATATATATATATATATATATATATATATATATATATATATATACAGTACTGTGCACAAGTCTTAAGCAGCCTATTTTTTTAGTACAAAATTTTTTATAGATTTTTATTTTATGACTTCTACATTATTGATTCAGTACAAAAACATTTTAGATTTCCAAACATTAGTTTTCCAGCACAAAATTAAATGTTACAGAAAAATGTTTGTATGTCAGTAAAGAAAGCAGCATATTACATAAGAGACACTTTTCAGACAAAAAAACATAATGAAGGCTGCTGGGTTTTGCTGCAAAAATAAGTGTGACAGTGAAAGAACTGTGGCTGCTTCTGCAAGATGCTCAGTAACACTTACAGCTCATTTCCTTATAAAACTGCACTAATTGTACCTGAGACTACTTTTAAAAAAAAAAAAAAAAAAGCGAAGGAGCGTCACATCAAATATTGACTTTGTTTGATTTATTACTGTTTAGTGCTCTTTATAGTATTTTTTTTTTGATGTGGAAACATTTAGTTTCATTATTTTTGAAGGCATCTTTGCTCTACAGCATTTCTTTGAATGTGCCTAAGACTTCTGTGTGTGTGTATGTATATGTGTATATATATATATATGTGTGTGTGTGTGTGTGTGTGTATATATATATATATATATATATATATATATATATATATATATATACATACACATACATATATATATATACACATACATATATATATATATACACATACATATATATTTAGATCCCTACTGAACAAGCCAAAGGTGACAGAGGCAAGGAAAATCTCTCTGAAATGACAGGAACAGAATCTCTGTAGTGCTGGCTTTTTATGAACTGGCAAGGCGTGTTATAGTTTGTACAGCTATGGGAGGGTTGTTATGTAGTTAGTTAAATTGCTGGTGAGCTAAATGGCTTGTGGAAAAAATAATATTCCCAATTCTGGTAGCTGATGCTTCCCAAAGAGAGTAGGATGAATAATTAACGGGCGGGGTGAGTCATGCCCTTCATGATATCCCTGGCCCTCTTCCAACACGTTTTGGTGTAAATGTCCTCCATGGTGGGAAGCCTGGTGTTGGTGATGCCCTGAGCAGCTTTGCTTTCAATAGCAGTTGAAGAACCCCAATCTTCAGTGTTTCAGTTGCTGTATGATGCAGAATCTCAGGACACTCTCCACTTTGAATAGAGGGAGTAGAGGACTGCTGAACTCATCCCAGTTCTCTGCAGCCTCCTAAAAATGTAGAGATGTTGATGGACCATTTTAGTAATGCAGGATCTGGTCTGAGACAAGGAATGGTACCCCCGGGAATTTGAAGCTGCTCACCAATTCCACACTGGTGAGTGTGTAGTGCATGTTTTCTCAAAGTCTCCAGGCTTCATGAGGAAAAGGCTGTTGACTTTGTACCAGTCCTCTGGCAGTCTTATCTTCTCTCCGTAGGCTATGTAATTCTGTGTCATTCCTTTTGGTCATGAGACCCACCACTGTGAAATCATCTGCAAACTCGACTGTAATTTTGTTTGGGTGTCTGGCCAAAACGTCATGTGACCTCAGTGTGTACAGTAGTGGGCAGAGTGTACAGCCCTGGGGGGTTTTTTGTGTTGATTACTGTGGGGTGGGACAGACAGTTATACGTCCTACTGAGCTGGGACCTATTTGTCAGGAAGTCCAGCACCTTGGTGAGAGGGCTATATTCAGAACATGGCGTAGTAGTTATTTAGGCTTTATGCAACAATGATATTGATTTCTGAATTAAAATCCAGCAGCATCAGCCAGGCATTGGCATCCTTGTTTTCCAGGTGAGCTAGGGCTCACATACTATCTGGTTTGGTCTGTATGCTTATTGAGTCCTTTATGTTTCAAATCACTTCATCTTTATTGATGTAAGTGCTACTGGACGGTAGTCTTTCAAGCCTGAAATTGTGGATGACTTCAGAACAGGGATGTATTTATTTCTGTAAAGCTGCTTTGTGACAATGTCCATTGTTAAAAGCGCTATACAAATAAAGTTGAATTGAATTGAGTTGAATTGAAGAGGGATGATGATGGCTGACTCAAAACATGTAGGTACTTTGGCATGTGCAAGTAAGGTGTTAGAAATATTTGCGTGGATGTCTGTGAGCTGGTGTGCACATTCTCGGAGTCCCTGGCCCAGGATGTTACCTGAGTGAGCATCTCAGACCATAAGCAGACATTGCACCTCTACATTCAGCCAGGGTTGCTTATAGATCCTGTGGTAGCTCCAATCAAAGGTCGGGGAGTAGCATCCTCATCAAAGAGCAAATCCCCTTTTCAGAGGAGAAAGAAGAGCACAAATCCATGCCCTCAACAGGCTAAGCAGGCAACATGAAACGATTCACCTGGTTCTCTATGTCTTCTCCTTGTCTCTCTTTTTCAGTCTCTCTCTTAGAACAAATTAATCTCATTTTCAATTCAACATAAGTGTTTTATGCTAATATGGTAAACAAATCTAGGGCAAAGCTGAGCCTATGAGGCCTAAGTGGCTCTCCAAAGCTATTTTGAAAAAAAAGTTCTTTTTTTGTTTTTTGTTGTTGTGTTTTCACTCAAAAAAAAAGGTGCTGGTGGCTGTCAGCTCCTTGTACAGGTGTCTTTCCGAACACCAAGCACCTGACACACGATACTGCACTAATCCAGCAGCTCTAAGCCCAAACAGCCCCCAAAGAGCCACATTCGGTTAAGTGCATCTTTTGTCTAAAGCACCAAAAAGCTGGTGTTTGCTTTACTTCCTCTCTTGGCTCAGAGCTGATGATTATTGCCTCACAAACCTCACCTAATTCAGAGACAAATGTTTTGTCTAGTGTGTGTTGACATTCTCTGCCTAATATATCTTCACTGCAGAAATAGGTGTACCACTTAACAAGTGCAGCAATGATCACTATTCAGCTGCTCTATGTGGTCAACATTGAGCTCACATTGATATTTTTAAAAATACATTTCAAAATAGACCAGGTGATGTATATTTCAGTAGATACAAATACATTTTCCACACAGTGAAAAATGTAGACATTACCCCTAGACAAGAATTTCCCCACAAAAATCCACATTGTAACCATCTTATTAATATGGATGCGAGATCAGAGAACATTGCCTCTCGATTTGTTATATACAGTGTAGATTATGCAAAATATCATCAGAAGGCCTTTATCATTTGCATTCAGCCCAAGTGTGAATATTTCCAGGTTCACTTTTTAGGGGCCTGCCATCTTGCTATTTTAATAAATCGAAAAGTTTTCTTCAGCAGTTTCATGCAACAACACTCCAAGCCCACGCCCACTCAAACATGGGGCACTAAAATGATTTAGTTTACAACTTTATTTACTTTTGTTCACTACTATCACAAAATCTCAGTAGCAGTAGGCTCCTGGGATTTCAAAGAAACACTAGTTGAGCACCCTATTCAGCACCATCACCAGTGTTGTTTTAACCTAATTAGAAGTTTGTTTAGCTAACCTAATTGCCCTCATCAAAAGGTTGTGAATAAGAGCTACTGCCATCGCTGGATGCAGGAGTAGTGCAGTCTGTTTGGGCTGTGCTTGGACCAGGTGACCTAAGGCTAAATGCCCCCAGTAACAAGACAGGGTGTGGGCCACTGATTGGAGACGGTAGTAGTTACAGTGGAAGGGGGTTGACTGTGGTGACAGCTCTTTAGGGCCTCATGGCCTAAAGGTATTAGTTTTCTCTCTTTTTGAGTTAATAGTATTCCCACCCCAAAGCTGCACTTAGCTGCAAAGTCCAAACAGTCCAGCCACACTTTATGGAGAAGTTAAATGTGCACAGAAGTCTTTACTGCATCCCTTGTTCCAAGATTTGGATTTGATAAACGAGGTTTTGTATATCAGCCAGTATTTAGTATTGAGTCTTTTTTTTTTATTTAAAATGATTAACTGCTCTCTGATTCATTGGAAATATTAGTAGTATTATAAAATTTCAATTATCTTGAGGAATCAAAGGAAGGCATCAGATCTACAGAGGATATAAAAAAAAAACATAAAATGGGTTTATAGCTTATTGCTGTTAAATGCAAAAACATGTCAATTGACCAGCCAGTAAAGTATGTTCAGACTTAAAGTACCATGTTCAGACCCATGGTTATGCATTATGACTCAAACATAATGCAGATACAAATCAGAAAGTTTTTAGTCCATAGATTCCGAAGTTTTTTTTTAGTAGAAAATAATTTAGAATCAAATACTTTAGAATTAACTATATTTTAAATATTTTGAGGAGTATTATCAAAGGAGACTCAAGTCCATTTATCCAACTGCATTATAAATATTGTATGATAAATATGCAAAAGTGATGTGAAAACATGTTAGAATTACACAAATGCAGCAGTATTTAAATAGGTTATTGTCTAATATTGTCTGTTCAAGATTAAACCAATGTATTTACTCATATGATATTTTTTGAAATTATGTTATTGGGTTGTACTAGAAAGCAGAAATTTTATGCTGATTGTCTTTCTCTGTAGATCAACAAATGATTCAGAAATAAGTACAAGAAGGTTCAAGGATAAAAACTAAACCTAGAAAAAAAAACTGATTTCATAATTATCAACTCAAATCAAATATGGAACCTAAAAGCCTAATGTTTTTCAAACTCTGTTTAAGAAGGTATCAGACAGGACTGACTGTCTCTGTCTTGATCTGTCCCTGTCTCCCTGCTTCTTTCTCTTTCCCTCTCTTTCATTTTACTCTTGGATTTAGTCACCACAGTCCTTTTGGCATGTTAATTTGGTTACAAAAGAGAGAGTCAGTTCCCCTGGCCTGAACCAACATTTATGTGTTCAAAACACATCTACACCAGTCATCTTTGATAGATACAAGCAGTCTACAGCCAGTCCTTTGTGACACTAATAGAGGCAGTGCTAGGGGCATGTTGGGGGTGGGAGGGCATCCATTCATATGCAGATAATGGCTGAAAATGCTTCAGGTGGTCTGAGCCTTCATGGTGAACTGAATTCCATGTTCTAAGGCCAGCTTACGATTCTAAAACGATAGCGTCCTTAAGACATGCATGTCTCTGTTCTGTGTTTCAAAATGCAGACGTATCTATTAGGTTATGCCTTCCATAATTTTTTAATGTTTCACTCAGGTTTATACTGTCATTTGAAATGTTAAAACTTTGAAAATGATTAAAATGATTAAGTTTTATACCAATTCACTGGACAAATTGAAATTGCTCTTTAGAGAAGTTGGAGACTGAAGCAGTGGTTGCTTTCTATACTATCCACACATATTTAAATCCATGATTTGAGAAATCTTAAGTACTTTTTTATCAGTGCTTTTGGATTTTTTAACCAGAGAACAAACAAATCTATGTCCAAATTTTCCATGCAATCTCAGGATTATCCGTCCAAATTGTCTAGATGATCGTTACTCAGAATGTTCCATTTGGCACAGAGCAAGATGGTCTTTAGAAGAACCGAGATCAGAAGAAGCCCAACAGCGAAGTCTCCTATGTTTTGAAGAACATTGCAGAATTGTTCTTAAGGGTTGGCTTGAAGACAGGTAGTACCTTCCCAAAAAAGGGTGTGGACAGGTAGCTCCTCAGGCCCTCCCCTCTGGTGTCCCAGGTATATATGGCAATACCATAGAATTTCTATAGAGATTCTAAGCCTGTCCCATTCCCATCTGTAGTGTTCATCACCACTGTTTTAGGGGGAAATAGATAAAGAGTAAGGGGTAAGAATCCTGGAGCCTGTGGAGCAAACAGCAGCTGCATTGCTCAATCTCAGCGCCAACATGTTGTACCTGGAGACCAACAACCCAGCATCGTACAGTGAGGTAAGGCCCCTACCAGTCCACGTCTATGGACGGAGGTTCCATGTCTTCGCTCTGGGCTCTTAGGCAGGATCCCATGGAGCGGCTGGCAAAATTGGATGCACTATGTCTTAAACTATAAACACTGCACTAATTTTATTAGGTAATCATTTGAAACGGTTGCTCAGGTAGTTGGGCGTAGTTTACATTTTGGTGTCAGAAAAAAGTTTTATACTTGTTTTTTTTTAAGATGCTTACTTTGCTGTTTACTAAATGCTTTGCTGTGTGTGATGAGGTTTTCATTTCTCAAACAGTCGCCTGTTGTTCCTTGCTTGTGTTGTGTAATTTGTAGGGAAACACAAATATGTTTGTTTAACTATTGTTATGTCTGTTGGCTTGTAGCTCTTGCGTTTGAGTTGAGGCATTCCGCAAATAATGCGAGTTTGCTTAAGATTGCTGAGTGTATTTGCACTGAACAATTGTGCTACAGATTGGCAAAGCTTCAGTACAAGTAGTATAGGCATCTTAAACATATGGTTCAGAGCAGTAGCTGAAAAAAGTAGAAAAACAAGTGTGCGGTTTTGTATCAGGGGTATTTTCAGCCACAAAAAAATTGTAGCATTTATTTTTGCAATTATTATTGTAGTGTATGCCCACTCTATCTAATTTTAAATCACTGTAATTTAATTTACATTAACTAACTTTCATTACCAGAAGAATCTACCAAAGGAATTTCATAAAGGGTCTAAAAATAAACAACTGGAAACATGACTGGCAGAATTTTTTTTAATCAATATGAATTTTATTTTTAGAAAAATAATTTTTATAAATTGTAAACTAATTTAAAATTGAGTTTAAACTGATAATTATTACATATTTTCACATTTTTAAAAATTTTAATTAATGTCTTCTGACAGTCAATTTGCAGCTTTGATTTAGTTTAGTGATTTTTTTTTAGGATAGATGAAAATTAAATCAGAGGTTTCAGAAAGGTATTTGAACTCAACACTTAGTTCAGTAAA
Source organism: Pangasianodon hypophthalmus (assembly GCF_027358585.1). Lineage (NCBI taxonomy): Eukaryota > Metazoa > Chordata > Actinopteri > Siluriformes > Pangasiidae > Pangasianodon > Pangasianodon hypophthalmus. Next base: position 19,842,399 of record NC_069711.1, read on the forward strand.
TATTTTAACATTTTAACATTATTCAGATCATTACATTTTATACATCCAAAATAATTTTTAAAAATTGCTTGTATTTAGAGGGATTCATTTCCTCTTGTTCATTTGTACAGGATATGTATTTCACTTTATTTATCCAGGCAGGTATTTGACAGTTTGTAAATCACAGTGATACATTATACATATAAAAATATGCCAAACATTTATTCTTCAATGTTTTTGGAAACAGGATTTGGATTCGAGTCTCTTTTGAAATCCCCCCCTTTCTGTTTAAGATGGTGTGTGGATCTGTCCTGTTTGTTCTCCAAAATCCCCTCCATTCTTTATTGGCAGGTGGTAGTTGAGACTGCCGACTTCAGAGTCACCAATCTTTGGTACAAAGCTATTGTCAACACAACACCGTTAGCCCAGTGTCTGACCTGAGTGCTGTTAGAGACACAGTCCAATCCTCCCAATTACCTGTGAGTTTTTAAAAGCCAAGCTCAGGTAACCAATCCACAGTTCACACAGCTTTGATTAATGCTCTTAGATGCTCTTTCCCTCTCATCTCCTCTCTCCCTCTGTGATGATGGTAGGGGTTAGGGCTCCAGAGTCACCCGTGTAAAAGGTTGTAAGAGGAGACATAGAGGTAGATGGTGGGTAGATGGTGGGTAGAAGAAATATTTGTTCACTCAGACGCTGCCTGTGAGTTTGCTATTCCAGTTACATAAAGACGGCAAAATATATTGCATGTGTTAGGAGTAGATCAGTCGTGTTAGGAGCAGCTTTAGGTTTCACGTAGAGTGGTGGCTGGTCTTTGAGTGATGTCCATGTCTCTCTCATCACGAGGAGGGGGAAGGTATCTGGTTAAAGACCCCCAGTTTATGCAACGCTTGGCAGAGACTCCTCAAAGAATGTGTCCATAGTGTCCCAGAGAAGGGGCGTCGGGCGTGAAAGGCTTAATTGTTTTAACAGTGTTTTGATACAGATACAATCGCCTGCTCTGCCTAGCCCAGTGGGCATAAAGCTAAGGAACGACACCCTACCCCCCTAACTCCTCCACCGCTCCTCAATTTAGTGCTTAATGGACTCTCCCCCTGTAGGTCACTCAAGAATGTCTTAGATTGTCAGCACCTACACACTGCCCAGGTCACTGGAGCACTCATCAGAATAGCAGCTATTTTACCCCCCAGGCCAGGTCACCCCCTACTCGTGTCTCTTCACTAGAGCTTAGAATGTCTCAAAGATCTGGACAGCAAGGCTACCCTATCTATCACCTTATCCAAATCTGGACCTAGCCAGAGGTTGCTGTGATTTATTGCTTGTGGTTATCAGGAATTTTGACCTAACTAGTTAACTTTTGGTGATAGTTATCAAGACAGAAACATAAGGATTGATAGTCTGAGTAGATTTCTTCTTCAACTATGTTATGCTGGAATTAAGCGCTCATGTGTTCCTGTGTAAAATGTGTTGGAAGTAAGCGCTCATGTGTTAATGTGTAAAATGTGTTGGAATTGAATGCTCATGTGTTCAAGCGTAAATTGTGTGGCATAATAATGTCGTGAGTGATATATTGGAACCAGCCATAAAGTGCCATACTCAGCTATGTAATCACTTTTTTTTTTTTTTTTTAGCCAGGTCTATATGTGAGTTAAACGCACGTTCTCGTACTTTGTTAAAAAAAAATTTTTTAAAGGGTCTCTGGTCCTTGCTAACTTGTATAAACATGGGTCTGTTTTTTTTTTTTTTACTAGATTTTGCATAATAATATATTTGCTTATATATCATATAAATTATAAAACTATATATCAGGTAAAATTAACATATTTAACAGGATTGTTTAAAGTATGTAAAGACAAATGTAAAAATAAGGAAGAGTCCTAATATGCATAGAGCTTATACATTTGCTGAAGTTTTTAAATATCATGAACAGTTTGGGACTCCGAAAATGAATAAGACATTCTGTATTCGTGTACTTGCATTTCTTACACGAAACTTATGTAATTGACTGAAAATCTCAGAGTGGAGTTAATGTCAATATTTGATACCATTCTCTGTGGTAAATGAGGCATGACACAGATATTTTCCTTTTGTTGTTTTAGAACATTAGCCAAAACCCACTATTCGAGATTTTTATCAGTAAAAGCATTTCTGCAATTAATTCATCCCAGTCGTTATGCCAAACCAAAGCTTATGCAATCGGCTTGAAATTGATGGTGACCTTTTAGCTAAGGGGCTGTTTGCATTTCAAAAATCTTTGCAATGTGCTATTGCATTATTAAGATTCCAAGGGTGGCATTGAGAAGCTATCATTCCGAAGGTCAGTTATTTTTCTCTTTTGCTCTGTCCGCTTGCCATTGGATTGATGTGCCTACCCCAGCATCTGTCCACAGTGAAAGAATTGTGGCCTGTGCACCAGCGTTATTAAAGGCTGCCAGACCCGTCATGGGTGTCTGATTTACAGCTCCTCTCCTTAGCGTTCTGATATCCCAGGGGCCTGCAGTCTGAGGAGGCTATAAACAGAGTGGTATTTTTAAGAGCAGTTAAAGTAGTTGTTAGATGACTGTTGTATTATTGGGATACCTGATTAAAGAGAAGATGGAAGGCAGTATAATCTCTTGCACTCTGTCGCACAGGCTTTCTCTAATGACAATTGCTAAGATTGCATGCAGTCCAACAATTGTAATGCGTTGTTGTGTGGGTTTTGATCTTCTCAGTGTTGTGTATTCAGGTCTGAAATAATCACGCCACTGAGTAATGTTTTGAGAAAACTCCAATCCAGATCTTATCTTATCATGTATGTTCTCTACAAGAACATTAAACCACACTACTGGCATATATATTTCGTTCAAGTGTGTTCATCGCGGCTTTGTTGGACTTTATTTTCTTTTTACACACCTCTGATGTATAGTAGCATTTCTCTCTCACTCCTGTGTTGTTTTGGCTTCAGGCTCCTGTATTTTTACGCTACAAATCCAGAGCCCATGAGGTCAGAGTGGCTCAAAGTGTATGGGAAATATCCGACCCCATTGGATGCTTAAGCTGGTTCTCCCACTATCACTGTCTGTTTTTATTCCACAGGAGTTTTAGTAATATGTGATTACCTCAGAGTTCATAGCCTGAAATGTAGAGTTTCATAAACTGTTCAGTTAACTGCTAAAAAAAAAATCACCAATTATAATATCATCAGTTGTACCTGTGCCACTTTTTACCACTTTGTTACCACTTTGTTACACCTTGTATCGAAATTTCCCAATCCACAGCAGATTGAACTGATTACTGTCCATTTTTGAATCAAAGTCTAATCCAGATGTGACGATCTTCCACTGCTGCATTGTGGGATCACAGACACAGAGCATGCCTAGCTACGCCCCTCTGTCTCTAGAGGACTCCATTATGTTGTAAGTGCTCCATTGTGGAAGCGCGTGTGTCTGAGAGCTGTAGTGTTGTGGAGGCTCGAGGCAGTTAGTTTGTGTGTGTTCTACTATTGCACCATTTTTTCTACACCTGCTGAGCTGGTGTATTGTTCTCACAGACAGAGTCTTTAAAAGATGGGTCTCATTGGTTCTACAGGGCTGAAAAGTCTCATGGCACACACATACACTGACCCCTATCTGCACAGGTGAAATGCATCACTCCCCTCAGGTGCGGGTATGCTGAGGTCAGAGGACTAACCCTCTTTCAGGTGTACTCAGTTGTATGTGAATGAATTATGTTGGACAAAGAAATAACTGTAGACAAAGATTTTGATTATATTTATTTTTCGATTTATTATCTGTGAATAAATGTGAACTAACTAATCACCTGGGCCACTAGCAGCATCTGGTATGTCAGTGTGTGTGTGTGTGTGTGTGTGTGTGTGTGTGTGTGTGTGTGAGAGAGGGAGAGATTGCTTGGACAGCTGACTCTGTCCTGAAATAAACACATGCTCTAGTAGAGATTAATGACAGCTTGAATAGCTACCCAACCATGCTCCTTCAGAAAGGAATGTGGTATGTATAAAGGGAAAGGAATTGACTAGGCCACCAGAGGACTGGGGCAGGAAAAGGCTGGCTAAGTTCCAGGACATTTTCCTTCTTCTCAGTTGACAGCCATTTTAATTCCTCTGCTCAAACAATGCAGATGGAGCGGTGTAGCATCCACCCACTGGTTGCCCCTTGCTTTAATCCCTGGCATATTATTAACAATACAATTATTCTCCATTCAGATCCACAATTAGGCTCCATTCACATCTATGATTAATCTCCATTCACATCCACAGACCTCTGATTTAGAGATTATATGCCATTGTAGGAGTGTTAGATTGGGATACTGCTTGGTTTATTATTCACACTGGGCCTTTACATTAGTTTAGATCTTGAGTAACTGAAATGTCTTCAGCAGTTGTGGTTGTTGCCTTTGGTCCATTACAAAGTATTTGGAGTTGTTGTCTGCCTGCTGGTAGGGTGTAAGTGTTGTAGGGACAGTTGAAATGTGTAGAGAGTAGTCTTTTTTTTAACCTGTATGGAAGTTCAGGTTCAAGACAAATAGGGGACCACAGAAAGCAATTTTCAGACTGGTGAATTTCATTGTCAATCATGCCAGACCAGCTAATTCACCATGCTACATATATACTACAGCCCATTCTTTGCTCATCTAAGACTTTTTGTTTTTGACACAAAAAGTACACAGTACTTTACAGTAGTAAGAAAAGACGACATCCAAAGAGAACAATGTCTTGGATAATATTTCTATCTGACCACAATTTAGCCACCATGCAGGCTGCACTTCACTAAGCTCATCATCACATCAATAGCTGATGTCCCAACATCAAAGCTAATTGTAACAGAGTCTATTTGTTCTTATAACTTACTGTTTCACTTTATTGAAGGCCTAGCACAGCTACGCTTTTAAGAGTTTTTTGGCATGTTCAGACCATCATTTTTCATTTTTTTCTCTAGTCGCAGTACACCACTCTGGGGCCCTTTAATGGCATGGATCAAAATGGCGGCTCCACCTCCACCAGCCCCTACAACAATGAGCATGCTCAGAACAATGTGACGGCACCGTCGCCCTACGCCCAGCCTAGTTCAACCTTCGAGGCTCTGTCTCCGTCGCCCGCCATCCCCTCCAACACAGATTATGCTGGCCCTCACACCTTTGACGTGTCCTTCCAGCAGTCCAGCACAGCCAAATCAGCCACCTGGACGGTAAGGCACATGAACTCAGTTTGTTCAATTCAATTCAATTCAATTTCATTTATATAGTGCTTTTAACAGTGGACATTGTCACAAAGCAGCTTTACAGAAATCCGAATGCATACTTTATTAGTTCATGAGTAAAAACAGCAGATATTTTAATGTAATATGAATGAAATGGAAAACTTGTGACAGAGTCATTATGTATCATTGATTAACCCAGAGATAAGCACTGTAATACAATCCCCATTTTTCCAAGGCAAAAGTCATAATCTCTTGTAAGGGATAAATGCCTACATTAAAGGGTACAACAGAAGCTCTCTGCTACAGAAATTACAACATGGTGCCCTCCAGTCATTACCACTCCCAAGAACTCATACAGCCTGATTATGACATGCTTCAGAGCCCTCAGACTCTGGTTTTTGTATGAGAAAATGTAAATTTCCATTTGTATGCAATGGGCATTATGTCTGTTCCTATCTAAAACGATGCATTCATTTACTGCAGATAAATGCCCCAGGTTTGGCCTCTTATGTGCTCCTAGAAGGAAGATTATTCCTCTTGGAGCAGTGTGAAGTCTTTGACTGATCTCAGCTCTAGGCTCTTCTGTGATCTGTATGAAAGTCTTAATTACCAAACTGCACCTGTCAGAAGGAAAAAGCCCTTGAGGTTTAACTGGCCTGTTCTTACTGAGAGGTGTGTTCTCCCACACTAAATCTTAGTGCTGACTACAACTTTGGTTCTGCCTCGTAGGGTTTTGCGGTGCAAATCTGTGAGAGTGAATCAAATTCTACCTGTGACCAGTTAAATATTTATTTACAAGCATGGCGTTACTGGGACTCCGAGGTACAGACCTCGCAGCAGAGGAGGACATTAGGTTTGCCCTTAGACTTGATCACCAATTATGTTTAACTCTTATGAGATGCTACACTACCAGTCTTGTTGAGATGTATGCATAATGTATGACATAACCTCTGACATAGTTATGATATAAATATGTGAAAATATGCAAAAACATATATATATATAATTGTAAGCGTTTATAATTGACAAAAAACTCAATTTTCTGTCAATGTAACGTAATTCGGAAATTGACAGGTGACTTAGTCCATCATGTTAACCAAATTACAAGGTCAAATGAAAACCTTATTTTTTTATTTTCTATTGTTTATTGCAAATAGGTGTCACTAAACTGTCTTTTTTTTTTTTTTTTTTTACACCGTCTCCATTTTGTTCAATGCAAGTGTTCCAGTGCATGGCAACCATCCAGATTCCGCTAGAAAAAAAATTGATTAAATTCTAATTTAAGTCACACTTTTAAGATTTTCATTTGACTCACCCTCATATTTGATCCAAGAAAATGAAGCAGCCTAATTGAAGAAAGAGTAGTTTATGGAGTAATGCAAGTGTAACATAACAGAGATTAGAAATTAGCAGTTGATTTAGTACACATTTGTCACATATTAACAATGACACAGTTCTGCAATGTAGACCTCACTAAATTTTGATCCTGTTTACATGTACATGTATTATGTTCCAATAATTCTTCAGTTTTCGTAAATGCTTGATATTATTATAAACTGTATTTCATGGATAATGGATGGATGAATCCACCAATAAGGGCTATCAGTGTTTTTTAAATGAACTTCAGTACTTCTTAACGAAATGCACAATGCTCACGACTGCCTCCTGCTGGTTGGTTAGCTCCAGGTGCGAGTTTTTTTAGAGGTAATTGCTACGTTATCGCTGCATGGCAGCAATAATATGCATCAGTGAATATTACAGTAGCTACTTACATGTCAGTGTCATGTTTGTTTGGCTCAGATTTGTGCCACTTCAAACTGACAACCGACAGAACCAGCTAGTCAGGTTCTAGTGGTTCACAGGGGCTGTCCTGTGTAGGCAGTAAACACACTGGCTGTCACTATGCAAAGTACTGCCAAACAAATGGGACAACAAGGCGGTCATCTTAAGGGACAGCGCACCCCAGCGGACAGTCGTCAACTTTAACTTCGAAGTCGCCAGTAGGTGGCGATAGAAAATTTAATCTGTAGCTAAGCTTTACATCTGCTACGAGGTTATCTAAAGAATAAGACTAGTGTATTGTCAGTGTGAAAAGAGCGGTTGGTTTTGGCTAGCTCTTCTAACCTAATGCAGGTCTAGAATTTCCAGCCGTTTAATCGTAGGGGTTAATTCAGAAAACAAGTTTCTGATTCTATGGGAATTGATTTCAAGCATCATGAACGATGTGCCATTTGGCACAAGATAGACTGGAAAAACCTGTGTTTCCGTTACACTGATGATAAAAGCTAATGCCTTATGCCTCTGAGTAAACAAGTGGAGGGAAGGAACTTTTCTCAGACAGTCCCTTCATGCTCATTGGCTGCAGAGGTGTGTGGGATAGTGACATATGCCCGATTCCCACAACAGCCCATGTCATCCTCGCTCATGTGGCATACTCCACCAAAAAACAGCAGGTACCTGACATCAGTGTTCAGTGGAAAGCTTCTGGGTGTGAGAAAAACACACTCCATTGTCTTGTTTGAGGCTCATCCTATCTCACAGCACCACAGTTACCTGTCCAGTGTACAGTAATAGTGGTGAGAATTGCTTATGATGCATGAGCACTGACAATTGGGGCCCACTGTCTCTAGGTTGTAGACAGGATACACTCAGAGTCTAGTGAAAATTTAGCTTTTACAAAATTCACAGTCACACTTCTGCTTTTAACATTGGATTTTATCTAAAAAAAAAAAAAAAAAAGAGAGAGAGAGAGAGAAAGAGAAGTTTATATCAGTCATACAAGTTTGATTGTAAAATTTTAATATTCACCATCTAATATACTAATATTTTTTTTTTTTTGCTTTTGGGGCTTCAACCTTTCGAAATAAGAAGGCTCAGATTTCTAGATAAATCCTGCTTCTCGCGGACACACCTTTATCCCAGATACGTCTTCCTAAGTAAGGCTTCGGTGACACACAAAAACACACTCATGCATTTCCTGGTATTGAATCCAACCTACCTCACTTACAGGAATGCTTTTGCAATCCTGTTTTTTTTTTTTTTTTTTTTTGTACACTGTCTTTTGTAAGATGACTCCACTGATTAGTCTCACTTTCTGAGTGGGACTCAAGAGAAATGATTGTTTCAAGGTGTTGATGTATCATTTGTTTGATTTGGGCATAAAGCCTTTCATTAGAAATCCACTGTCAACTTGTCACCTGTGCATTTGTGTGACGAACCATCAGCTTTGTTTGCATTTTAGCGCATCTGCCACGAACTAGCATGCCGTGAGCCCATTGGACCCCACTGCAGGCATCCTGGGTAGTCTAAGCCAAAGGACAGGGGATTAGGGGAATGGATTTATAATGCTTGTGTAAATACTCTGTGCCTCCTTTCTGAACCCTATCGTGCTCAAGGGCCAATCGCTGCACCCTACTCCATGAATTAAGTTCTCTGACTTCATGCCGTACTGCACCAGGGGAAAAGGCAGAGGAGGGGCGAGGGTGGAGGGAAAAGGAGGGGGGATGGAAAAGCTCTCAAAGAAGCGAGTGTTCCAGCGAAAGGTGACAAGATGCAGCTTGTCCGGGAACATCTGCAGGCCCGTCCCATGCCTCGTGAGATGGAGCCAAGGCTTGTTTGTGTCAAGGAGCCTGTCAGGACTCGTCCGACTCCACAGCATGAAGTTCTAAAACCTACTGAAAAAAAAGAAAGAAGAGGAGGGAGTGCTTGTTTTTTTTCATCTCAGATGAGCTCTGGTTGAAAAGGTTTTTATGAAGGAATTTATTTCCATGTAAGTTTCTGAGAAGCACACTGTACCAGAAGGGATTTCTGTACAGTGGGAGATTTTGTGTATTCTACAGCACCTAAAAAAGAAGAGAGCAACAATTACTGGATCAAGTCAGTGAAAAGCTGTCAACTTGTTGGCAGCCATGTTTGTTTCAGATCACATAGTCATGATCTCAATCTCAATCTCCTCTAGCTATCATCTCACACCAAAACTCTGAAAAGCCCACCTTCTCGTCTGCAGCTGACACTAGCTTCTTAAATTCCTGACCCTTTCAGGAGCTAAAACCCAGCCTTTGTGCCATGTGTTTTTGTATGTATTTGAATGAGCACACAGTCGCAGAAGAAAAGCTCTAGAAAGGACATGAAAAGGGTTTGTGAGTGGAAAGAATTTGGCAGTGCTCAGGGCAACCATTCAAGGAAACTGGGAAAATCCAGCATAATTACATGAAGCTGTCACACATTTCTCAGGGAAAGATCACATTTCGAAAGCATATAATTTAATGAAAGGGAATTAAGTAGTGACAGAAAGCACAGTGGCTTCTGTTTGCATCTGTAAGGAAGGTGTAAGTGTGAAGAAAGAATCATCTACCAAATCGCATAGGATATTCAAGCCAAGAAAACAACTGACCAGCTTTGTATTTCTACAAGCAATAAAATGTCCTGCAGTTTTGAGCATAGCAAACGTCTCCATCTTCAACTGTACGGAACCATCTTTTCCGTAAAAAAAAAAGTGAAAGTGGTCTTATTTTTGCTTTCATTCTGTTTTTACTGAAAATGTAAACACAGACGCTCACACCCAAGCGTAATTAGGTGCTAGTGTGCGCCTGCGACTGATTGGCTGATCTACTGTTGATGAAATGCTAACACTTAGGTGTCCCGCAATATAGGAAGTGTGTCGCTTTACTTTTGCACATACACACTTTATCATCCTGGCACCTCAGCTAAGTGTCCCGTCAGTATGTTTAGCACCATGTGTGATGTCTCCCTGTAGTATAGCTTTGCATATATTTCATTTAGACTTCTCATCCAGTGAGAAACAGGTGATGACACAACAATACAAAGTACTTAGAGAATCTATAAGGGTTCATTGTAGCTGGAGTAGGCCCATTTGTTTAATTTCACATTAAATTAAATCTGCCTTCTGCATATTTCTTCCACATCATCGCTACAACCTTGATTTTCAAGCATGTTGGGTTTTTTTTCCAGTCTGTTTTGTCACCATCACAGCGAGCAGGTGTTTTCCCCCTTCTTTTTTCCTTCCTGCTGTGTGTGCGTATGTGGGGAGGGGGGGACAGCTCTGCATTTTTGTCCAATGAAGCCGGTTTTGCGAGCGGCCTGGGGCGTGATGGTACATGTCTGCTATGAGGGGGGACAAGACTGAAGGCGCCAGGGCTTTGGGCCTAGCCGCCCCATCCTGCCTGAACCCGCAGCTCTTCTTCACTTCAACACCAGCACTGCAGCTGCAGACCTGCCCTGACACGCAGGGGGTTTGCGCGAGTGTGCAGGAGTGTTTCTGCATATATGTGTGCAGAACTGTACAGTCTCTGTAAACTTTGAGCTTAATGATCACTGCCTAGATGTGCTGTATGTGAAAAGAATTATTGTGTAGGCCAGTTAGACAGTTTTTAATTTCCATTGGTGCACTAATAAAAAGAGGAGAGCAGAATGTGACTCTTGTTAACGTCAGCAAACTGTTGGATCAGGAACACCAGGTGTTTGCTGGCGGCTTTGAAAGAAATGCCACACACCAAGCTTCATATGCTGTCCTCTTGTTGTGTCAGACAAGCAGTTTAGCCGTCCGCTATTGAGCTCTGCCTATTGTAGGCTGTGTCATTTGAACAAATCCTTGCCCCCCATTCAAAGAGTTATTCTTACATCTTTTGTATGTGCTACATTCCCAAGCTGTGTAATTCACATTGTGGCCAATGAATGGGAGATAATTGCATGTTAGCACCAAAATGCCCCTCCCTGTGAAAAAGTCACTGACTCCCATCAATCAGATCACTGTACAGCTCCACCCTGTGTGTGTGTGTGTGTGTGTGTATGTGTTTTCCCTCTCTCAGCAGCAGCTCATGCCTGGCCGTGAGCAAACACAGCAGCCGCCACACATATTTTAATGTTTGAAATGTGTTGCTTCAGGGCTGGGATTGGTGTTCCTACTGATGCAGTGTGCATGTGTGTGTGTGTGGGTATATGTGTGTAGGGATGAGTGATTGTATGAAGGGAGAAAGTCACGCTTGTTTTTTTTTACAATTGTTTTGCTTTATGTTGACAGAAGGGCATCTTTGCTGTGAAATGACATATTCAAGATTATTTTTAATTAGATTTTATTTTCAGCAGTCTTTTCAATGTGTCGTTTGAATCTTTTTTTGTCCTTCTCTGCTTCTGATGGTTATATTGTTATATATCCAATTAAATGTAAATATAAAATATAAATACTGTTATATTTTCTTACATTTCATTTCGGTGAATGTCAAGTTTTCAACATGTGTATGGTTGGGAACAGCAGGAAAATTACAGCTATTCAACTGTCTTTTTTTAATAGTAGACCTCTCCAAAACCTTAAACACCTCCATGTTTTCACTGGTGAAAGCCTAATTTGTAGGTCAGAGCAGGACTGGTTAGATCTTGGCTCCAGTTTGCTGTAGTATTTAGTTATGAATTTGAAGCAGCCAATCCGGAGCATATAGGTAACATCTACACATCAACTTCACACTGATGCCTCGCCCGTCTTTGGTCATTCAGATGATATAAAAGATTCTTATGTCTTATAGCCAAATTAATCTTGTTAGTCTAGTCTTACACCCTGTTGTGGACTGACACACCTTTCGTAACTTTGTTTTTCCAATTTTTTTGTTTCTTTTCAGTCTTTCAGGGACGTTAATTACAAGCCCAAGGGAAATGGCAGGGATTTTTGCAAGTGTGTGTGTGTATACGTGTATATGTGTGTGTGTGTGTGTGTGTATGCACGCATGTCCTTGCCAAGCTTGTGTAATACTCAAAGAGATAATAGGCAGGTGTTGGGATGGGCTCCTCTCACAAGAACACCTCAAATCAAAAGTTAATAGAAATGGAATTTAATGTCCCATTGTTCCTCCAATCAGCCCAGGGGCAATGTTCTCTTTTTTTACCCCTCCTTCCTTCCACAGCTTTAGAAATGTACTTAAGAGAAACGTTTTCACTGCAGTGTTTTTCCATGAGCATGAGCACTGTAGGGTTAGAAAAGTTCTGGAGAAGGACACTGACACGCTTGCCAGTAAAGCTTCATTTCTTTTCAGAGCCAATGAGCTGAAACTGGATCTAATAGGGATTTATTGTGTACACTGTCAATTTTATGATACACTGATAGTGACTGACTTCAGTGCCATTTTGCCTTTTTTTTCCTTCATTTTGACTTAGTGTCAGATGAACATTTAGAGATTTACTCTAGCAGTGAGCAAACTAATGCTTAGATCAGACTTTCGCTATGTTGTTATCCTGCACTGACTTTCTGGCGTCCAAATTTTTATGTTATTGGATTTCTTCACATAAACCATCTCCGAAATCCATCATGACCCTTGGGCTGCACAAATGTATAAATCAGTCTGCTGAAAATATAAACCAATGCCTGAACGCACTACATTAAACCAGTGCGGTCCGATTGCATTTTGAACATTCTGATGCAGACGGCAAAATTTTCTACCAATTACTCTAATCTCAGATTCTCTTGGTAAGGTTCTGTAGAGTTCCTTTGGGGACTACAACATTAAAATATAGTCAGCTTGTTTTTTCTTACTCATTGCTACATCATTGATCAGGATGTTTTGCAACCTGTGTAAATGTGTGTGGGAGAGTATTTAGGTGATGCAGTGTGTATGAGTAAATCCAGGTCTCTTGGTGGTAATGTTAGTCTGTGGCACTTAGGGTGAGTCAGTCCTATTGTGTGATGCAAGAATGATTTTTGTGGTTGGTGATACGGCACTCTGTCAAGTAGCATCAGGCTGTCGTCATCAGAGAGCTATTGGGAAATGCTGAACAGATGGCCCATCTGTAGGTTAGGGTAAATTTTGTGATGTAGGATACATGGTGTACATTGATACAGTTAAAATAGTTGCTTCTTTTATTGTATTTGTTTGTGTGGCCAAAATTCCAGGCTTCACATTTGAACCCCCTCTGCTTGAGGCCAGAGGCAGAAGTAGCCAGATGCTGCTCCTCTTTTAAGGGTTTATGGCTGTTGTTCAGCCAAACAGCTGCGATGATGCAGGTGTTTCACTTTACTGAGCCAGTGGCCACATCCTCTTTGCTTTTGAAAGTTTTATTGCATAGGTTTTGGTGAAGGAGATACAAAGGACTTTATATTGCCTTTTGACAGTTCTCCTTTTTGTTCTGTCCTTTCCAGTACTCCACAGACCTCAAGAAGCTGTACTGTCAGATCGCTAAAACATGTCCCATTCAGATCAAAGTTCTGACCAGCCCACCTCAGGGAGCGGTCATCCGGGCAATGCCTGTCTACAAAAAAGCTGAGCATGTGACTGAGGTGGTCAAGCGATGCCCCAACCATGAGCTCAGCCGAGAATTCAATGACGGTAAGCAAACCTGCCATGCGTTGAGAACATGCTCATGATTTCAAATATAATATAGAATGACTTTTAAAAGTCTAACTACTCTTCCATTTGTTGTACAGGCCAAATCGCACCGCCAAGTCACCTGATCAGAGTGGAGGGCAACAGCCACGCCCAGTATGTGGAAGACTCCATTACCGGGCGCCAGAGTGTTCTGGTGCCATACGAACCCCCGCAGGTGAGTCTCTCACACACACCTACACACACACACACACAGACACACACACACACACACACACACACACACACACACACCCACCTGTTTGCCCTCCCACTACACACCTTGTTTTTAGGTTTCCTTTTCTCACACAGCTCTGCCTGTTCTGCAGTTTGAGAATATGCCAAATTTCTAGTTTTTCAGGCCTCCTTAAGATTCAAATGTAAGGTCAAACACCAACACACATCACAACATCCACACTTATAGTAATTCATACAAAACAAAGTATATTAAAAATTAACATCCATGTGGGTTTACTTTACTTTATCTACTACTTTTTCTACTTCTACTTCATTTGCGTGATATTCATATACATGGCTGCTTTTGACCAACAGGTGGGAACTGAGTTCACAACCATCCTTTACAATTTCATGTGCAACTCCAGCTGCGTGGGTGGAATGAACAGACGTCCCATCCTCATCATCGTCACACTGGAAACCAGAGAGTAAGCTCATGCTGACATCTCCGATTCCACAGAGTCACGCTGGGTTATAGGAGCATCTGGCATCATGATTAAGACACTGAATGTCTGTGTGTGTTCCTCCGCAGTGGTCAGGTTTTGGGTCGCCGGTGTTTTGAGGCTCGTATCTGCGCATGTCCAGGACGCGACCGCAAAGCAGACGAGGACAGCATCCGCAAGCAGCATGTCAGTGACGGCACAAAAAGTTCTGAGGGTACGAAACGCCGTAAGTAGGGCTGGGGGCTGGTGATGGGGCTTTGCATGCATACACACATACACACACATGCACGCACTCACTGTACTTATGGAGCTTTGCATGGACATATGTGTGGCTGTGGAGAGTAGTCTCATACCTGAAAACTAAACTTATGAGTCCTGCATTTTGTGGATCATTGTAATATGTCTACAGTGTTCATTTTTTTTATTTCAATGAAAAAAAATGAAAAGATTTTCAATTTTTTAGTGCTTGCAAAGAGATTAAGACACACACCAAGCTATGGGTCAAAGATGAAAACAGCAAAAAAGTAATATTATTAAAAATAAGTTAGAATTGAGATTCAAACCATTAATCTGAATGAGAGTTTTGTATTTTAATGTATAATAGACAACAAAAAGTGAGAGGAATGATATCAGATTATATTTATGTATATTAATAATCTTCTGTAAAATGCACAGCTTTCAGATACAAAAAAAGACGTCTCATCTTTGACCCTGACACATACACACACTGCATGGTGCTTGTCTCTAACGCTATAATATACCCAGTGACCACAAAAGCAATTAAAAGATGTAAAATAACTTTATGCCAAGTGTCTAGATTTTGGCTAGAGTGATAACGGTTAACATTTTATGTGGGGGAAAAATTAGTTTAAAAAACACAATTTTGGTTATATGCAAAAATATGTGGCAAAAATGAACAATATTTAGGGATCACATGTTAGATGTGCATGGACATCTGTGGTCATTTAGTGCTCACTGGGATTCATTGCTTATTGCACCCTGCATGTTGTTCTTGTCCTACCCAACTGCTTTAGCTGTGCTATGTCGCTTCATCTCTCTGTCTCTCTCTCCCTCTTTTTGTCTCTATCTCTGTCTCCTGCAGCTTTCCGCCAGACTCACAGTATTCAGATATCCTCCATCAAGAAGAGAAGATCCACCGATGAGGAAGTTTTTTGTTTGCCTGTGAGTATCAATATTTTGCTGAATTAAATTTTTTTAAGGCAGAGTTTGAAATGGTGAAAAAGTGAAAGGAAGCATCAATACCAACCGACTCTCTCCATCTCTGTCCTACAGATTAAAGGCCGTGAAATCTATGAGATTTTGGTGAAAATCAAAGAGTCTCTGGAGCTCATGCAGTATCTCCCTCAGCACACCATAGAGTCGTACAGGCAGCAGCAGCAGAGCCTTCTGCAGAAACAGTGAGTACCTCACACACAGGGAGATTAGCTCACGCTCGCAAAAGGAGGGGTCAGTCCTGCTCTTAAAATTTTAAAAAAGAGTATATTGGTGTTGTTGGGGGACCCTCTGTTTGCGGGTTTAGAGACTGCAGCCAGTGTACACATGCAGGCCACACACACAGTACCAACAAGGTTCACCCTGACGCTTGTTTGGAGTGTTTAGTTTTTTTGCTGCATGGATTTAATCCTTTCCTCAGTTGAGTTCACTGTGACATGTGTTTGAACAGGCATGCGCTACAGACCCACCCCAGTTACGCTCCATTTGCGTTTTAAGGTTTCGAACCTGGAAGTGTTGCATAGAGTGGAAAACTGACAGTGTGATGATTGCATGAGGTTTGCATTGTGATGAGATTGCATGCGTTGGATTTACGAAGGTTTTATTCTATAAAATGCACAAAGCTTTTCAAGCTTCTCTCCCAGCACTAAAGGTCTGAAGCAGTCTAACAAAAGGGGTGTACCTTGTTCACATGGTGCTGCGTTCGTGTTTTGCAGTCAGATAGGTTTGATAAAGCCCAACAGCACTATTGAACAACAGAGTTACAGGACAGTCAGGCAGGTTTACCCAGACTTCATCATCATCCAGGTTTAAGGAATTGGCTGGTCTGTACTTTCTCAACGGCAGAAATTTTCTGGAGCTACAGTCAGAGCACAGCGTAAAGAAATAAACAAAAGCGAGGGAGACAGCTGAAAATTATACCTCTGAATAATGCACTTCAACGCCCTGTGATAATTACTGCTTTTGTTTGCTTCTCTCATTAAGAAACTGACAGATGATGTAGCGTCTATACACTCCCCGTTCAGCTCTTTTTTTTTTTTTTGCCTGTCATTTCGTCCCAGCCCTAAGTGGAGTAAGAAACTGTGCTAGGGAGGGCCATTATTTGGGGCCATTTTGGCACAGCTGAAAAAAAATTAAAGCCTGTTTTATGACTTCTTACAAACTCTCTGGTGTGGACACAATGAGTAGGTGAAGGAAGCCATTATTTTCCCAACTGGCCTCTCTTAGGAAAAGAACAGAGCACAAAGTGTCAGACAGCTTTTGAAACGCGCTTACATTGGCCTCTACCCAAAGACTGCTATCTCTGTTGGACGAGTACACCAAAATCCACACTTAGCTGGTGTTTTTTTCCTGAGTGCTTTGATGGATTTGGACAGATTCATATTGGCTCACTTCTCTTTCTACATGCGTTCATCCTTTCTACATTGTTTTTCTTTCCTCTCATCTGTTCTGTATGTATGTCTAACCCTTGTTTTTTTCCATCCCAAATAAAATAAAACTTCCTGCTATCTGACTCAGTGGTTCCTCTTATTTGTCTTTCTGCTTTCCTGTATTTTGGAAGCACTTTCCCATGGCTGTGCAGTAGCGCCACACAGTGGGCATCATTAGTGCTGCGAGTGGCCGTTGCATACAGTACCAGTCAAAAGTTTGGCCATTTTTTCTTTATTTTTAATATTTTTTTTATCTCTAAGATGTTAACACCGAGCTCATTATGCCAGTGGCAAGAGAGGGTCGTAACATAAAGGGACCAGAAACCAGATTTGTTGTTCTGATGTGAGTATACTGAAGAATATAGAAAAAATAAATTGCCAGAGTTCATCTCTAAGCAAATAATGCCAAAAACAATATTGTCTAAGTGGGATTTTTAAAGTACCATCCCTATTTCAAACAAAACTACTAAGAAAAATACAATATCCTCCTTTTCCTTATAGAGCACACAATTATCTGTTATGCCATCTCTAGCTATTTTATTAGCTCTGAAGCTAATAAAATGTTTACATATGTAAAACATACAAGCATGCAGCTTATATACACAATTTACAAAGCTGGCATAGATGTTTTATAAGTTCAACTGAAGTGATGGGCTCAGACTTGCCCTATTATCTCCAGCAGTCTCCTTTTTTTATTCTTGACATGTGATGACATCACTCCCAATCTACCAATCTCTGAGTCAAATCTGCTTCTCTTCTGGGAATTCCTAAACACGTAGCAGAGAGAGACACACCTAGAAAGCCTAAGTGTCCACAAATATAATAATTTCCCACATTTTAGAGCCATGATGAAGGCCATAAAACTATAACATGATCCATATATCATCCAGTGACCAAAGAATATTCAACAGATTTTAGCTTCTTGTTTTTTAGTTCTTGGTATTTAGCCATTTACATGACCAGTTTTTTTAAAATAATAATATTGAAGAAGTTCTCAACTATAATAACTTTTTTTTTTATTATTCTATATAGTCATCACCATCTTAGAACCAAATCTTAAATATCTTTAAGATCATGAAGAACATAGTTTCAGTCAGTTTTGTCCAACCTGTTGGCTGGTACTGTACAGCACTACAGAGCATTTAATGGCAGATCTTCAGTGAAGAATAAACTAATCAAACATCACTTCATAAGAACCTAATTGTGGTTTAGGGCTTATCCATGGTTTATTAACAAGTCCACACTTTTCTGACGCCATCGAGAGTCTCTGCTGTCTTCAGGTTTCTTATCTCAGTGTGTATGACTGGATTTGTAGATTTCTAGATGAATTTTCTGATGCAACAGTAAATACACAGACACGCATGGACAGGGTGAATGCAGAGGGTGAAGCTAGCAAGTCTGCATTACAGACAGCTGCAGTGTATATATACTTTTCTTAACTAGCAGCATCTCCCTGTTTTTCATCACTTTCTGCTTGTTTTCTGCTTTGTACCCCAGTGAGCAAGAAATATTTAGGCTACCTAACTAGAGCGAGGATCTTTTAAGAATATAGAAAATACTACGATTGTGGTTGTATACAAGGTGTCAGACTTAACAGTGACCAAAAAGATATCTGTGTTAAGTTGGCGCTCACTGGGACTACTGTATATGCAAGCTTTCCTCACAAACCATCCTTCATTTCCTTTTATCCCTCTATCGCTGTTATATATTTCTCTGTTCTGTCCTCCCTCCTTTCCTCTCCCTCTGTGTGTACAGTCTCCTTCGGGCCCGTCTGCGCTCTGAGCTGCTGGAGCCTTTAGGTGAGCAGAAGAGACGTTTCAGTGCTTCCTAAAAGCAGGAGACACATTCCTCCGCCTCCTCCTCCTCCACCTCCAGATCTTTTATCACATCCTGTTCTTCAGTTCTTCTTTGTCCCCTCTGCCTCTTCATGTGTTTCTCTGTGGCTACTTTACAGACCATAAAGTCAAGTTGGATTTTGGTTTCTTCCCCAGAAGATGTTGTCACATATTTAAGCAATTGCTTAAAGACGTTTTGCTGGAACTGCATGCTTTTTCCCTCCAGTGTTCAGATGAAGAATGGCTCTCATGTATCAGTCAAACTGATCAGACTGTGTGATAATTTGTATAATTCTGATCATGCTGCACTCACACTTGAGTGTACATTTATTTGAAATGAAAGGCCTTGTATTTTTATGTTGTGTCACTTTTTTATGCTTGTGACCTTTTTCATTATATTCAGTGTTTTTCCGTTGTTTTTAAAGGGTCCTTATTAACTGAGCTGGCTGTTGCCTCAGCACTAGTTTGACATATCTGCTGGTATTGCACAGAAATTACATTGCACAGAAATAATAACAGCCACTCAGCCGATCACCTCAGCCTCATCTCTCTCTCTCTCTCTCTCTCTCTCTCTCTCTCTCTCTCTCCCCTCTATCTCTCGTAATCCTGACTGTCTGAACCAGGAACCAAGCACATGTTAATGTTTTTTTCTCTTTTCTATGGGACTCATGATGTTCTTGATAGTGTTTCAGGCTTGTTTTTGCATCAGACTTTCTTTTATTATTGGAGCTGGGCTCATTTAATTGTCTATGGCTTTCTGGGGCAAGGACTTTATTGATACCTTTAATAATGCTGGTCATGTTTTATAAAGTGCACTGCAGGGCAGTTGTTGTTTTCACTGGATTCTATGGACATTTTCTTAAGAGAAATGTATTTGTGTCTGAGAGTCAGAGAGAATGAGAAACAAATGCTATAAAGTTCGCAAGTGATTTGCTTGTTTTTGTGTGTGTGGGGGGGGGGGGGGGGGGGGGGGATGATGGATGTATAATTAATGCCTCTTGCACTTTTGTCTGTTGTTCTTCAATAAATGTCCTCTGCTTTTGACTTTCTATTCCATTCCTTCTTTACGCTGATTTCCTTTCTTTCCTTTATTATTGTCTTTTTTCCCTCTGACAATATATCATACAGATTCATTTCTTTAGACTGAGGTTTATAAAAAAAAAAAAAAAGATGTAGATCACACACAGCACAGTAGAATGGTCACCGAGTCACAGGCAGATAGTTAAAGGCAGATATTCTTTCAGGTTACACAAAAGTATTGATCTGAATTCGTTTTCTTAATGCAATTCGATTCAAGAACAGCATCGATTCTGCAGCCTTTACACATGGAAAAAGCACCACTATGCCTCCTATCACATGATCTCACTCACTCTGATTTCTTAAGCACACTATGAGACTTCAGAAGGAAAAGGGGAGAAATAAGATCTGAAAGCTAATCTGTGGGTGACTTTTTTAATGAACCATACATAAACAACTACATAAATAATTCTTGTACATCGAAAAGGTCTTATTTTGGATTTAAGATGATGACCATTAGGCAAAACTTATGCTGGAGACATTTTCCCACTATTTGGATATACAAGTGAAGTCTACTTAAAATATTGTTTATAATAGCTCATGACAGATACTGATCCAAAAGCTTTCTAAAAAAAACAGTTCAATTCCATTCATAATGTTTCTCATGTTGTAATAGTCTTCTCTGTGATAAAACTCTCACATTCAAACAGCTATAATTTAACAGCACAAGCGAGTATGTCAGCTATCTTTATCAGCTTTTAATGTTTGAGTCACACGCAGAGATATGATCACATTATTGTGCCATGAATATATTTCCAGAAAACTATAATCATGCTGTTGTTGCATAAAGTGAGGATTTCTAGTAAGCGTAGCCATCGTTTTATTCAGCATGTGGGATCACACTCTTTGTTTTGCTTTTACTTTCCTCTAATAGGCTTCCAATGAAGACAATATGCAACTGCTGTAAACCAAACATCCTTCTGCGATCACTTTAAAGTAGTCTAATACTGTTAAGATAAGATGATCAAGTATCATTTCACATTAACTATCTACATTATTACATTAACGTAGTCAGCCTGCTCTCCACATATATTAAATCTAATTAATGATGAACTAAAATTAGGACTCAAAATAATTCACTTATAACAGCATGCATTTAGGTACATGTGTATGAATACAGAAGAACATTGAACAGTAAAGGACGTAAAGTAAAGGACTCCCTTTCCCCTTCTGACTTCTCTCTTATTTTTCTGTGCTTTCCAACTGGTGTAATAATGAGAAAATCATTGTTATATCAATTGGCACATTAATGTACTATTACAGATAACATACATTGCTACATTGTGTATTGCCCACGATCCTGAGTCACTAAAGAGGATCCTGTGTTGAATATGATGGGAATTGTGCTCTACTCAGAATGACAGGCCATGTCCTCCTCCTCTTCCTCTCTGCTCCAGGAGCCCGCTGCCTCCTCAGCCACCGTTCGGCTCCACCTCTCCTCCACACGGCAAGGTGAACAAACTGCCCTCAGTCAGCCAGCTAATCAACCCACAACAACGCAACACACTCACCCCATCCAGCATGGCCGGAGGACTCACAGACAGTAAGGATTTCACACCAGACATTATTGACCATTGCTTCCTATCAGGAAATCAGTCATTAAGCCATTAAAATCAAAATGATGGGAGATGACTGCACTGCTACAGACAGACCCAAAATTTTGGGATACATATAAACTATGCAGTCCAAAAGAACACTATATTTTACTGCAAACAGTAACAGTAAAATTTCTTAACTATATTTTAATTAACAGCTTGCATTTACATTACATATATTAGTATCCGTTCAGTTAGCATACATTTAGTTTTGGTTTATAGTGATGGTAACCATTGTAAGAATTAATATCAGAATCTTGATGGGTAGGTCTCCGTGCTCCTGTTCGCCTCAGGGCCTGAGCTTGTCTGTACATGGCAGCTGCTGAGCACCACTCTGTGCCTCAGTGTCGGTTTGACAGCCAGTTTCCTTTCACAAGTGAACTGGATCTTTGTGGGACAAAGATCTCCCTAATCCCTGGGGCTCACAGCTCCTGCCAGTATTTGTCATAATATAGGAAACCAGGCTCAGTTGTCCACTATTACTTAATCTGTACCTCTGTCGCCAGCGGCTACAGGCCTCGTTCAGATCGAGCACGCACTGTTTCACAGCCTTGACAATTACACCACAGACACCACAGCTGGTGTGATATTAAAAGCGTCTCACGGTCTCTTCCTCTCGGCTTTGTTTTGCTACAGTGAACCCCATGATGAGCGCCCACATTCCCATGAACACAGATATGAGTTCACTGAGTCCCACTCATGCCCTGCAGCCGCAGTTACCCATGGTGCCCTCCTCTCACTGCACACCCCCACCGCCATACCCTGTGGACAGCAGCATCTCCAGGTACATGTTTATTCAATTTCACTAAGAATGCAATACAACTGTATTTCCACATCCAGTCCAGATGCTCTGTGGGGTTTTTTTTTTGGCTCTATTCAAGTTCTTACCATTCCTGCCTTATTTGTGTGAAAGAAATGAAATCAAAATCGGAACTTCTTTATTACTAATACACAGGATACATTAAGATTGAAACCGAAAGGTCTAACAAATTCTGAAACTAAGTGTCTTGGTGTAGCTGGATGAGTGTAATACAGCAGTAGGTGAGAAACTGAAAGAACCAGGTTGTCCAGTCTAACATATCAAGGTGTTTTCTTCTCTTACAGCATTGCTATTGAGTCCAGTAGTGGATCATGAACACCTTAAAATCAACCAAAACATGCTTTGAAGACCATCATTTTTTCTATATTGAATAGTGACTCACTTGCTGTGGTGCATAAATAGTTAAGTTGTTAAAATCTGCTGCTCTTTCACCCTCATCAAGAAATCCAGATTGTGTGCATAGTCAGATTGTAAATGTGCCCAGTCTTACACACACTGTTACACGATCTGCATTTGCATATTGTAAAATAACACCGTGACCAGGCTGTGCACTCAGATTTTATAACTCAATAACACTTTCAGCTGTAATTTTCCAATGATGTTTTATCTTCCCACTGTTTCCTAAAGTAATGCAATAAACCTGCTCCACTGACTATTTTCACACTGCGACTGATCTGTGCAATCACATCAATTCCTCTAAAAACATTTAATCATATAAATGATTTCTAAAGTTTAAGGCGAGTTTAAGTATTTTGTTTAGGGCAAGGTAAATTATGAGATCTGGGTTTTAAAACAATTGGAGACTTGCAGGCTTATGGACTGTATTGGGAAACATGTTTAAAAGTGTCATCATGGTTTATATTCTTGGAAAAAAAAAAATCTGTTGGCATCATTTTCACTTGTAACACCACCATTTCAGTTTCCTGTTACGGTTGGGCTGCTCTTCCTGTCTGGACTACTTCACAGCCCAGGGCCTTACCAGCATCTACCAGATTGAAAACTACAACCTGGAGGTGAGACTCTGCCTGCTACCTTTTGCTTGTGTTCTGTATCCAGTTCCTTTGTTTGTTGGAGAAGAAAATCTGAGCTAATTGGTCTGTTATTCCATCATTCCATGTAATATACTGACAGATGAAACCTAAAATCATTTCTAGCTTTCTGAAGGAGATCTACTAAAGGAGAACCTTTTTCATGAAGGGAAACCATTTGCTGTAGGGATTAATACTGAAACGGTAGAAGTTTTACCAGAAAGACAAAACAATTCAACTTTATTTGTATAGCACTTTCAACTATTGAACCTTAGACTGAACCTTTTTACTATGAGTGTAGGGTTTTTTCCCCTGATATCAGTTTCTAAAATCTACATTATAAGAGGAAAGTTATTTTTCACTGTGAAGTCTATGAACTCAATTCATTCCATAAGAAAATCTATCCGTTAATGTATTGCTAATAACGTATATTATAAATATAATACAAATATAAGTCTCACCCAATGAAATGATATGCACTTTTCAGTTTTTCAAAGCATATAAAATATCAGATACACGTGTGGCAGCCTGGGAGAACCAGGCTACTGTACTGACCTGAAATATGGTTCTCTTTTGCATATATTTCAACCACAAGTAAAGTTAATGCATTTTAAATCTGTTTACCCCCAAAAGAGAAAAAAGGGAGAAATTGCACTTAAAGATTTGATTCCAATTCCACTTAAAGACCCAGATGCCTTGACTGAACTGAATGAGATATAATTAATAGAAGTGAGCTTGAAAACTATATATATATATATATAATCTTTCCACCTGCCATTATTCTTAGCCTACAGCTGCTTTTACTGCTGTGTTTGTTAAACTGGCTCTTTATATACCTAGAGTGATCGCTGCGTATATCCTGGGGAAGTTTATAAAGTTCATAAAAACATTTCTACATCATTGCAGGGAAATAGATTTTTGTTTTCTTCAAGCAGTTGCGTCAAAGCATTTCACAGGAAGGAAAAACCCAATGCTGGCCAAAACCGGATATTTTGTCATTTTTAGCCATTTGCCAGAATTCAGCTGCAGCGACATGGTTTTCTGGTTTTCCCAAACACCACTCCATCTCCACTTTGATAGGAACACCCGTACACCTGCCCATTTATTCAGTTATCCAATCAGACAATCACGTGGCAGCAGCACAATGCAGATGCAGGTGAAGAGCTTCAGTTAATGTTCACATCAAACATCAGAATGAAGAAGTGGTGTGATCTCTGTGACTTTACCAGATGGGCTGCTTTGAGTATTTCAGTAACTGCTGATCTCCTGGGAATTTCACTCACAAATGTCTCTAGAGTTTACACAGAGTGGTGCGAAAAACAGAAAAACATTGAGTGAGTGACAGTTCCGTGTCAGCCAAGAACAGGAATCTAAGGCTAACATGGGCACAGGCTCACCCAAACTAGACAGCTGAGTCTTTTTGTCTTTTTCTGAGTCTTCAACTCTCCAGTTTGGGTGAGCCTGTGCCCATGATTCTTGTTCTTGGTCTGAAGTGGAACCTGATGTGGTCTTCTGCTGTTGTAGCCCATCCACCCCAAGGTTTGATATGTCATGTGTTCTGAGATGCTTTTCTGCTCATCACGGTTGTAAAGAGTGCTTATTTGAGCTACTATAGACTTGCTGTCAGCTCAGAACAGTCTGGTCATTCTCCTCTGATCTCTCTCATCAACAAGGTGTTTCAGCCTGCAGACCCATGTCTTTAGTTGTCTTTAGTTGTCTTTAGGATGTCTTTAGTTTTTCGCACCATTCTGTGTAAACTCTAGAGACTGTTGTGTGTGAAAATCCCAGAAGATCAGCAGTTTCTGAAATACTCAGACCAGCCCATCTGGCACCATCATCCATGCCACAGTCAAAGTCACAGAGATCACACTTCTTCTTCATGCTGATGTTTGATGTGAACATTAACTGAAGAGCTTGGATAACTGCATAAATGAGCAGGTGTACATGTTCCTAATAAAGTGGCTGGTGAATGTATGTGCAAATGTGGTGCCTTTGTATTCCTGTGTGCTCATGAGTCACTGCATCCGCAGGACCTGTCCAGGTTGAAGATCCCTACCGAGTTCCAGCACGTGATCTGGAAGGGGATTATGGAGCACCGGCAGAGCATGGAGTTCTCTCCCCCTGCACACATACTGCGCTCGTCCAGCGGGGCATCCTCGGTGAGTGTGGGCTCCACGGAGGCGCGTGGTGAGCGTGTGATTGATGCCGTGCGCTTCACCCTGCGCCAGACCATCTCTTTCCCACCGCGGGACGACTGGACCGACTTTTCCTTTGACCTGGACTCGCGCCGCAACAAGCAACAGCGCATCAAGGAGGAGGGAGAGTGAGCGGCGCACACACAGGCTTTCATACATACTGTAACTACTGCATGCCACATACACAAAACTTGTACAGCTTTTACCAAGTGTTTGATTTCACTTAAAAGCATGCCAATTAAATGCACTTAACGGCTAGTGTTTTTTGGGTGTATTTCGGTCTGCTTGTCATTTCAAGCCCCTAGTTTGATGCAGGCTACTGTAGCTTTAGGGTAAGCGGTGCTTTGCCGTGTTTGGTTTATCATTTAAAATTTCTTGAGACACAGCACTTAAGAAATGCTGAAGTGTTGGTACTATTTTGAGCTGTTAGCATTCATTCTCTACAGAGAAGAACTAATATTTGGGGGCTTTTTTTTGTACCCGGTGTCTTTTTGGATTGTAAAGAACCTTTACTCCAATAGGATTCATAGTATTATACCGTTTGTTAATCTGTTTGCTGTAACTCTTTGTTTCAGCCTGGTGATACTTTGTTTTGATAACATTTGTCTGTGTTTTTTTATTGTCAAACAACTACTTGATGTAACACTGGCATATCAGTTTTAATACTTGGACAAATTCAAATCCGTCACTCCCGTGACTTTCCAGTATTTTAATGTTACTTTGCATTGTACAGATGTTTTTTGTTTTGTTTTTTTTTTTACATACCTATAAATTTTGTAAATATGCAAGGTGCTTATTTTGATACAGTATAAACCAAAAAAATAAAATATCATTACACTATTGGATAGATTGTTTTTTGTTGTTGTTGTTGTTTATCACAGACTTTAGGTGAGGAAAACAATGACAAAATCTGGCGCTTTTACAAATAATAGCAAACAAATTTGTAGGCTACTTATAAATTTATTAAAACAAAAAATTTTACAAAGAACAATAATGTTGTTTCAACAGAAAATGTATACAAGCTGAAAAGCTGAGATTTGTTTGTAAAGCAAATGGTTAATGAATTTACCAGCGATGTGAACTCTCTTCACCTGTCGATTCTTTCTTCACCTGTCCTATGAGTCACAGAACATGGTTCTGTCTATGAGTCAGTTCATAAACAGAACCATGTGTTTACACTCAAAACGCTGATTAGGAGTTATGATAAAGGGTCACAGTGGCCTGCTGTATCATTTGTTTTTATTATCATCCTGGTCACATCAAACCATGACTTTAATGTCAAATATTTTAATTACAAAACATGATCCTCAGTGAGGCTGCTCTTATTAGTGGCGTCAGCGTTCTCAGTGTCTGTTCATAAATAAATTTTTCCAGAGCCTACCATTAGGTACAGTTTTACAGTATATACAAATATTACTCACCCACAGACTGCTTCTCTTAACTTTCACATCTGCTTTAAGGCTGCAAGCATAGACCATGAGGAATGACTCATTTCTGAGTTAATTATATTTACGAGATCAGTTATTTAAGTGACATACGTGGGAACGACTGAAGAGTGCATGTGTTAGATGTTGCATGGTGACAAACATCACCTGTGCATCACTTTTGTGCTCCACTACGTTCCACAACAGTTTCAAATATAAATACGGCATCGATTCAGCGGTCTTAACTTGCAGGCATAAATACTGCTCGGATAAATATGCACAGAACTCATCAAAAGTGTACTGCAGTGATTAAATGAACGACTGAATGATGAGAATATCCATAAATTAAACAAGATGAATGAAACACTGAGCATTTCAAGGCTTGAGTCCTTTATCTCACCGCAGGCTCTGCCTTTGAGTCCCTCGCATAAAAAACAGTGGATTAGCGACAGGATTAAGGCTTGACAGACATCCAGACTGAGGCGACAAGTCCAACCTTACACCTAAAGGGGTAGATTTTCTTGACAGGGACAAGAAGAAAATGCCAAAGGCTAAACAGAATGACGGCTTCTGTTGAAATCTTGAGTGTCTCCCATGGATGTGATCAGCAACACTGAATGTCAGTACTGTCCCAGGAAACCGTTCACACAGAGAGAGAGAGAGAGAGAGAGAGAGAGAGAGAGAAATGGGATGAAAGGAAAGAAAGACTATGCCTCTGCACAGTTGTGCTGACTTGTGTTAGTCATGGCAGTCTCACTGCATACAGCCGGAGTGCAGCCTCAGAGCAACAGCGACTCTATGAGCTCTCCAGAGCATCCAGAACCTTCATGATCTGCTGCTTGATGGCTTTAGTGGCATCACCAGCATTAGGGATCAAATACCTGCAGATCAGAGAGCACAGAATGTGTCAAGAATGAATAAGTAATTCTAAATAATGTGTATGTGAGTGTGCACTTTTTAGTAGGTAATGTAGGTCTTGAATAAAAAGGGAAATGCATGGGTCATCATAGAGCATTTTTAGACTGCTCCATCAACACATCTGACAAAAATGCAGTCAAAACATCCAAATCCACACAATGACAGTGTCCCAGCACACTACAGACCTTCTGCTATCTGACCTGGGCATCTCTCTCTCTCTCAGTTGTTCTTATCCAAATATCTCTCTTGGTGGAGGGTCTGTGACTCGGGTGCAACTCAACGCTTTTGCTCTTAATGTAGCATAACGTGATGCATTCTGCTCGGACAAACAACATAAAATCTACCAACTACAATATCTACTACTATCTACTACTATAAAACTTCATTTTTCATTAAAAATATAAAACATGCTGTTTTATATAACCATAAAACATCATCATTGTTCACGAGACAGCTCATTTTTAATTTTCATACAGATGTGCAACAAGCAAGAGTAAAAAGCAGAGCGAGGTAAAATTCCAGTTTGACCATTCCTTAATAATTAGCAAAATAATTTTTTTTTAACTGACCATAGACACCACAGTCCTGCTTTGTTGCTTTCTACTGGCTCACAAGACGGACGAGTTTTCACCCAGAAGCAAATGGGTGCCGTCCTGTGTCCTTTCCCCTTCAGTGAATTAGCTTTTCCCTCAGATTAAATTTATTTGCGTTTGGTTTTCAGGTGCCTCCTATATCATCATAGCAAGAGCAAAATCATAAATGCTACAGCTAAATCATAGATATTGGCACCTCTGCAGCAGTCACAGGGAGCTTATAAGGCAGAAAGGCACTTTACTGTTAGCTTGGCACTCATACAACACTGAAAAGTCCACAGCCATGCTATAGACTGCAGCTAAAGCTTCAGCTCAAGAAACAATACAGTGCTGAACTGCAGCAATATAACAGGACCAAAACACACACCAGACTACACCAATAGAGGGTGCTGAAGCCCTGTTTTTTTTAAGCACTTCTTCAGAGCATGGATAGCTCTGGATTTGGATTATTCATCATATCATGCTGTTCCATACTGTATGAAAAGAGTCATCAGAGGCAATTAAAACACCTGATGTGTTAATGACACTTGAACAAAAAAAGTGGCCTGTATATTGCTTTTCTACTTCAGAACAATTTTTTTATTTTGAAATGAATATTTAACATGACCCTGTTTGTGCAAATTACCGTTCTACAGCCATAATTTCCACTCCAGCAGAGTTGTTGTTGCCAAACTTGAAAGTGATTAGCTCGGGATGTTTCTTTTTCGAGGTGATCTTCACCACAGAGCTTAACGCCTGTCTGGACTGGATGTAGGCGAATCCTTTACGTGAGGCGATCTCCCTCAGACAGTACATGTGTGTCGCTGTGATTAGCAGGTGGCTGCGGAAGATCAAACAATAAAGCTTACAACCAGTATGGTTACTGAGTGCCACATATACAGACACATGTAAAATTATTGGCACCCTTGCTGGGGGAGACTTGGTAGGTCGGTAACCTCACTGAATTACAGTAGAGCCCAAAACCAACAACCATGCTTTTGTTTCATCATTTATTAAAAGGAGTATACACTTCTGTTATTACACTTCTCAAATATTATATCTGTGTTTATTAATGAAAGAGAAAAAGGCTGTGCTTATTGACTGAAAGCAGTAGTGAGGACATCACTGACTCAATATCTGGCAGCACTTTATCAATTCACTAAATCAATGACAATACTGCACTTTAAAATGACATTTCTTCCTTGTTATCTGAATTCTTTCTGTTTATGAGACAACAGAGATGTGCAAGTGGAATTGTGTCATATAATATTGATTCATTCATTCATCTTCAGTAAGTGATTTGTCATGGTGAGGATGGTGGATCCGGAGCTGGGAACACTGATCATGAGGTGGGAATACACTCTGGATGCAACTCCAGTACATCACAGGGCACCATTCACATACACATTCAAACCTAGAATCAATTTAAAATCACCAATTCACCTACTGGCCTGTTTTTGGGAGGTGGAGGATACTGGAAAATGTGGACCACATGGGAGAGGAAAAAGGGAGAACACAGACAGTAACTCAAGCTCAGGACCGAACTAGGGAGGCAGCAAGACTAACCTGTGCGCCACCCAGCAGTGGACTCAGGAAGATACCACACTCACAGTGGTGAGCATATAGAGCTCAAGTCTCACCTGGGGAACATGTGTCCAGTCTCTTTCACCTCATTACACGGGAAGTGGTGCTTCACATCTGGTTTGTTAATCCATGTCTGTATGTTCACTATCTCTTTGCGGTCATCATCTGATATTGAAGAGCTGTCAATCTCATCTGAAAAGAGGACGACGATGAAGATGGCAGGAGTATCATGACACACTGTCTAATATCTTAACATATGTTTTCTTCTACATCTCCTTTCAACGTGCTCACCCGTGTCGTATTCCTCCTCATCGCCGATGCTGAAGACAGGCTTCACGCCCCTGTAGGGTTTACCCACTCTGTCACTGCTGCTCACATGCCTGTGGTGAAAACCGAACTCTGAATGAGAGATTCAGACCAAACGCACACACCCTGGAGCTACAAATAAAATGCACACTATCATAAAATTCAGCAGCTGTGCACACTTCCAAATGGCGGCAGTACAAAATCATATCTAGGATTGTAAAAGATAACTTATGTTAGTTGGAAGAGGCGGGTTAAAAAAGAAGCAACGATATCTGAGATGATAACCAAAGCGTGCAGGAGACAGACACGACAAAACAGGTCTGCTTTAACAGATCAGGGTTAAAGATGTTCACTTGGCTCCAAGAGGGTTAAAACACCTGAGCACCAACAGCTCTGGTCATCATCCGGTCAGTAACACTGTCAGCAACGAAGGATGCCTGAAAACACTGTGAATGGGACACACTGTATGAGCCTTTTGCATTAAACACACACAGAGGGACACAAGATGTGTGTTAGTATTAGCACAGCCACAGTGACTGACATGATACTTCAGCTTACGTCCTGTTAAACAGAAATGTGTGCAAGCTTTACGTCACTCAGTCGAGGTTTTTCACAGCATCGAATCTGACTGTTAAGTAAAATTTTTCAGTTTACATCAACCCAAATGTTTGATCTTTAGCTTCTTTAGTTTTGCACTTCAGCTAACATGTAATCTACAGCATCTCTCCCTTAGTCATGTTGCATGGATTAAGACACAGTATTATTGCTTACTGTAATCTATGAATAATCTGTGAATATGAACAACAGTTGAGCTGAGCACTGTAAAACTATGAGGGCATCCATCTTGGACAACCAAATCACTTCTTTCATTAACACAAACTGGTATTATCTAAAAGGAATTTGATGAGAATGTATAATTGTTTAATTTAAAAATGAGTTTACAGAGCTTAACGATGTTAGCACAGACCTTAAATTAGATGATATTATAACTCAGCCATCTATTTATGGGAGAGATTTTGAGTGAGAAAAGACCACCATTACCTGTAAGCTATATTGTCCTCATAGCTCCAGTGCAAAACTAAAGTGCCATCAAAACAGTAAAGTAGCAATGAACACCAAACATAGCTTGGTTGATGGAGTACATTTGTGTGGCAGACTGGGAAAAGCCACTGGATGTTGCTGAGCCTGAATTCTAGAAAGCAGCCAAATAAAAAGATGAAAAATCTGGTTCTGGCATAAAATTTTACTCTAAGAAAATTCTTCACCAAAACAGGTTGTTTTTTTGTTTACTACTGAACCTTGTCTTGGATATCTTCCCGCAAAGATCAGGTTGGGTCAGGAGACGGTTTAGCAAGCATGGTGGTAAAAACAGTCAGTCTACCTAAAGCATAGACATCTCTAAAGCATAAAGATGTCTAAAACAGATATCAGCTGTCAAATGGGAAGGGTTTGCCCAGGTCGCCACACATTTGGGGAATGTGGAAAATTGTGCAAATGTGGTTTTTCAGCAAAGTATTCCTTTAACAATTCTACATGAAAACAAGGGAAATCTCCACATAAGAGAAGAGGAAAATGTAAAAAAAAAAAACCTTGGGAAGAACCCCCTCCAGGTAGATGTGCAAGACAAACAACAGGAGATCAACTGTAAATGTAATTAATCAGCACTACACAGTCTAGGAGGAATAAAGTCCATGACCATAAGACAGACCTGGAGCATAAACTTGAAAATGACTGTACTGCTAGAGAAGAACTCTAAACTTTAATGCATGAACATGAGTGTTAGTCTGCTACAGTGCATGCGCAAGTAAGCAGTGCTTGAACGTTGCCCTTTGCTCTTCAGCAGTGAGTGAAACAGGGCAGTGCCACCCTGCATGGGCATTGGGGCGCTCATGCTGGCAGACAGACAGGAACAGGCTCTTACCGATCAGGTATCCCCTTCTCTGGCCAGGGAAGAGTGAAAGATAGTCTAGTGTGGAATAACAGAGGCATGGGTAAAGAAGCAAATTAACACACATATTGCAGCAAATTATTAACCAAAGTATTAACCACACAAAGGTTATTATTGTTTCATGCAGGGACATTATTTGAAATCAGTTTATAACACTGTTGGATTACTAGAAAGCAACAATTACATAAAGGACTACAAATGATTCCATAAAAGGAAAATTGATTAAGACTTTAAACAGGAAAAAAAGAAAAGGTAAGAAAACATGGCATTGGGAGTTAACAAACCCCTGAATGTGTGTGTGTGTGTGTGTGTGTGCGTGTTTTAAAAAAAAAAAAACATATAACTTGTATGCCCACCAATTAGTTCAAATATTCACCAGATTGCTTGGCTAGTCTTTGCTCATTCTTCTTGACATTTGTATCATATATTGTCTTGTTCAAGTCTCTAGAGCAGGGGTCTTCAATCTTATCCACAAATGGCCAGTGTGGCTGCAGGTTTTCATTCAAGCCAATTAAGAGATACACTTGAAAGGTGATTGGGGACCAAGAAATGATACATTTTCTACCCAGACACCATGGGGATTACAAATCTTTGCAGTAAACTATATAGATCTACTTATGTACACTATATGATAAAAAGTATGTGGACACCTGACCATCATACGCATATGTGCTCGTTGAACACCATTATATTGTTGTTATAATGACCTTCACTCTTCTGGGAAGGCTTTTCACTAGATGTTGGAGCGTGGCTGTGGGGATTTGTGCTCATTCAGCCACAAGAGCATTAGTGAGGTCAGGCACTGATGTGGGGTGAGGAGGCCTGGGGTGCAGTCGGTGTTCCAGTTCATTCCAAAGGTGTTCAGTGGGGTTGAGGTCAGGACTCTGTGCTGCCACTTGAGTTCTTCCACTCCAATCTTGGCAAACCATGTCTTTATGGATCTCGCTTTGTGCACATGGGCATTGTCATGCTGGAACATGTTTGGACCTCTTAGTTCCAGTAAAGGGAAATTGTAATGATCCAGCATATAAAAACATTCTACATAATTGTGTTTCCTTTGTGGAAGCAAGTTGGGGGAGAACCACATATGGGTGTGATGGTCAGGTGTCCACATACTTTGGTTCAACAATTAACTGGTTCAACAATTAACTAACCAGATAGCTATTGGGATAGCAAGTGGAGATGGGAATCTTTCCAAAATGCATATTCTTGTACAAATGCATAGATCTCTGCATTTTAATGGGTCCAGTGGTGTATACAGATTTAGTAGATGCTTGTAAATGAAAACATATTAAACAACTGATTATTAATGACAAACATGATATATGAGGTTAATAGTTCAGAATGACATGTTCAGGGCTACTTTAAGACACTGAGATGTGTGAAGTTTCTCACCTGTCCACTGGAGCTGAGGTGTTTTCAATAAAGCTGATCACTTTCTCTTTCACATTAACTGACTTGGATTTAAGGGCAAAGGTCATTTTGTTGACAAGGGATTTGACGCCTTTGCCATCCCCTGTGATATTCAGCTCCCCCTGTTTGAAAGACAGATTGCATTTAATCAGTAAATAGACTGCAACAATCAGTGCCAAGGAAAAAGCAAAGAATCTGCCATAATTGTAAGATCCACAAGATGGCAGTAAAGCACTTATTTAGTGATGTTCGCCTTCTCCCAGTAGATGATTGATGGAAAGATTTTAGGGCATTTATGGTCATTAAATTACTCAAGCAGAAGACACAACAGCCCGCACATTGTACCCATCAGAACAAACCTGAAAATGCACAACTCTGCAGTGAAACAGATCTCTCTCTCTCTCTCTCTCTCTCTCTCACACACACACACACCAAACTCACGTCTGCTGAGCTGAGGCTGCTGTGGGATCCTGAAGTGCTGACTATCCAATGGACATACACATTGTCTGGCCCTTCTACGTTAATGTCTGCCAGGTGCTGCTGCAGTGCTGAACACACACAAAAACACAGCAGAAAGCCCTCATCAGTCCTCAGCCATGCTGAAAAACCTGTATTTACACACTGCAACTAAAAAGCCTGAGTGATAGTGAGAGCCTAGGAGAGGATCACAAACTTCAAAGTCATAGGATTTCTTTCTGCTAATATCAGTGACAGGTGTTTGAACACAAATGTAATAGTTGTGATGACACACTGCATCTACTTACCCATAAATCCACCTTTAGCGATGCTGACATACTCCTTGTTTTTCTACCAAAGAAAAAAAAAGAAACAAAAGCAATTC
This sequence comes from Pangasianodon hypophthalmus, assembly GCF_027358585.1. Classification (NCBI taxonomy): domain Eukaryota; kingdom Metazoa; phylum Chordata; class Actinopteri; order Siluriformes; family Pangasiidae; genus Pangasianodon; species Pangasianodon hypophthalmus. The sequence goes on from NC_069711.1 coordinate 19,876,838, forward strand.
ATTTTTCTTTGATTCCTTTTTGATTTTCTTTTTTTTTTAACGCAGCACATGAGCACAACACTGAACAATATCATTATAATCATTAACACTGGTAAAATGCAGCATGAAAGGCACAAAAAGGAGTGCGACTGTAGGACAGCTTCTAGTTCTGCAATACAGAGATCATCAGGATATAAATTTTGTAATCACTGCCAAATTTCTATGGTGGAAGAGCAATGCAACAAATTGGGACATGCTGGTATAAGAAAATAATCAGCTTAAGCAGCTACCAGTAACTGTGCTTTGTGTCAAAACAGCATTTTTTTTCTATTTTAGATCTGACTCAAACCTGAAGAAACACTTCTGTGACTGACCTGCAGGAAGTGAGCAAGAACCATGTTCATGTACATGTCTTCTTCCTCACGCCCACTGCCCATGAAGCACAGATGTTCACCGCTGGCCACTGAGCCCGACTCCAGAGACTGCTTTTGTGTCTCCAGCAGAGACTTCACAGACAGAGCAAACTCGGACGGATTGTGCAACATCTGAGGAAGGCAGGAAGACGATGAGAGGTGTATCTCCGGCAAAGTATAAAGCCTTACGTTTTTATACTTTATATATGTGTTGAGGGATTTTATGAGAAGAAGAAGAAGAAGAAAAAGAAGAGGAAAAAGAAAAAGAAGAAGAAGGATGAGGAGGAAGAGGAGGAGGATGTCAGAAAAGAAGAGGAGGATAAGGAGGATGATGGGAAAAGGAATAATAAGAAGAAGGAGGAAGAGGAAAAAGAGACAGTAGGGGAGATGAAGAGTAGAAAAAGGAGGAGGAAGAGAAAAGGAAGAAGAAGAAGGAGAAGGAGAAGGAGAAGGAGGAGAGCAGAAAAGAAAAGAAGAAGGAGGAGGAGAAGGAGAAAGAGAAAAGGAGGGAAGAGGAGGAGGAGACAGCAGGAAAGAAGAAAAGAAGAAGGCAAAGAAGAAAGAAGAAGAAGAAGGCAAAGAATATGATAAACAACGAAAAGGTGAAGCTGAAGAAGAAGGAAGAGGAGGAGAAAAATGAGAAGGAAGAATAAAAGAAGAAGAAGAAAAAAGAAGAAAAAGTAAGGAAGTGTGTCGCAGGAAGAAATAGGAGGACGAGAACAAGAAACACTACAAAGAAGAATCTACAACAGCAACAAGCATATTACCAGATCAGAGTCCAGGTGAAAGGCGGTGGACAAGTGGCCAGCGTTGTACTGCTCTGCTGGTCGACAGTCCACTACAAAGAAGCGCACTCCCTCCTGAAAGTGCACACACATACACACACACACTTCATCTTACTCTGCGACTGACGAGTAAAGAGATTTGAGGTTTACTGCAGCAACATGTCTCACATATACTGGAATGCAGCTGTTGGAGAGAGCTTTTTATAATGGATAGAGCTGACTGCCAGAAGTTGAACTACTCACAGACTGGAGCTGATTGGCCTGCAGGATCTCAGGTACAGAGACAGGGAGACATAGAGCCTGACTCAGGTCCATGTCCTCCTCCTTCAGAGCCACCAGACTGCTGCCAAACAGGTTCTGGTTCTCCTACACACATACAGATTAATGTACATGTAATGTCCTTTATTTTGCTGTGTCTTGTGCCTATTTAGCTTCTTATGTCATTTTGCAGTGTCCGGGTTTTTTACTCTGCACCATAAAAATATTATAATAATAAATTGCATATTACATTTGGTTAAATTGCACATTACACATTATCTGAGTTGACTTGTCTTCTCACTTACACACTTTGTAGTTTAATCTATACATTCACAGCAACACAATATTGTAAACTATACAGCACACTAATTGTTCATTGAAATAGTCATATACATAATAAAATGGAGGGACTCTGCAAAAAAATGGCTGTAATTCCTAAACAGTTAATGCAATATTTTTGAATTTATATATATAAATTCTGCTACTGTGCTGAACTCACCTTTCGGAGAGAGAGGGGCGTCTTGCTTTGGTAATACTGTGCAAGTGAAAACAGATCTTCAATGTCCTCAGCCTCCAACAAGGTAGGTGACTGTTCCAGCATTTCTAAACATACAGACAGACATGCAGTGAGACACAACTGCACTGGACATGTTCACAATTAGGTATGCTCTTATAATCAGTTTTCATATTATAACAGCAGAAATGTTTATGAACATGATATTGTGATTAAAAAAAGTGTTCTATGATAGCACAGAAATTATTTATTTCTACTTCCTTTCATTCTAGACCACCAGGTAGTTCCCTTCAAAATGTTCTGAAGTTTACTTGTGGCTACTATCTTTGCCAATGATTGACTGTGTTGCTAAACAAAATATGTGCTCTATTTGAGCTGGCGTGTAGCAGCATGGACCATATGGATGCATAGTACTAATTTCATATCCTTTAAAAGTCTGTTTAGAACTTGTCTGAACTCTTCTATATTTCATGGCAAGATGTTTGTTCTGCCAAACCCTGATGGAGTTGGGCAATGGACATGATCAATTCCCTAACTCTTTGGTACCTGAACATGTGTGATGAGCACTTACAGAGCCTTACCCTAATCGCAGCATGCAATGCCATTAGTGACGGGCAAGCCATGACTCTCAGGCTATGAAAATACTGCTGGCTAGTCATCACACTGCACTGCAAGGACACAGCAGAGGAGTGAAGCAGGCAGAGCCAGCTGGAAAGAAGGTGGCAAGATCCTACAGCACATTGCCGCAGTAGGTACAGAGAAGGGCAGAAGAGGAGGAGCGAGTGCCTTTACCACGTTAGAATGCAAACTGGATGTGCTAGGAGCTGGCACCAGCCAAATGCAAGTACTGTTGCAACAGCACAATTAAGTACAGAGCCTGAGGGAGCTTAATAAAGCTGCCTCACACACCAGGACAAGACCTGATGTGCCATCTCATTTTCTGTGTTCAAGGCCCATTTCAGCGTGGAGTGCTGGTAGCTCATCATAGGAGCAGACTGAAGATTGGATTGTAATGCAGGAGCACAGCAACGTCACAGCAATGTATATGCAATAGACTGGTGTTAAGGCTGCCTTGGTGAAATTAAAGCTGGGTCCACCACTCAAAATGGCTGGACAAGTGCTTAAGCTATTTCTCAGTACGTTTATCTAAGCGAGTAACTGGACTATTCCACAATGTAGCAGTTTCATTTATGAGCTCACAGGCATGTTTATAAGCTCTCAGGCGACTTACACAGATGCAGAAAACCTAGGCTTGAAATTAATGCCCCCAGTAAAGAGACTGCTTGCTGTATTAGTAGTACAGGCTGATGAAGCCTTGCACGTAAAGCCATGCTGCACACAGCTCACATATAAATGAGCTGACATGCTTGTTTATAAACTGTGTGATACTCTTGCAAGTATACACTCTCTTGCCAAGAGAGGTACCTCTGTTCCTGACCCTTAAGGAAGTAATACCCGCAATAAATATACAACAGGCTCAGTGATCCTGCAGACAGCAAGCCATGCTACGGAAGTCATAACATCGTGAATTACTGGGTTCTGTTTACACATACGAGGAGACAAGCTTATTTGACTCAAATGCCACTGCCAGGCATGGTAAAAACATCCTGCATTATATTCTATTGTACATTGTATTGAACCAGTTATTGGTTCATATCTATACCGATTCAAAATTTTTTTCCAGATTCAAGAGTCCCATTCATAAAATTGCTTAAAGTGGAACAGAATAATTATCCTCAAGGTCAAATGGTGTCAAATGTTATCCAATAAGAGTCAGTATAGCTACAGTATGGCTGCAAGTCAAGCAGGATCCACATTTCATTGTACTTGTTTAAACCTAATCTCTTTATATTGCACTCGTAGTGTATGTGTGATTATCACAGACAAGAATTTCAATACATTACCATGTACTGAGAAATGAACAAAAACCAGTGTTATAATGGACGTCTGTGATTTATGCAAAACACATTTTTGTAGAATGCTTTTATGAATTCTTTAGTACAAGCCATTTGTAATATAAGCACTAAATATCTAGAATGTCATCCTTTAAGGGCTGGGAGAGCTACCTGCCTTCAGAGCTACTTTTTACAGGAAGAATTTATGGATAGATTTTAATAACCTAACACAGCTGTGTGGGTCCCATGGCACATGGACACAACAAGACCTTCAGGAAAACATAAATAACTGAATGAACCTTTTTCAGTATTGCTCTGGTACTGGAAAGTATAAATATACATAACAGCAGCTTTAGTAAGACTTTTTCTCATGTCTGTCTCATCCTATGATCTTTACCATTAGAGTGTAACAGTTGTAGTTTTGATATGCTTTATGCAGTCACCTATTTAATTGTTTATTGATGGAAATTCAACAACTTCCCCTGGAGTTCCTTTATGAATGTGTTTCCAGTAAACAGTCAAGGGATTTCAGTCCACAGTGCAAGGCAACGTGTCAAAGCTTTTGTTAGAAGTCACCACCAACATGCAACAGATAATATTCCTGATAACTTCAGTTGGTCTTGGTATTTAAGATAGATAAGTTGTGCCAGGTGTGGCTCCTGCTTAGTGGTAATGAACTCTTCAGCATTGAGACGAGAATATGGGACAACAAATTGTCCAAAAAGTATACAAGACATGCAAAGATACACATAGATCAAACATTAAAGTATGGTCATAATATTATTATACTATGAATATTATTAGACCATCAACTCACTTATGAGCTCCTCTTTACTGTCTCCTTCTTGGGAAAGAATCATGTCTCTAGATAAGAAAGGAAACAAAAAAAAACATTTATTTAACAGCACATCATTATACTGAATCATTATACTGAATTCAAATAACTGCAAAATAATAAAAATTGCATAGTGAGGAGACACGTACTTGGCATTGACAAGAATGATTAGCATAAGGAAGAAGATGAGGAAGGGGTCGGCCTGCTGGAAGTAGATGTGCCACAAGGCCTGAGTGACCTCAGGAAGACAGTGGCTAGAGAACAGACTGCCCAACTGTAGAGACACAGAGACAACATGGCACTTAAGCTTAGGGGTCAATATGCTACTCACACTACAGTGCAAAATTAAGTGCTATTTGGTGCTTTTATGCCACATATATTTTTTTATAGCAAAGGTGTAAATCAGTCTAATCCATAATGGCCACTGTGATTGAAGTTAATATACTGACCCAGTTCATGGCATAGCAGTCTGGTGTGATCTTTTTGGTGTCGAGGAATGAGCAGAGTTCAGGCTCGTGGTACTGCAGCAGCAGTCTGTACAGGTGGAACGGGCGCCCCTTTGCTACACAGTCCCTACAGACAGAGACTTGCACTAGGTTAAGGAAGCGGAAACGGAGCATAACCATCATCATAGACATACATGAACACTATTTCATCTTTTGGACAAAGTTAAGAAGATTTGCATGCCAGATTTTTGCAACTGGTAGAGACAGGGTTCCATGGGTTTAACCTGAAATTCTAGCACCACACATACCTGGGAATGTACTTATTCATGATGGCGTAGAAGCAGTTGTAGAGGTCGCTGCGGGCTAACTGGAGGCCCAGAAGAGGTTTGAGCAGGTTGGGCCAGCAGAGTTCAGCTGTGAACGTCACATTTCTTGACTTACAATAGAAAGTGATCACTGCCTCCACATCTCCCACTAGGTCCCGCCCCTCCTCTGCAGGAAGGCCCAGCTGATCTAAACACACACATCAGGGGTCACAGGTCAAGAACTCAGGCATGGAAATTCTTTGAGACACCAAACAAACAGACACAATGATCCTTTTCTGCCTTTTGTGTGTGTGTGTGTTTCAATGTCATTTTGGGCCTGTACTTGAAGCCTGGGACTTGCTATTTTTGGAATTGTTTTTCTGGGTCAACTAACTGATGCAGTCAGTTGCAGTGCTACGTGGATTGAGGCTTTACACACCCACTTCACTTTCATACTTCTTATTACCATTCTGGTGTGATGTTACTTACAAGGTTCTTACCTCCAAATAACTGAAGAAAGAAATTTACAGTGTAGAAAATGTTAAAATAACATAAATACATTTTAGGATTATGCGCAAGTACATGTCTGCAATTCCACAATCTGTTATAAAAATGACTCACAGTTACAAATTTGTAGGAATTCACACAAATATTCACAAATGAAAAATGATTTTAAGATTACACATGCAGTGTCATTATATAAGGTCACGTATAAATAATTTTAGAATGTTTTTTTTATTTACTTTTTAATCTTGCCTAGGTGTCCTTCCTGGAAAGATGATGTTGGGTAAGGAGCCACTTTAACATATCCAGTGGTAAATACAGTCAGTCTGCCTAATGATGTGTAATAACTGAATTCCTTTCACACTGAACGTCAGGCGTTGATGGATGTTGCTGGATAGCTACATACCATCGAAAAATGTGAGTGCGCACTATTCGGCATTACGTTCTTCATATGGAACGGAAACAAACAACTCACTGAAATGCTATTTGTACTCTGGAAGCATGGCACAAGTTTCTAGACAAATTTAAATCAATAACAAATGCACAGATATCCTGGTGAGGAAATATGTGTCACGTATGTGTCAATCAGGAGCAGTGATTATTCATTAAACAACCAGAACAGTAAAACCATAGGTGCATGATATAAAGATGAAGTGATAGCGGTTATTCACCAATGAGCTGCTGGCTTCGGTTGTGTATGAGCGTCTGCTCTGGTAAATCCAAAGCCCCGTCCCATGAGGACAAACTGTCTCCTTTACCTGCTACATTTAGAGCAATCTGAAACACAGGGAAAGAGAATCATACAGCATTAGTCAGGAGGGCAAAGAGGGAGGACAGGATAAAGGGACAGGAGGAGAGAAAGAAAAACATGGATGAGGGCTTTGATACTGAGCTACGTTTGAAGGAGCCTCTATGGAGGAGACCAAAAAGCTGCTGATCACAGTATATCTCTGCTCTGCCCACAGAGGCCATCTCAAGTTTCATTAATGAGGGTGGAATCAATACGGCAGCTCTCAGTGTCCTTCAGGGAGCAGCTGGAGCTGCTGTTAAGATCTCTCACACTCAGAGTTAGCACACAGTGTTCACCTGCTCAGCCTCTCACTCGGCTGATATACACTATTCATACATTTTATTTCTTTTACACAAGCTGCCTGTGATATCTGGAACTAGCTACATTATTAGTTTTATGTAGCAGTTCATAAATGAGTTAAGTGCAGGACACACACAGACACACACAGACACACAGACACACACTTACCATCCAAAGCTTGGCTCTTTGAGGAGGCAGCAGGTTTTGGACCTGAATGATGCCATCTTTCTCAGCATCCTGATCCCCACCTACAGAGTCCAGAGCCTCGGCTAGGTCCTCGTCCCTGCATCACACACACCCACACACGCACGGACACGAGCGCACACACACACATACACACACACACACACAATCAGGAACAGTCCTACAAAAATTAATAATAAGTGCATTATAGCAAAAGTTTTAGTAAGGCAAGGTGACAGAACTAGTGGTATAATCTTAAAGTAATTTCTAAGATGATACAAGTCATCTCAATTTACAAATACTAGACAACTCAATAACCAGAATGAAGAAAACCTTCATACTAGCACCTCATAATAAGGCCTAAAATGATCATTTCTATTATTTAGCTCAGTTGTGAGATGATTATTTTAGGGACAATAGTATTTTATTGCACTTCATCATTAAAGAATTTTAAAATAGACAATCTTTTTTAAAAACAATTACAAACTTTGATAGGAAACTGACTTGTAAATTGTAAAACGTTAAATTTTTTACAGATCACTTTTACATTTTCCTTCTTTTTTAGTGTTATTTCAAACATTTAAAAAGGTATTATTTACATTTTTAAATAAATGATTAAATAGAACATCAAATTCAGATCTAAAATTAGAGAGCAAAACATGTCTTCATTATGTTCCTCTGACAACAACTCACATTAGAGAGAACAAGAACAGCACAAACTCTGGTAAAGAGCCATGGAGGAAACTCACAGACTCACTTAGCAATTCATCTCAGGCTCAGACGCTTCAGCCACAGATCATCTGACAGCCTGTATTTTGTACACTTTTCTAGCCACATGTTTCAGGATCTTAAAGACTGCAATCTGATCTCAGCTCTCCATCAATACACACGAAAAAACTTTTGAACGATGTGACACAATGAGCTTTTTGGAGCAAGTTATAGTCACTATTCACAAAATAGTTCACAGAATCCCATCTTTAAAAATAAGGAAGGAGTTATGTTTGAAGCACTTAGCTGTTCCAGGTCTGTTTTCAATTAGCAACAACAAATTTTGCTCACAAGTGTGCTGATAAGTGACAGGAAAAGGTCTGTGGTTAGTCATCTTCAGTCAGTCATGTCAAACTCTAGTGAATGCTAGAAATCTGACTTGTGAGACTACTTAGAAACAGACAATGGGAAAAAATGTAAATTTGTTATTGTACCACAGTGTACCAAAAGTGCTAAGAGTCACACACACCCAAGCCTTTAAGCAAGCTGATAGAACTGCGGACTACCTTGCTGTGTTGTTACAGATAAGAAGGAGAAAGCAGCAGCTCTGGATGGTATAGGTGCTCTTCAGCAGATAAAGTGACAGTGATTGAGGTCAGTGGTGTTAAATGGCACCTGAACAGCTTGAGATCAGAGACCTACTCAAGCTAAAAGGTCAAATGGAACTCATGCAATCCCTGCAGGAAGCAAAAGACTGAAGCAATGTGGATTCAACCAGTGCCCTCAATCAAAATGTATGACAAATCTGGGTTACTTAATCTGTACTGACCAAAAATGTCTGATGTGCAGATGCGAATGCAATTACTCATCAGAACAGCCTCAGGAAAATAGTCTAAAAATGGTTGAGACAAGAAATGACAGATGTGTGGGAGAGACCACGGCATCTCATAAAATCCAGCGGTTAAACACCAAATGCAGATCTGAGGAAAGTCAGACAGGATGAGCATGGGCTCTGACTTTCTGTAGGTGTATGCAAGAGCTGTGAATGTCTGCATGACAGAAGAACACAAGGTCTAGTGCTGAGCAGCAATAAGGGATCAGCTGGATTCAGTGGGCGATGCAGAGGCTGTATTTGGATCATGTTTCTCCACATGCAGGTGTGAAGTTAATAAATCTACACTACACTCCATTTAACCCGTGACAATCAGTATGGAACGAAAACACACATATTTGGCCACATCAGAATGATTGGTACTTGTTTCCAGCACTAAGTTCAGTCTAGAATCTGACAAAAGAAAAAGGCAAATTTTTTTATAATGGAACATCCAATAAACACAAAAATTGGTCAGGAAAGCAAAACAGAAAGCATAAGACAAAAACTCATTAGGATCTCAGGGAGAACAAGAACACACGCAAGCATGAAAGCAGTGGATTCACAGATAGATTTCATGGGTCACTAAAAATAGAGAGACAACATGGGTCAGCAATTAGTCTCAGCCTCAGACACTTCGCCCACAGGTCAAACAGCATCTAATATTTTTGTACACTATTCTGGCCACAAGATTCAGGATCGTGAAGGTTGCATTCATTTGTCATGAAAGCTCATGCCTTATAGCTGCTATTCTGGTAACAGCAACAATCGTCAAATGGCAATCAAATGTAGATTAGATATGATACAACAAGAAATTCACAGTCAACTGTATGATTCAGGTTGTTTTTTTGTCCCCAGTTCCTAAGCTCCTTTTTTTTTTTTTGTTGGTTCCTCTGAACTCTGGCTCTTATTAAATATGTTGTATGGTGTATGCTGTCCAGCCCTGTTTCCAGCACAGATAAAGCATGACAATAGCCAGCAGCTGGTTGAACTAGTTGAACGCAAGTTTGATTGGAGGTCAGGGTGGAAAGTCAGTCCTAAACCACATTTAGAGTAATTTGTTTAAAACTAGCTCAGTGACGTTTCATTAACTAGTAGGGAGTAAAGTGATTGTGACATATTTCACCAACACCAGACAATCAGAAACATGATGCAACAGTGTTTCCGTACATTAAGCAAGTACTGTCTCTCGATTTAGTCATTTAACTAAATCCAAGCACACTGTGCTTCGCAATAAACTGGTGACTCGAGTTGTAGGTCTCTTGTATTTGTACTTTAGGTACTTGTCTTGATTAGGCTCTCATGTGAACAATGGCATTTTAGAACCAAACCAAAGCATTTTCAAACATAATCCGAATATGCTGAATGCTCAATGCTCAATTTGAAGCTAGCCACAGAAAGTGTTTGCCACATTGCCTGACATACAAATAGCCTATTTCTAGTTTATCCTTTGATCGCTTACATTTATATGTGCCATTACAAACAGTATATTTCAGTTTGAACTTCAAAACTTAAAAGTGGCTGTTTATGTTCAAACTACGCTAAGACAGAGAATAGCTTCTACTGGTGCGACTGGCTGAAGGAGTTTAACTAGCTAAATTGTTATGTAAAAATAACTGATAGGTGATCTAAGCCCTATGGTCCTTCTTCAAGCCTGTACTTTGATGACATCATTGAGTACTGTGAGGGGGCAAGAAATTACAAGCATGCAGTTGGGACAGTCCCGAGACTTTGGCACTTCCTGGAATGTTTCTGCAGTGACGGGGTGATATTTAGAAATTAGTCTGTAGCCTGTCATATTATGTGACTCTGCTAATATCATTTTTTTTTTTTTTAACCGGAAACCTCAAAAAAAAAAAAAAAAACAGACAAACTGAGATGTCAGTAATACACAAATAACATAAATACTGAAAATTCTAGATAATCTATACTGGTTTGAAAAAAATCAGATGGAAAGGCTTTAAACAACAACACATAAAGCTGAATACATGCAGACAGTCTCTGGGTTGAAAATGATTTACCATCTGCCAGACAGCCGCTGGGCTAAACAAAACTCTCCGAACAAAGCGCTGCCTTCCCACATACCTTCTGGCTCTTTGTCACGCACAAACAAACAGAATCCCTCCTTCTGTTGTGAAAACAATGCCCATCACTCACAGTCCACATACTTGTTCCACCATCATAGTGTGGCTGAAAGATGGCAAAATAGATGCTGTCATAGGCTTCCGAAGGCACAGACACCAATCAGTGCTGATGGAGCAACAGTGGAAATTCAGCTTGTTTAGATTCAAAGCTATAGCACAACAGAACCATCCAAAAAAAGGATGTGGCAGCATCTGCATTTCCTCTCGTCTGAAGAGCATGGGTGTGAGTACACAGTGACTGCACAGTGATCTGGCCGAGCGTAGATACGCTGTGAATCTAGACAGCATGCACATGAACTACTACTGAATGTTTTTAAACAAGCTATGTTGTCATTTAAATCAAATGACAAATCCAAGAAAATCTGAAAACTCTCCACTTTCTGAAAAAATGTCTCTAGTCCTGTAGCTAGTCTCTGTTCCAGTGAGCTGCTTTCAGCTAAATAAATTTAACTTACATAAATAAACGCATATAAGCTGCCACAAGCTGCCACAATGGTTCATATTTAGAAAACTAGAATCGCTGAACTATGGCCAGTTTTTTCCCATGTGATGATTGTGATGATATGTTGATTGGCTCTGGTAAGTTTTCTGTTTTTGTTTGTTTGTTTTCCCCCAGGTACTTGGTTCGCTCCTGTGAAATACTATACTGAGTATTCTCTGGTCTGTCACATGATGACCGCTGATATAGACTGATGTTTGGGTCAAATTTTTTCCAATTTAGACCTGCAAGTTTCTCAGCCCCTCATCTAGTGTTACATGGCTTTAGCCCCAGAACTTTCACTTTTCACTATCTGGGATGGCAAAAAGTTCTTCTTGCTAAGATGGTACCCTCAAGAGTACATTTCTGCACCTTTACTGGTTATCTGTTAAGTGATTTAAAGTACATAATTGGACCTAAAGTACCACGGTTGTACTTACATTATATGGCCAAAGGTTTGTGGACACCCATATGTGGTTCTTCCCCAAACCGTTGCCACAAAGTTGGAAGCACACAATTGTATAGAACATCTTTGTATTCTGTAGCGTTACAATTTCCCTTCACTGGAACTAAGGGTCTCAAACATGTTCCAGCATGACAGTGCCCCTGTTCACAAAGCGAGCTCCATGAAGACATGGTTTGAGTGGTTGGAGTGGAAGAATTTGAATGGCACTGAACACCTCTGGGATGAACTGGAATCGTGATTGTGCAATAGGCCTCCTCTCCTCACAGCAGTGCCTGACCTCACTAATGCTCTTGTGGCTGAATGGGCACAAATCCCCACAGCCACACTCCAAGTGGAAAGCCTTATGAGAAGAGTGGAGATTATTATAACAGCAAAGGAGGACTAAATCTGGAATGGGATATTAAAAAAGCGCACGAGTTCTATGGCCAGGTGTCCACAAAATCCTATAAAGGATTGTGGTCAACTGCAGCTGAGCAGCTTAATCCCTTGACTCACGTCAAGTTAAATAGCCAGCTGGGCCTCAGTCAGTAAGTGTAGCCATGCAAATAGGTAAAATATAATCAAAGAGTTTCTTGAGGAAAGTAGAAATATGGGTCTGAAATGCAGTAAATTCTGACTATTTAATCCAGCAGAATAATGTGTATGAGCTCTGTTTAAGAAGCCTAATGGTGCACTCTGTACAGGTCACTCGAGTTCTTCCACTCCAATCTTGGAACACCATGTCTTTATGGATCTTGCCATGTGCACAGGGGTATTGTCATGCTGGAACAGGTTTGGGCTTCTTAGTTCCAGTGAACGGAAACTGTAACGCTACAGCATACAAAGACATCTCATACAACTGTGCACTTCCAACTTTGTGGCAACGGTTTGGAGAAGGCCCACAGGTGTGATGGTGTCCACAAACTTTGGCCCATATAGTGTATATAGTACATTATGTAGCATATGAATGCAGGTCTAAATAGTTCTGTTTTAAGACTTGTTTTAAAAATGTCAAATAATGTAATGTATTAAACACTTTGCAAATGTTGGTACTCTTCTTTAAAACATGGTAATAAGCATTATTTAAGGGCGTGATGTGAAGCAATGGGTCACTGGATAAAAGAGTAAACAGAATTTGGCCTCAGGTCCAATCTAACTGATGACACCTGTCATACAGTCTATCTGATCCCACTGGTGTCTATATCAGCATGGGAATTTCAGAAGATATCCTAACCCTACTTTCACACAACACAGCAAGCAACAACACGCTCCTGTCACTCCAGGCTTATGTCCTGTTTCCAATAAGAAATGGCCATAGAGCAGATCCCCACAGGCTACTGTACAATTTATATATATATATTATACTTTTGTTCAAAATCGGTTTTAATATTGCAGTAAAACCCAGGAGAGCAAAGAGTAACAGAAACTTGTTCACCCTTTTGTGAAATTGTGAGTTTGAACCCCTACAATTCCGTGGCCAGGAGTAAAGGTTTGCACCGAGACAAAACGAAGTAGCGCAATCAAGCAAGTTCTTACTTTATTATGAAGCTTGCAGGACATAAATCATGGGAGTGTACAGGGGGCAAAGAAAAATAAGTTGTGGGATTGGTCAGAATTCCTTCAGGATGAACAAAACAGTCCTGCACACACCTCTAGCTCTCTGGGAGGGAGGGATGACATTATTCTCTCTGCTGTCAATCATAACCAATCACCAGCATCCGTGAGATCATGTAAGAGAGCAGTTAGTCCTGTCACATAGCATGAGCAGCAATTTGAAAAGATTTAGTGGCTGGCTCCGTGTATCTCAATACATGGGGGGGGAGGTAAAAACCGGAATGCCGAAATCTTTTCAAGAAAATGCTAGGGACAGCAACAATGCAGGATATGCACTGGGCTATCTCACCAAAACACCACTCAGGCAGGTCTGAACTTGAATCGAATGAATCATATCACACATTTCACAGCCATTTCTGAAGAGGTGAGTATTTGTGGGTCTAACTCTAAAGAATGATTATACTATAAACCCAACAAACTTTAAAAATTATTTTAAATAAGGAGGCTGGTTTTTAAAAAGGCATCGTCTGTTATAAATGGCAGTATGATGAAGTGAGTTTCTGCTGAGGTGTGTACAAATCAGAACTATTAACCAGTCCCTGGAACGAGTCATTTCATCACACATTCCAGCACTGAAGAAAGATGTGTTCAAAAGCCTTCAATCCATCTTAATCAAAAAAATGATGAAAGAAGTTGAAATACTGTACAAGTGAAACAGAAACAGTCTGTTCTGTAGATTGTGGTCTGTCCTTTAGATTATATGGCTGTCATTTATCACATTTGTCACTTGGCAACATTCCAGCCATTCACAATAAGCAAAATGTGAAAGCACAATTCTTCACCTAACAGTGAAACGTCCAGCTTTAAAGAGACAGAACTAAGATGATAGATGAACATCTTTCTTTTCCATAAGCCTAATAACTATTACATACAAGACCAGTGGGCCATTGTGCTAAACTGTGCTAAACATCATTCCAGTGTGTGATGATGATATTGTCCTGTTCATTTTTGTTGAGAGAATATCTTCTTATATAACATCCAGCTACAATCAGATGATATGATTAGAAAATAATGATGATAATGCCAATGTTATGTATTCAGACAGTCTCTCTGAATCTTCCCGACTAGTGTCTGTGTACAACAGAGAACTCCTGGGTTTGTATTCAGCAGAACAGGAAAAGGAAACGATGAGTCTATGGGCTGAGGTGCAGAGATCAGCATTTCCTCCAGCTCAGCCAACAAAAACACCAATTCTTGAATCTCAGCTATGCACTGATCTAATACTTTTTATCATTAGAAAAAATAACACCAATTAAGCAGCATGCTCTTCATTTATGGCTGCGTGACTATCGCAGGTGTGGCTCCTGATTGAGTGAAATGAAAACCTGCAGCCACACCGGCCCTTTGCGGATAAGATCATCCTTCACACGCCGCGAATGCAGCAGGTGGTGGAATTCGAAAGCTTTCAGATTTAAACGTACACATTAAATTATAAACATTTTTTTGGCAAAGGTCAATAATTAGTAGGAGCTTTTTTTTTCTTTTTCTGGGTGTTGAACATACGTATCCTCGAGGCAACTACAAATAAAAACCTAATACCATGGACACAATATCTGCTTGTCCCAGGCACCAACTCATCTGTCCACCGCTGAATTTTGATATCCTCACAGTAACATAGCTATTCTCTCCATATTTCTGTAGCCAAGTTACGTAAAACATCATAGAGATGGTGATGTATTAGAGACGAGAAAGATCACATGCACAATCTATATCATGTCAGTCAACATTACACATGTTCGTGGAATAAAATAACTCACTGGACTGAATTAGAAAGTGCCACATCTGATCCCATCCTGACCTAGAGTTTCAGGCGAGCATCAGACCTTATACCAATACGCAACTATCATTATCACGCATGGCAGACTGATCACTTGGGTCAATTTTCAGTTTAAACAGACGTCCTCAGTACTAAAGGATTTATCGAGCATTATATATGAGCTTGGTTTGTGATCTTACCAAAAAAGCTGCATGACATGGAATCTTTTAGCCACAGAACCTACATGCTAAGCTAGCTGGCTACTTCCCCAATCAAAGTGTAGAAACATCTCAAAGATGATCCAGAGAAGCAGGATGCACCTCAGCTAAATTTCAAGTGTCAGAGCAAAGGGTCTGAATACTTATGTCAATGTGATATTTCAGGGGTTTTTTTTCTTTTTAATAAATTTGCAAAGTTATCACAAATCTTGTTTTTGCTTTGTCATTACGGGGTATAGAGTGAAGATTGATGTGAAAAGAAATTATTTAAAGCATCAAGAGGTCTGAATACTTTCTGAATGCACTGTAAGTTAAATGTTAGTGTTATAGTACATCTTGACAAATTAGGCTATGGTTAAAAATATGTGGGAATATGAAGACGTAAATCAAGATCTGACAGCATTAGATGTGACAGTTCTGTGACAGGTACATTACACTGACTGTCACTATATTAATATACCTGTCTTTAATTGTTCAGAGGTTCTGGGTAACATTATCAACATTATCAGTATAGTTGATAGTATCAGCCCTATAACAGTATAAATGATAAATCAGTACATTCATATATGTTAGTAAGGATGCATCGTTACCATTTCTTCAGACCGAAGATCGATGTATTTTGGTAGTCGTCAACACTGATACCAAAATGAGTAACCTACTGAGTATTACGTCAGCATGGGCATCATGAAACATGATGATTATTTAGTTCAGGGCTGTCCAGTCTTTTCCACAAAGAGCCAGTGTGGTGCAGGTTTTCATTCCAATCAAGCAGAAGCCACACCTGATTCCACCTGTTTAATCAGTTGACCTTGGCTTTCAATAGACTCAGGTGTGGCTTCTGCTTGGTTGGAATGAAAACCTGCACCACACTGGCTCTTCGCGGAAAAGACGGGATGCCCCTGCTTTAACTTTTTTTATATTAGTTGCTAGCAACGGACTCCTTGTGCTGAGTTTTATGTTTAAGATTTATGTTTATAGTGTTTAAACAGGGCATTGTTGACCCACAAGTCATTTGGAGTCATTGTGGTGAGTACGCATGTCTCAGTGCTCACTGAATTGAAGTGGTCCAATGCACAACTGTTTCTCTGCACACTCATACCTTTGTGTGTGCGCAATTCACAACACCTTGCGCTCATTTGTAATAACTATGCTCTCTGATACTGCTCTACATGCTCAGAAGTATCGTTCAGGCAGAGTGATGGAATCATTCTTACCTTTCACCATAACACTGTACAACAGCTCATCTCTCATCTCTGTGTGATACGTGAACACCTTACTGCACAACCATCTGTACATACTGTTTGTCATACATATGTGGTACATATTATTCACTGCCATTTTTGCACACCTGTTTTTATTGCTATTCTTTTAATTTTATTTATTATTATTTATTCAGTCTATGGGTGACGGGGCTTTTTCATCCTCTGCCCCTAAACTGTGGAATTCTCTCCCGGTTGATATTAGGGAGAGTCAGTCGTTAGGTATTTTTAAATCTCTTCTTAAAACATTTTACTTTAGGATAGGTTTTACTTGATTACTGGTTTTATTTCGTTATGCATATTCATTCATAATATGCATCATTTTTTTTGCTTTGTTGTTTTTGTTGTTTGTGTTGCTTACTTGTGTTTTGGTTCATTTTGTTGTGTTTTGTTTTGATGTAAACTTTTAAAGGTGCTATACAAATTAAAGTTATTATTATTATTATTATTATTATTATTTATTACTATTACTCTTTTTGATGTTGTACATATCTTGATTTATTATTCAGTGTGTGTGTGTGTTTTTTTTTTTTTCAGGATCAGCAGTCCTGCTTTTAATTTTACTGTTATTCTTTATGCTGCTCTAACATAATTTCCATGGCAGGATCAATAGAGTATATCTATCTATCTATCTATCTATCTGTCTATCTATCTATCTATCTGCTGAATAAATCACAGATGATATTAAACAGAGAATAAGTCCTGCACATCATTCCTTGTGCACACAGTTAATAGATCATGTTTCTGTAAAAGCAGCAGAGTAAAACACAGGCCTGTGATCAGGAGAGATAAAACAAAGACCTTTGACTGGTAGTATTTCTTACAGTTCGAACACATCCTGCCTCGATGACACATCGAGCATAATACACACACATCAGAGACGGACATATTCAGCATCTGTTTAGAAAAACACTCCTCTGTTTAGTGAAGCAAATCCCACATAATTACAGCCACTAACTGCACCTGCGTTGACGTTACCCTGAGACACATACAACTAAGTAAAATAGATTAAAACAACATTTCTCGACTACTTTAAACAGTACCAGACAGCACATTAGGTTTACAGCTATCTAAATTCGACAATAAATTCAGCTAATTTAGTTTTCTTGTGAGCTCTAGCACTAAAAGTGACGACTGTTAAAGACCAACGCGTCAAAATAATGCTGTTGAGTGTAAATTGTATGTGGAAGCCCTCTGAGTTCATGAAGCCTGCTAACAATACAATGGCTCTATCCCAAATGACTCGATACTCCCTATATAAGTGCACTACTCAAAACATAACACAGAGGCTGGCTTTTACACTTTATAGTGCACTACATGTTCGGTAGAGAGCCGTTCTGGATTCGAGCGCCAGCTCCTCGAAAAAGCCAGGCTAGCAGGTTAGCACCATACCGCTGCTTATTTTTCACACGTTCAGTCCAGCGTAATCTACTGACAGGTTTTAAGACAGATAAATTATCCCCATATATATTTTAACCGGTATAATTTCGCTTTGACATTTCTTTTTTGGATTAAAAATGATAAACCATCGCTCGCTTACCAGCTGCTTTGAAGTACTTCCTCTACAGCGTCCGCCATTGCTGTGGTGACGTCCACGTCACACCGAGCCGTAAAGTAGCACAGCGGTGTCGTAACGACCACAGCCGTGCACTGGAGTGTTTTCACACTTGTGGCTTGTCTTCTGTAAGCAATAACTACAAGCAAATAAATTACTGAAATGACGCAGTGAAAATATGTAATAATGGCAGTTTTCCCACATAAGTTACACAAATATCTCTATATATATTTATCTGGGAAATGTATCTTTAACCTTAAACTCCGACCTGTTATCTGGCTGTCATCTTAATTATGAATGAAGGGATACCATGAAGTAACTGCAGTGTACTTAAGTAATTAATGCACATGTGGTAAAGGTTAAACAAAGTAAGACACCGTTTCTAGAGAAACAGGATGTTTTGGCCCTTCATCAGCTGTGCAAGCAAAGTTGTAGGATGTTAAACCAGACCATATGATTCACTTTGCTTGTAAAGCTGATGAAGGACATTTGTCCAAAATGTCCTGTTTCTCTGGAAAGCTTAATCCGGAGCCTATCTCTGGGCATACATGCTAGATGTTAGTCCGTCCATCGCAGGGAACCATTCACACATGCACCGATCAGCCATAACATTAAAACCACTGACGGGTGAAGTGAACAACATTGTTTATCTTATTACAATGGCACCTGTCAAGAGGTGGGATATATTAGGCAGCAAGTGAACAGTCATTTCTCAAAGTTTCTGTGTCTGAAGCAGGAAAAATGGGCAAGCGTAAGGATCTGAGTGACTTTGACAAGGGCCAAGTCGTGATGGCTAGAAGACTGGGTCAGAGCATCTCCAAAACAGCAGGTCTTGTGGGGTGTTCCCGTACGCAGTGGTTAGTACCTACCAAAAGTGGTCCAAGGAAGGACAACAGGTGTACTAGCGACAGGGTCATGGGCACCCATGACTCAGTGATGCTTGTGGGGAGCGATTGCTAGCTCATCTGGTCTGATCCCACAGAAGAGCTACTGTAGCACAAATTGCTGAAAAAGTTAAAGCTGGTTATGATAGAAAGGTGGTAGAACACACAGTGCATCACAGATTGCTGCGTACGGGGCTGTGTAGCCACAGACCTGTCAGAGTGCCCATGCTGTCCCCTGTCCACTGCCAAAAGTGCCTACAATGGACAGGTGAACATCAGAACTGGACCACGGAGCAATGAAAGAAGGTGGCCTGGTCCGATAAATCACATTTTCTTTTACATCATGTGGACAGCTGGCTGCGTGTGCGTCACTTACCTGGGGAAGAGATGGCACCAGGATGCACTATGGGAAGAAGGCAAGCTGGCGGAGGCAGTGTGATGCTCTGGGCAATGTTCTGCTGGGAAACCTTGGGTCCTGGTATTCAATTGTTGAGGAATGGTTTGAGGAACATGACAAAGAGTTCAAGGTGTTGACTTGGCCTCCAAATTCCCCAGATCTCAATCCGATCGAGCATCTGTGGGATGTGTTGGACAAACAAGTCTGATCCATGGAGGCCCCACCTTGTAACTTACAGGACTTAAGGATCTGCTGCTAATGTCTTTGTGCCAGATACAACAGCACACCTTCAGAGGTCTTGTGGAGTCCGTGCCTTGACGGGTCAGAGCTGTTTTGTTGGCACAAGGGGGACCTACACAATATTAGGCAGATGGTTTTAATGTTATGGTGGATCGGTGTACAGTCGCACATTAATTCACACCTAGGGGCAATTCAGCACAGACAATCCTCTTACCGGCATGTTTTTCAGCGACGGGAAGAAACCAGAGAACCCTTAGGAAACCTACGTGGCACTCCATGCAAAAAATGAGAATCAGATAACAGCACATAGTTTAATGTTAAACCAACAAATAATGATGCTTCCATCTAAATTATACCAACATCTTGCATTAGAAACACAATCCACAATTTCAATATTTCTTTATTGTTTATGTTACATTAGGATTACACATATCACCAACATTACCACTTCTTTTAACATCTGTTTCCAAGTGATCAATTTCACCTCGAGGGGCACGGCCTGTGTACAGCAGTACGTTTTCATTCAGGACTTTACGAGTTGGGCGCAGCACCTTAATGCAATGTGTTCATTTAAAGCATTTATAGTTAAAATAGGAGTCACTCAAATGATTTGCAAACATGCAGCAGTCTGGAATGATTTTTTTTTCTTTCCAACTTCTGGCTTGTGTGGCAGTTTAATGCCACTGTTCAGCAAGGCTTATCACAAAGCAGGCAAACTCAACAACACAAGCAAATCTGCTAAGACTTACATGCAGAGGTATTTTTTATGTTGCCTCTTTTGAATGCAAGTATGTACTTATGAACCAGGTAGAAATCATTACATATTCCCCAGTCCCCAAAAATATCATCCAAAGAACAGAAATTGAGCTACCACCATTGAGCATTTGACTCCCCCACCCACTAGAACTTCAGCAATATTTTAATATGCACAGCAGAGAGATGACGATTATCATGGGGTTTTTCCTTTGAATGTGGAATATCAGGTCTTTGCTATTTAACAACCTATCCATAGTCACATAAATATATTAACAGCAATGACTCCAGACCAGTTGAATTGCTTTAAAAGTAAAACTAGAAACTAAAACTTGTAGCATAGTTGCTTGTATGTCTGTTACTCCTTAACACTGTAACATCACAACTCTAAAATGCAATAAGGTGGTAATCAAATATAAATCAATATGTATGTTTCTGAAATACATATTTTGCAGGTCTAAGTAAATCTGTGTAAGCCCTTCAGATGCTGATAAGTGTACATTTCCCATCCAGCTTGAGAAAAGTTGTAGAGTTCAGCAATTTGCACATCAGAGAAGATTTTTCACAAAGAAATCAACACAGAGAAGCCACCTGACACTGATTAATCACCCCGGTAATCACCTTTTCACTCTGCTACCCTCTGGAAGACGCTATCGATAAGCACTTCCAGATTCTTGAACAGTTTTTATCCACATGCCATCAAAGAACTGAACTTAATTAGCTAATATTTCTCAGCACATAAGATTCAGGGTTGATTGTGTAATAACAAAGGACTTCTACCTCAATATTTATTAATTTATGAACGTTTAACTTCTGCTTTAATCTCTCATTTGTTCATATTTGTTGGCATTGTTTGCTGTACATGCCTAGTTTTGCACTATTTGCTGTACATATTCCTTACTTATTTCACTGTTTTGATGTGTGTGTGCACATGTTCACTTTTTGTACTAGGAGCCAAAACAAATTTTCGTTGTACAATGACAATGAAGGCATTCTAACTGTAACTCTAATTGTAATTATTTGCTGTGAACAGTGGAAAAAAATATTCCAGTTGAACAGAGGGCAGGAATTTATTTTGCAATAAAAAATAAACTGGATGAACTGTTGCAATAAGCAGCAAAGTGGGGAATGTACATCATTTTCTTTGACACTGTTACAGCTCAATAAATTGACAAATTTCTCAATTCAATATTTTAGTGCACACGTTAGGTTAGAGAGTCTTCAATTGGTTGCACTGGATTAGTGGAAATTTTGTTTGGTTTGGTTGTTTTTTTCCCCTCCTTCTGGCATAAAACAACGTATACATCACATCTACTGAAACAAGCTAATCTTTTCTGACACTCATTCAATAAACCAACTAACTGGATGGCATTATTACTGCAAGAGAGCCTTCTTAATATTTATTTATAGAGAAATTACACTCATGCTGTACAGAATATAAAAAGAAAAACAGGCAATCCCCTACTTTTAAAAAAGGAAAAGAAATCAGGATGTATATGGAAAAAAAAAAGGAAATTACTGTATGGCCCAAATTCTTCCCAATGATATATAAACACAATGTGTCGATAACAGTGGTGACATGCTAAGTCACAGACTTGTTACACATGGCTTAGACAACTTAACTGAAACAGTGCATCCTGCATTTCCCATAAAATAATGATGCATATTGAGTCTTATAATGTGACAACAGCCAAACTGTCAAGAACATTGGAACAATTTATCACACCATCAAGCAAAAAGCTCAGAAAACACATAATTTCTCCCATAGTGTGCACACAGATATCCATGGAAAATATGTTAGAGACTCAATTAAAAAACCACAGCATTAAGCTTTTTAGGGGAATTTGTTTGACATTACTAACACTATTTTTAACATAGCTTGATATTACGATACTTCAAATTATTTAGGGATTTCAAAAGGGTGCATAATGAGTGACGCTAAGTGCACTGCTGTGTGCATGCATGAAGGGTGGTATTAGTTTTCACCACAAGTGCCAGGCAGCTGAGAACTGATTTCTCTTTCTCCCCGTCTTTTTTCACCCTCGGCTCACTCTTCGCTTGGATTCCCTTACCTTTCTATCACCCTAATCACAATGCGGTAAACATAATCGCATGACTCCAGAACAGACTCTGCCCTTCTCTCTTGTGATAATGGATTAACACCTTACACAAAAATTGAAATAACTCAAATGTTCGTGGATATGAGATGTGTATTCAGGCTCAGCAGTAGATGGTGGGATTGGTGGTGGAGGGTTACAATGTTGGGGGCTTGAGCCCGTACTTCCTGGCCACCTCGGTCTGTGCATAGGCAGCGTCACAGAGTGAGTACAGATGGGCCATCTCCATCTCAGACTTGGCAAGGTTAATGGCCTTGTTGAACATATCGATGGCCTTGTCCAAGTTGCCTCTGTGAAGAAACAATGACAATTTTAGTCTATTCCACAGCTTATGTCTAAATATGTTATTTTTTTTTAAGACCAAGGTAATATGATATTACAGTCTATTGGTAACAAGATGAAACAAGATAAATACGTCAATCTGAGTTTTACTCTCAGACACAACATATCTAAATAAAGATACCTCTGGACTTCAATGGTTCCCATCGTTTCATAGGCAAAGTCACATTTGTTGTCAATCTCAATGGCTTTGCTAATCAGATCCAAGCCCATGTCCAGATCCTGTTTCCACTGGAGCTGCAGCAGCCTGATTTTATATATATATATATAGATATATAGATAGATAGATAGAGAGAGAGAGAGAGAGAGAGAGCTTTCAATGCTGTTTAAAAGAACATATAAAATATTGGGGTAGCACACACATGATTACCACAGACAAGAATAGACATGTTTCCTTTTACTAAGAAAAGAACAGAAAACCTGCTAACTCGAAACTCACTTCTAATGTCAATTATTCAGTCAAAGCTATCTGCATACGAAACATTTAAATTTGTATAATTCATTCATTTCAAAGATGGAGCTACTTTTCCATTTATAGAAACACAGACATGTAGACATAAAAGTGCCACGGAATAAAGGTGAGGATTCAACAGCTTTATGCAAATAAGAATTAAAGATTGACAGTTTGTGGCAGATCAGACTGTTTTATGTGGCCTGCGTCTTGAAACGTCCACTTCACTCTGGAGAGCTACGTGACTGTCTTTTAGTGACCCATATGTCCCAAATAGGCCAAATGCTGCCACTTCCCTTCACTGCAATGTGAATATACCATTAGGCTTCTACTATACCAGTAAATTAGTCTACTATAAATGAGAAATTCATGTCCGTGGTAATCACACATGCTGTTCAAGTTTGGTGGAGAAGGATTAGGTTGAAAAACACTGGAGTATTCCTTTAAGAACTAAATGAATTATATGCTCCTGCATGAACCAAGCAAGCAGCAGTTAAGTCATGTGGATGAACACTAACCCTTTATGGACATAGGTTGTGGCATTATCAGGCTCCAGTTCAATACACTTGTCATACATCTCATCTGCTTTCCCAAACTGCTGCTGGTCAGTCAGTGCCTACCCCGACAGAGAGAAAGGAAAAATAATAAAAATTAAGTACACTGTGATTTGTCAGTGCAGCATAGTGCTGTATAGAACAGTAAAGTCCATACCTGTGCATAAAGGGCATAGCCTTCTGCACACTTTGGAAACCTTCTGATGACGTCCTCAAAGCCGTCCATGGCTGTCTGCACTTGGGACGGGCTGTTTCCAGTGTATGCCTGTCTATACTAAAGCACGGAAATAGATCATTTTAAACTCAGACAAAACATACCCAAACAGGCAAAAAAAAAAAAAAAGCTAATAAATGAGCCTAATAAATATAAGAAATATGTATGTGTTTGTGTATATATATATATATATATATTTATTACAAACAGGTCCAGAAGTATTTGGACAATGAGAGTTTTTGTGATTTTGCCTTTATACACCACCACAATGAATTTGAAATAAAACAGTCAAGATGTGTAGACTTTCAGCTTTATTTTAAGAGGTTCCACAAAAATATGGCATTTACCATTTAGGAATTACAGCCATTTTCAACAAAGTACCTCCATTTTCAGGGGTATTTGGACAAAGTGATATAATTGTAAATATAACCATAATTTTAATACTTGGAAAATCCTTTGCAGTCAATGAATGCCTGAAATGTGGAGCCCATGTTCTCAAAACTCAAATTCTGAGTTTCCTCCCTGGAGATGCTTTGCCAGGCCTTCACTGCAGCCACCTTCAGTTGCTGCTTGTTTGTGGGTCTTTCTGCTTTCAGTCTTGTCTTCAGTAAGTGAAAATGCTCTATTGGGTTGAGATCAGGCGACTGACTTGGCCATTGAAGAATATTCAATTTCTTTGCCTTCAAAAAGTCTTGAGTTGCTTTCGCAGTATGTTTAGGGTCATTATCCACCTGCACTGTGAAGCAGCGTCCGATCAGTTTTGTAGCATTTGGCTGAATGTGAGCAGAGAGTAAAGCCCTATATACCTCAGAATTCATCTTGCTACTTCTGTCAGCAGTCACATCATCAATAAACACCAGTGAGCCTGTTCCATTGGCAGCCATACATGCCCATGCCATAACACTGCCTCCACCATGTTTGACACATGATGTGGTATACTTTGGATCATGAGCTGTTCCTTTCTTTCGCCATGAGATCTCCTTGGACTTCATATTGGTAGCTCCAGTCGAACAGCTGCCAAATGCCAACTCAATACTTGATATCAACCCCAGACCTTTTATCTGCTTCATTTGTCTTGAAGTAACAAGGAAATGGACTGCACCTGGTCAATTAACTTCTTGTCAGTCAATTGTCCAAATACCTTTGAGCCCCTTTAAATGGAAGTACTTTGCTTAAAATGGCTGTAATTCCTAAATGGCAAATGCTATATTTTTGTGGAACCTCTTAAAATAATGCTGAAAGTCTACACTTCGATCACATCTTGATTGTTTTATTTCAAATCCATTGTGGTGATGTATAAAGGCAAAAATCACAAAAACTCTGTCATTGTCCAAATACTTCCAGACCTGACTGACTGTCTATACACACACACACACACACACACACAAGTACATGCAAAGAGACTTTGTACAAGGATTAAATATACATAAATAGACACAAATATTTCCTTTAAAGCAGATACAATGTTTTATAATACCTTTTAGGCAATATATTTGGTATAATCATTTTACATATATTAGGTGACACAAATATCATTTATAACACAAATTCATTTTATTAACAAATTAGTCTGATAGCACTTTATAATGCCAAGGTTTGACTGAACTGATTTTGAGGGCATGTCTGAGCAGACAGTTTTATCATGAACGCCTCCTGCTACTACTTACCAGAGCAAAGCACTTCTGTGCCTGTGCCAGTGCAGAGTCAGGCCTGAGCAGAATACACTCATCAAAATCTGCCACTGCCTCCTCGACCTGGTCCAGCAGGATCTTCAGCTGAGGGGTGACAGGTGAGTTAAAAGTCATTCCATTCAAACTGTTGAGGCATTGCTATCTAGGTCACAGTATAACGAGTCGGGAAAGGCAAATTTCTAATTTTATTTGGAAATATAATTGGCCTTATTTAATAAGCTTTATTCAGAATGAAAGTGTGCAAGTCGAACTCCTGCTAACTCCTGTCAAAATGAACGAATGTTAAATTAACCATTAAATTGGCCAAGAAAACCTTGAAATAAATAATAATTAAAAACTGCTTATAACTTATAATTGCTGACAGGGAAGAAGCAAGCCATTGTTACAGTCCAAGAAAGCACTGATTAGAAAGCACTGCATTATTACAGTTATAACAATAATGCAAAAGTATAAGAGTTCTCAAAAAAACCCACAGCCAAGTAAGAAAGGGAAAGGATGTCAGAATAAGGTACAAGAAGTATACCTGTCCCCTATGGTGATAGACATCTGCATTCTTTGGATCGATTTCGGCTGCCATGTTGAAGTCTTGGGTGGAGAGCTGTGGCTGCTGCTGCTGCATGTACATGCTGCCACGTTTTATCAGAGCATTTGCTCGCAACTGCAAAAAAGGACACAGATCACTACCTTTAGAAAACACTTCAGTCTAAACACTGCATAGTGCAGATGTGAATACAAAAAGCAGCACATGCACCTTGACATTGGCATCCTGCATGTTGATGACTCGGTCCAGGTCGGGCTGGGCGGCTGTGGCGTTGCCGATGAGCAGGTAGAATGTGGCTCTTAGCAGCAGAGCTTCAGCAGTGTGTCTGCCCTTAGATTCAATCTCCTTAGTGCATTCACTGATGATCTTATCATAGTTCTCCTCTTCCATGTACTGCTTGGCCTTCAGATAGCCCGAGCTGCACGAAGAGAAGATATTCAATACTGTTTTCAGTACCAACTGCAAAAATCCTTTCAAAAAACCAATATATTATTAGGAGGGCTTGGTTCTAATACTGATATTGATCTGAAATGTTGGATTGGTATCCAATTGCATTTTCCCCATTTTCCGTTTTGATCCACTTAGCTATGACGTGTGGTGTAGATTAACGTGACACGGATCATGAGTGCACAGGAACATGGAACACAACTTGTCCTAAATCCCAGCTCCATCACATCAGGTAATCTGCTAACAGAAAGCTCACAAGGTCATCTTGGCTACTGTGAGGTTGAAGGTATGGGACCAGTATCAGGTAAAGGCCAAGAATCAGGCATTTTACTGAAAATGGAAAAATGGGATTGCTGCCCCTCGAACTATTATGATAGCAATAAGGCCTTTTGAAAGGTTTTCAATTAATTAGGGATGCATGGCTCTGATATTGAGTATTAGTATTAGGGGACATACTGACCTGAAATGCTGGAGCAACATCAGTTTAGATTTGCTATTTTAACCAACTGATCCAATTGTGCATTTTATTCAACACAAACAAGTGTTTTGCATAACTTGGCAATAAAATAAAACTGTGGATGCAGTGGTGGCTCAGTGGTTAAGCCACCTCTGATCCAGGTCCCCTGTGCTCTGGACTCCAACTTTCTAGCAAGCTATGATATGCAAAAAAAGAATTTCACTGTATTGTACTTATACATTTGATAATTCAAGATTTTGTCTTGTACAGTATACCTTCATCTTAAAATATTGCAAAGAGTTGACTCAGTCACTGTGAAGATGTCAGTATTGGATCACTATAACCTGTTAACACCGACTCAGAGCTCTGATATCAGCATTATAACAAATATGGGAAAAGTGAGCCTGGTGTGTCCCTACAATTAATTATGTATACTGAATATAATAATCTCCATGTTCAGAAAATGACAGAAAAAAATTCTCTTCGCCAATTTGACCAGCACCACTCTGTAGTAGATGAACTCTGACCTCTCTGTGACCTCAGCAGCCTCGCCCTCCTTATCCTTGTCCTCATCTTTCTTCTCCCCCTTCTGAAGGGGTTGCGATATGATGTCATCAGTGAAGGAGCTGAAGTAGGACTTGATAAACTGAGGTGATGGCATTAGAGGCTCCCGGTTCTGGATATGAAGATTAGAGAGAGATTAGAGTGAGTGACTGTATATAGAGAACAGACCACACATAACAATTATCAACAGGTGTTGATGAAACAAGCTCTCGAGGTGCCTACATTGCGAAAAAACCTAGAAGGCCAGGCAAATTTAATTTGCATTTTAATTTACCGCTGCTTTAACTGAATTAGCATAGTTTTCAGGTGTCTCCTGAAAACTATCACCACAGTAATGGGTCAACAATCATACATGCTACAGCTAAACAATAGATGTTGACCCCTCCGCAAACTCAAAGCTGCTTAACACGCTTGTGTGTCTTGTCACCTTGTATTTTTCCTTGGCTTTCTCTTTTCCCAGCTGTTTCAGCACTTTGTCTGCCAGTAGCATGCTTTGCTGGTTCTGGAAGGCCTCGAGTATACATACAGCTGTCACATCTGGAAAAACACATTCCTTGTACTTAAGTACTTAAGTACTGTGCGCTATGACAATCACATTAGATTCAACATTGTTACACCTGTTACTATTTGTTTTACATTTCCTCAAAGGGGAAATTTGGGAAAATATTGACTCCCACCTTCCAGACACTCCTTTTTGTTGTCTAGTCTTTCCAGGGCTCTGGCACGCCTAAAGAGAGCTTTGATGTAGCGGGGGTTCATTTCGACGGCCTGAGAACAGTCCTCCACCACTTCAGTCCATTTCGCCTGCAGTCACAAACATTTAGTCAGTACTGCAAAATACCTAGGAGTCATTTTATCTTGTAACAGCTGTAATATACAAGCTTGGGCGCCTAAAACAAACCTGCTGCTCGTATGCTGCAGCTCTGTTCTGGTAGAAGGTGGACAGGTCACTCTTCTGTTCTTTGGGGCACACGGTGATGGCCTCGGTGTAGCACTGGATGGCCTGCTCGTACTTGCCAGCCTTGAAATACTTGTTCCCCCTGTTCTTAGCAGCCTGTGCCTTATCCAGAGGGCTCTACACAGGGAGAACAAAAAACATGATTAATAATAACAATAATAATACCAACACTACTATTACTATAATAATAATAATAATTATAACTCTTATTTTGTATACAAAGGGAAAACATTTATAGTGTATTTGAATCCTTGAGTATCATTGAATCCTTAATATCACTGTTATTATCTCTTTATTATATCAGCTGGAATTATCTTAACCTGATTTAATATTTTCCTGAGCTGACCTAATTAGAAAGCTAGTCTACTAATGGAAAAACAACATTACTCTTACCCAGACAACTACACATCAAGTCAACTGTATCATATTTGCATTTAAGAACAAGCGTTATTTTTTAATCTCATGTAATCAACAATTTGTTCTTAATCGAGGGCTACACGATTACTCATATTTTTATCATCTCAATTTCTGGCTTCCTCGATGAATTAAATATCATCAGCTACAGTTAAATATCAGTGTTTACTGAATCTGGTGCATTAACTGACAAGCTCCACATTAATATGGCTTGGACCTGTTTACAAAATGCAGTGGTGTATTTATTTAAATATTTATTTGGGCAAGTCTAATTGTTCATAAATTTGATTAAATAATTCTAATATTATTACCTAAATAGTTTTAATATTGAGCGATGTGATTGTGTGAATATTTTATTAGGCAGCCCTACCTTAATCTGAATATTCCCATAAAAAACAGAAAAAAATGACAGAAAAGTATGATCTAATGAAAAAAGTGTACAGACGTTAATCTTCACACAGGCACTGTTTAGGCAGCGTTAAAAATACTGATTTGCTTTACTGCCATAAAACTAAAGCTTTTTTTAACTATGTAAAATAAAAATATAAAATTTGCACCAGTGAACTGCTTCCAATTAAATCAATCAGAATAAATTTTGAGACAATATTAAGTCATCAGATAAACTTTGCCAAAGCAATTATTTACCAGTTATAATATCAGTGAACACTTTAGCTGCATTTGAGTGTAAGAGGAGTGGAGTTAAACCCACTCCGTCACCACTTAAGCTTTCTTCCCCCGGTAGCATACAGGCTGTCTCACTAAAATCCCATTTAGACTAAGCTCTTAGCTAATACCAGAGACTACTGAATCACAGAGGAGCTAAAATGCTCTGTGTGAACCTGAGATAACATTATAACATTAAGTTGAGCAAAACAACAACATGCAATGGTATCGCAACAAAACACTTCCAACCACAGATTAATTCTAATCAACCTCTACTGCTCTCGTACTGAGAGGTTCACAAAGACAGAGATTAGCTGGATTTGGTGTGGTAGATTAGCATGGGAGCCAAATTACATGACAGGACAGCCATCCACAAGCAGTGCTAAAAACACTGAGTAGTAATGCATGAGCAGCAGTAATGCATGACTACTAATACTAGCATCACTACTAATACAATCAACATCAGCACTGTGACTGGTGAGGGGAAGCTTACACTAGCTTTACCACAGATTAAGACTGCCCACTTAACACTGAAAAGCGTGCGCAAATCAACAGCCCGAAAACAGATTTCGTGTCCAGGTTATAGGTTTTTAACTCATTGCTGCAGTGGACAAGCAGATAAAGAAAAAGAAAAGAAATACTTCTTATCGACATTAGCAAAACAAAAGCATTAATTTGCTAAGCAGTCTACGCTTAAACACAGTGCGCTTCATGAATGTGTGACGCACCACAATGCTGGAAATATACTGCGAGCTACTCGTTCTGAACGTCACCGCCTGCTGCACTACACACATCAATCAATGCTCAGTCTGCTAGTATGTGGAAACACTGACAAAGCAGAGCAAAATGAAGTCCAGCACGACGCTGTTATATGACTCTATTGCTAGCACAACATGTTCACCTCATGGTTAAACATATCAAGAGAAAACAAAAATGCTAGACAGACTCAGAAATCATCTTTGGGTGTGATGTAAGGACAGAACATCACAGTTTATTAAACACAATAAAAAAGGGCACAAAAAGACCGTACTACATGATTATATACTGGTTTGTTTCTCTTACTCTGTATTAATGCACGTAACTAGCTAACTGGCTCACCACATGTTATTACATCATGTTAGCTAGGACTTACTGGAGGTTACTCAGTTATGTTTCTGAACAACTAAAACATAGGACTGGGAAGCACATGGAGCTTTTACTTGCCTGGTGAACCAGCTAATGAATTTCTTCACTCGTGTAATTGTGTATTTGGATTTTCTGTGAGACATACAGCAGGACTACATAAAATTATCATCAGCTCCAACTGAGACATCACACTTTGCGATCATAAAGCAAAGACTATGTTCCTAGTGAGCTCTGGACTATAGTATCTACTAACTTCTTTAAAATACTCAAAAAAGCCTGAAGGCAAGCAAACACAGAGCGATGCACATTATGCAGAATAGCTCACTACTTATTTGCTTTATAATAGATGATTAATCAGAGACTGAAGTGTTACTAACCCTTGGACCACTGAGTAACTTGAGATTAAAAATTTACCTGCAGAGTACTAAAAGAGTACTAACTTTCTCCTTGCTTGACGGTATCAAGTGCACTTACACAACAACCTACAAGTGTAACACACTGATCAGGTTAGCATTTCTGTATCACGTCCATCTGTGTAACTGCATATGTAAAACAGCTGCCATGTTAAACACACTGTCTTGCTAATAAACGCACAGAGGCAATTCAATGCAAATGTTAACCTTGTCATAGTACAAGGACACACTGTCATTTATGTGAAAACCCACTGGTGCTTGTTTAGACAGAACTGTTCAAATGTGGAACTTGTTCTGCATTTATCAGCAGTATCATAATATACACAGTAACAGTGAAACAATTAGAAGAGAGGAAGCTGAGGCATTATTTCTGTTTATAAATGCTTGTCAGCTTTGTGCCAATAATACGAGAAGCAGCTGATTAGCTGTTAATAGATGTGCCGAATCATTTTCATTGTAAAAGGTTACAATTCTGAACAGGATTTTTTTTTTTTATTCATTTTATTTTCCCTCCATTAACTTCCACATTACATAAGTAATTTTTTTGATGTTAAATAAATGTACCATTAAACTCAGAATTTCACAGGTTTTTCAGTAAACCTACTATATACTGTGATATATGTAATGTATAATCCAACCCTTAGTTCCAAGCCTAGAAAATAATTCACTTTTAAATATTTGTATCAGATAACCATCAAAGATGAGGGGTTCTCCGACAGAGAGCAGCACGTTCCACCCAGCCGTAATGAAATGTTTCAATAAGGGGATCAAGAACACCTTTTTTTTGTTCTCATTAAAGCACTTTTCACTGTGCCGTTGGTCACAAAGGCACTAAATCGGCTACTGGTGAGCACATCACATTATGCATTATAAGACTGCCAAAGAATTATTTTACAACGTGTGACTTTTTCTGTGACAGCAAAACTGGGCTAAAAATCCGAGAGTGTATGCTTGGCTTAACGCTAACACTGGTTTAACCTTAATTCCTATTTTAACTGTTTTATCTAACAGTCAACCATGTGATGTCTACAGTTTCACATCCATAACACTACATGCCATATTTTTCACTGTAGTATCCAGAATATGCCAATTAATAAAACACTTTTGATTACTGGTCTTTTACTTGAAGACCAAAGTGTCTTGTTGACGTGCAGCTTGTGCAGGCAGTGAGTCGACTTCACAGTTTAATTAACTGAATGTCCCACATGCTCTGCAACTGTCATTCACATTTCTATTTCTGTCATTCACATTTCTAATTCAGAAATTTACAACTTGTCTCAGTTGCAGTTTATCTCTTGTGGGTGTGTAGTGAACATTACATTTGTCAGTTGTGGGTGTGCACTGTCCAGTGTTTTTTTTTTTTTCTTTTTTCTAATGAGAAACAGCGGTAACCAAAACTGTATAGCCTACAGCCCACTATACAATTTACACACCACTTTCTTTAAAAACGTATTTAATTTTGAGTTACATGTTAGGCTTCACACTTGCTTCGTTGTCAGATCAGCCAAACAAGCTGACTGCATTTGCTATGTACACTCACCAGAGGTAGCAACCATCTCTGCTACTTCCTTCCATTGTACCTATTTTTCATTGTAATGTCTCTATACATATTAAACTAGAGGGTAAAATAGAACCATGATTAGAAGTTTTTCTAAAGACTGCAGGTTAGACCTAAAGTCCTGAGTGTGGAACTGAAGAAATGTCGGACAACATGCACCATAGGATTGGTCCGAGGAATCATTCAGATTTGTCGATTGATCATTATACAATCATTGATCATTCGACTGATCATTACACATACCTATGATCATTCGACTGATCATCATACATACCTAATTGGCAATTCAAATGTCATTATCACACTGTTACTTGCGTCTCTGTCACATACACAGAAAGTGAATGGTTGTTTGTCACTTGCTATTTTGAACGTCGAGAATTTTTTTTTTTTTTGAGAAAGAAAGACCAGCCGCGCTTAAAGTCTGGAGTATATAAGCTCATGACATGCAGCTCATTTCACTTTTTTTTTTTTTTTTTTAAATCTGATTATTTTAAGCAATCACTCAATCCCAAAGCCTGCCTCTTGGATATACAGTGCACTACACTGGATGCCAAAGTAATTAGTTCAAAGCCCATGTCATGCACTTGTATGGAAAGGAAGTGTCTATTTGGGATTCAGTGTGGAAATTAAATTAAGAGAGAAAAAAGATCACATTTTCAGCTACATCAGTACATACATGGAATCTGAAATATGGCTCTCAATGCTGGATTTATTAACCACTCCTGTCTTGCTGTCACTCCCTGTCCACCAGTAAAGTTACAAACAAGAATGAAAACCCGAACAGATCAGAATAGAAAACGTTTTTACTAAAACTATACAAGGAGATTTTTCCAAATAAATAATTTAATTAATAAACAGAACCCACCCTCGTTCCTCACAGTGTAAAGAATGTCACTTTCACTTAGGAGCTAGCTGGCTAACCTGCTTAAAGTACCTTTCGTAACCTAGCGTCGGTGCTAAACGTCTTTTTGTCATCATAAAGTGCAGAAATAATGCACTGTAGGACAGCTGCTGAAATATATAGCTATATAAAACAAAATGAGGACTAAATAACACCAAAGTGATCGAATGTCGATAGAAATGAAACAGCGAGCACGCCTGGGGGTCGGGCTGGCCTGTCGGTGTGCCTCATCTCAAATCCCTCACCTATTCCCTGTACACGCGCACTACGCTCATTACCAGACGAGAGCTCCTACAGCCGAGACAGGGCACTACATTTACATAAGGACACCATTTGGGATGCGACCCTGAACAGTTAGCTTAGCCATGATACGGCCGGGTGACACTATCAGACTGAAAGGAGCTGCTGTGTGAGCTACACGGCTAGCTAGAGCACTCACACGGTTTATAACCGTACTAGTCATACACATGTATTGTCCAGACTGTGGTTACCATGTTGTCCTGCTCGCTGCCTTCGGGAGTTTTCCTCTCCTCATTGCGCTCACTCGGCTGCTCTTTGCCCCGGCTCGTGCTCCTGCCCCGGCTCCGGCTCCACAGGTACGCGGCTCCGACCCCGAGCACGATGGGAGTCCCGACCAGCAGCGCCAGCTGCCACCGGGGCAGTCCGGACCCGGCCCCAGGCTCGATGGGCTTTGAAGCGGCCATCGGTCCCTCCACGCAACACACACTCACACACACACACAAACCCACACACACACACCGACTTTAGCAGGCGACGGAAATCGCCGAGAGGTCAGAGAAGGAACGAAGGCATTGTGGGATACTGGCGGACTCTCAGCGACAGGAGAGAAACGCAACTTCCGGAAACAAAATAATATTACTAATAATAATTATAATAAATGTTAGTTTTCACGTATTAATTTTTTACATTGTATTTATAGCTTGATTTTTTTCTTGATTAAAAATATATGTAGTATAATCAAAACATCAATAACATTTCACTGTGGGCTAAAGACTTTTAATTGTTAAAAAAAAAAAAAAAAAAAGATATTCGTCAAATACAGCCGGTGTAGTGGAGCGGTAACGGGATTTTCGTTAACATAGTCTTATGGATAACATTTTATTTAATAAATTAAATATTGTCAGTAAAATGTTAGCGTAGACTGTGTTTAAAAGAAGAATTAAATAAAGAGCAGGGAGTGAAATACTGGGGGAGTTTGTTGTTGTTCACCGCCAGATGGCGCCATTGTCCTGTATTGAGAGAAACAGCACCGTTCACACAAACCGATCAACATCAACCTCATTCACATCGCCTCAGCTCTACTGACCGTGTTGATTTAAATGTCTAATGATTTAGGATATTTCACTGAAGATAGAGCCCTCGACTGATTTATTACTGGGGAGTAATCTCAGCTGTTAAACCTGTGCACACTGATGTTTATCTCCGACCAAAAGATTATTCATTTATTCATCTTCAGTAACTGCTTAATCCTGGTCAGGAGCTCCTGGTATAGAATTTCTGCAGTTCTGGATAAGTTCTAATAAACAAACAAACAAAGAGACAGCTTTTCCAAAAGAATACACAGAGGCATATTTGAAAGGGAAATGAAATTTCAGAGACCTTACTTGTCTCTCTGCATTAAAGCGCTAGTCACTGTCGCGTGCTGTGAGCTGGAATTAATCTAGTTAAAATTAGTCGCTTAGTTTTTGAAATATTCTCTTCTCTGTATACTGTTCTCTCTCTGTATACTTTAAGCAATTTAAATGGCAAATAACAACACGGAGACTTTGTGGAAAACAACTGTTATTGTCAGTACTTCCCTTCAGGTAGACAGAGTGAACTTTTTCATTAGCTGGTAGCTAACTAGCTAACTGTTCCTCCAGTTTGTCTCATTAGCTAGTAGCTAACTAGCCAATTATTCTTCTAGTTTGTCGCCTTTTTCCAGTTGTTTCCTGCTCCTGGAGTTAGATTTCAGTCCCTGTTTGAGATGAAGTTATTTATAATTTATAATTCATTTTGTTGTCTTGACAGAATAATGAAATTTCAGTGGTGCTTTTAGCACAACAACACCTACTTCGTTACTCAGACAGTATTGATGGCGGTACACTGGTCTTTCCTCTCTCAGGTAAAATTAAAGCCAGGGTGGAGAGCATCAGCTGTCTTTCTACTCCACAATCCACAATATAAACATCTTTCCCTGCTCTAACACACTCATCAGGAAGAGCTTGTTAGGATATTTCATATCAAGGAAAAACCCTAAACCAGTGGTTCTCAAAGTGGAGTCCAGAGAGTCAGACTTTATTTAGTTACAGTGGTGGAAATCACAATCCACCATCATCAAAGTCTATTATATTTATTCTTGAGTTCCTCTAGTTATTAGTCCAAACATCAATAACTCAAAAACAATATGGCCTATACATAAATGCAACTCATTGTGGAAAGAAATAAGGTCTACGGCTGGAATAAATAGGCAGAATATTACTTTTTACACATTTAAATTCATTCACTCATCTTCAGTAACTGCTTAATCCTGGCCAGGGTCATGGTGGGTCAGAAGCCTATACCAGTATCACTGGGTGTGAGGTGGGAATACACCATCGGTGGGGCACCAGTCCATATCAGAGCACTTTGCACATACACTTTAACATCTAGGGACATTTTAAAGAGTCAGTTCACCTATATTCTCATGTTTTTTGGAGGTGGGAGAAAAAGAGAGAGAATCCCGAGGAAACCCAGGCAGACACATAAAGAACACATGAAACTCCACACAGATCGTAACCCGAGCTCAGGCTTGAAACAGGGATATATTTTACTAAAGGACCAGGGTTGAGAAATACTGACCTCTAAAATTAACCAATGCCAGCGTTTTACACTTACTAAACATTTTCTGCTAATCACTGTGCTGAATCATTGCTGCTAAACCTGTTTTCAGCCGGATATGTAGCCTACCCTTCCGTAATGTGTGTGCAATCACCACAAAGACGTTCCCCAACAATTTTACATTCTTTTCTCAGTATAGTCTAATTTCTTATGAATGGTAACTAGTCATACAGATTATTTGTTTAGAGATTAGGTTGAAAAAAACACTTTGTGAAACACAGTGTTTTCAAATTGGGGTCCGGGAGCCCTATCAGTTCATGAAGCATAGCCAGGGGGTCTGCGACTTTTTTCAAATTTTGTTACAGTGGTTGAACTCACAACCCATCTTTAAGTTATTGTACTGGAATCTAATAACAATTTTAATTTAAAAAATGTATTCTGTGTGAGGAAAGTTCACAAATTATAAAATAAATGGTTAAATTGTTCCTAATATTTGAGCACTTAGATTATGTTTGTGAAATAAATCTGTACTGAGGGGTCTGTGGATTTTGTTTTAAATTGAAAAGGTTCCTGGCTGCATAAAGTTTGAGGATTACTGCTTTACCGGATATAACTTGCTGTGCTTCTCAAACAGTTCAAAACTTTTGTTTCTATTTATTTACTTCAAATAGGTGTGATTTTCATTTTGTTTACAGGTGTGGCGTTCTTGTTGATCACCCCAGAGGAGTTTCCTGAAAAGGCTGAGTGTGAAGAATTCTTTAGAAGGATTGAAAAGTTCATCCAGGTCCACAGAAACAGCTTTCTTTTGCTCCAGGCGCCAGCATACGGCGCACGAGAATTGGAGATTGTGTCTGCAGTGCAGAACAGGTGCATCTGAAATGTAACCTCAATCTCGAAAAACCGTGCTTTAAAAATCTGGAGCTCCACCGGGCTGATGAAGAAATGGGTTCTTATTAACATTGAACACACATCTCATAGGCTGTATTTTGATTTCTCTACCAGATTCTTTGGCAGTAATCTCAAAGTCTTACCTGTCCATAGTAATGGGGACGCTGTCAAGGGAATGCTAACCATCGCTAAAGTAAGTAACAGGACCATTGCTCACATTTACTTACGTCTTTTATGACTTTATTAAATATATTACATCATTAGGTAGTAGGATATTTCAGTATTATGCTCATACAGCGCCCTTCTCAGTTAGTGGAACAGAAATACCGAAAGAAAAACTTTTTTGGAATTGTCTGGATTAATGCATTAATTGCTCATAAAATGTCAGGGATGTGATCTGTCACCTGAAGTCACCAAACGTACAAAACAATTACACAAATCAACAACAGAATAGCCAAGTCAGAGCCTAAACCCAACTGATAGAGTGAATATGGCTGTTTAATACAAAGAAATCCCAGCGATATAGTGATGAATTGAAACAGCTCTGCAGGGAGGAATAGTGTAAACATTCCTCTTTACTGTTGTGCAAGTCTGATCAGCAGTTACAGCAAATATTTGGTGAAGGTTATTACTGCTCTCTCTGTTATTAAGTACTTTAGGTCATTTTTCCAGCCCTGTGAATGATTAATTAGTGTGTTCAATAACGACGTGAAACATGCAGCTATTTTTGGGTTATTAGTTTAGGCAGATTGTGTTTGGTTTTATGATCACATTTTATGAGTAATTAATGCAAAAGCCTAAAAAAAAGAAGAAGAAGAAGAAGAAAATCTAAAATAATATTTCTTGCAACTATAGGTGTATTTGTCATGTGATCATGCTAGTTTTGTTATAAGGTTATCAGAGGTCACAGTGCGGTTGTACATTGCAGGCCACCAGTAAACCACATGTGGATCGTGTGCGGGAGCGGATGCATGTAGCTCGAGCTCACATCATCGAAAACAGCCTTGAAACATTGTTAAAGAAAGTGGAAATTTTTAAGGTCGTTTAATTTCCGTCAACTTTATTAGAGTCGTACAGTCAGAGTCCTGAGTCATATTTAAATGAGTCATAAGCACAAACAGCACAAACACCTGCCATGCAGCCGCACTCCTTCATCAACACATACAATGGTTAATCGCTTTTATTTTCTATCCCACTTTTTTAAGAATTTACGTAAAAGCTGTATTCAAGAATAACTGCTGCCTCCAGACTATTTTCTATTACAGCATCTACAAAGGCTTTCTATTAACAACACACAATATTCTGTAGTATGTATAATATGGCATGTGTTTACCTTGGTGTAAGTAAACAACTTATTCTTGGCAGCTCCTGATTAGAGTTTTCTTCTTTTTCTAGCAAGTTTAATTTAAATTTTAAGTTAACAAGTTTAGCGCACACAGTACATACTGATCACACATAGGATTGATATTATCGACTTGATTAAAAAGAAAAAAAAAAAAGATGGTAATAATAATGTTACACTCTCTCCTCTAGGATTTCCTCTATTCGGATGACAAGACTCTCCATCAGATCATATGTAACTAGTGCACACTGTAGGACCTGTTAATTACAAATATATACATTTTTATATTCATACTCACTCCATTAAGGCTTAACTCACTATAACCTCTGAACTAAGGATAGTAGGAGAGAGATTATTTACCTTCTCCTGTGCCTCACACGGCATTCCACCTAGCGCTTTGTTTTTCACAATCATATGTTGAACTGATTTCTTTCCTGAGACCTCTTTCAATTCTAAAGTGTTAAAAATGTTAAGAAAAAAATCACTCATTGTATTTTATAATAATAATAGATATTATAATAATAATAATAATAGAATAATAATAACTGGATATACTTTTTCAAATAGCAGTGCCAAAAATGTAAAATAATAATAGATGGAAACATCATTTACCAATAGTTAAAATGATGATCATATTTTAGAATTAAGTTAAATGTGAAAATCTCTTACCCTTTGCTTTGACCTTTTTGTCCTCGTGAAGTCTCTTTAGTTCTGACCCATAGTATGATTTTGACATGCTGAGACACACACGCAGTATCTTTATGTAGCTCTCGGCACTGTTACAAAGGTCTGTCCAGATACCTGTCTGGAAAAAAAAATACAATTGGTCGTTGCCTTCATCGAGCTTAAATTGTTCAGTTAAAAAGGCCTGTATTGGGATATTTGAGTGTAACAGACTTACAGATTTGTTTCTCTCTCTGATAAGTAGATATCTCAGAAGATTTAGAGACACCATGACCCTACAATATGGAAAAGATGGAAATATACATGTATATTTAAATAATACACAACATGCTATATTTTCTAGATATCTTTTACATTTCAATAAATATAAGCAGAAGTTTTTTTAATTTGCCAAGAACAAGATGTATAATGCTCAAAATTGTTTTCACAGTTAAATTTTTAACCAGTAGGTGAGTATGATAAGTTTTGTTTTTTTTTTTTTTTGTTTGTTTGTTTGTTTCTTTGCCAAGGCTCAGAAATAACATATTTTAAATCACATGTTGCACCACACTGGTCAAAGGTTAAAGTAATTAATCAAAGACAGACTATCCAGAGCAGTTCATGTCAATCACTCACTCTGGTCTTATTTAGGAATGACACAGGATCTGCCCTACAGCATCCACCTGCCTGCCATATGCTCTGTGCTGCAGGATCATGGCTATTTTCTTGGAATCATCAATAAATAATTGTCAGGGCTGAATGATATCATGTGAATAAAACATCTTTCAAGGCAGAGGCAGGTGGCATACATGGATTATGTGTTCCAACTTAGGTCTATGGTTTTACAGATTAGCATATTGACTCTGATATTTTATATTACAGTACTGTCAAGCTTGTCCTTCAAGTCTATTCGGTAATTCTAACTATAGCTTAAGTTATTTTCATTCTCCTCCTGTTAGGAACCAGTGAAAGTGATTAATTACAAGACATAGTACAGCCAAAAGGACATGTCAGACATTTTATCACTTGCACAGCCCTTGTTCTATGGGCAATACACTGCTTTTGAACTGAACATGGACTCACAATTGCAAATTTGTAACAGTTCCATGAATTTATATGTAAGAAAAGATAAGAAAGGTTAGGGTTAGGGGCAGGGTGGGAATTTTTATATTTTCCTACAACTTCATCTATATTAACTGGAATGAAATCTCCATATTGCCCTTATTTATTGACGTTTTTGTTGTTTAGTCTGTAACAGTCAGATGATTTGGATTGATGTGTCAATTTAAAAAAAACTGAAATGAATCAAGGCAACAATCATAAATCAATTATTATATATTTTAACTGATGATAAATCGATTATTATTGAAAAAATAGAAACAACAAGTGTTTATTTTTAATATTTAACATACACCGATCAGCCATAGCATTATGACCACTGACAGGTGAAGTGAATAATATTGATTATCTCGTTACAATAGCACCTATCAAGGGTTGAGATATATTAGGCAGCCAGTCGGTTCTCAAAGCTGATGTGTTGGAAACTGGAAAAATGGGCAAGCGTAAGGATTAGAGAGACTTTGACAACGGCCAAATTGTGATGGCTAGACGACTGGGTCAGAGCATCTTTAAAATGGCAGGTCTTGTGGGGTGTTCCCGTACGCAGTGGTTAGTACCTACCAAAAGTGGTCCAAGGAAGGACAACTGGTGAACTAGCGACAGGATCATGGGTGCCCAAGGCTCACTGATGCGCGTGGGGAGTGAAGGCTAACCCGTCTGGTCTGATCCCACAGAAGAGCTATTGTAGCACAAATTGCTGAAAAGTTAAAGCTGGCTATGATAGAAAGGTGTCAGAACACACGGTGCATTGCAGCTTGCTGCGTATGGGGCTGTGTAGCCACAGACCTGTCAGAGTGCCCATGCTGACCTCTGTCCACTGCCAAAAGTGCCTACAATGGACAGGTGAACATCAGAACTGGGCCACGGAGCAATGGAAGAAGGTGGCCTGGTCCGATAAATCACATTTTCTTTTACATCATGTGGACAGCCGGGTGCGTTTACCTGGGGAAGAGATGGCACCAGCATGCACTATGGGAAGAATACAAGCTGGCGGAGGCAGTGTGATGCTCTGGGCAATGTTCTGCTGGGAAACTTTGGGTCCTGGCATTCATGTGGATGCTATTGTGACACGTACCACCTACCTAAACATTGTTGCAGACCAGTTACACCCCTTCATGGCAACGGTATTCACTAATGGAAGTGACCTCTTTCGGCAGGATAATGCGCCCTGCCACACTGTAAAAATTGTTCAGGAATGGTTCGAGGAACATGACAAAGAGTTCAAGGTGTTGACTTGGCCTCCAAATTCCCCAGATCTCAATCTAATTGATCATGTGCTGGCCATCAAGTCCGATCCATGGAGGCCCCACCTTGCAACTTACAGGACTTAAAGGATCTGCTGTTAACGTCTTTGTGCCAGATACCACAACACACCTTCAGGGATCCATGTCTCGATAGAGCAGAGCTGTTTTGGCAGCAAAAGGGGGACCAACACAATATTAGGCAGGTGGTCATAATGTTATGGCTGATCGGTGTATTTTTAAAATGATGTAAATCAAATTGTTTTGTGTTGAATTGTATCCTAGCAGATTCAGTGGTACTGTCAAATATCAAATCATTGCCTTAAAAAACTAAATTATATCATATGGAAGCCTGAGGGTTATACCGCAAGTCTCAACACACCAGATCATATCTTCACAGGACAAATAAATGTCATGTGAAAAGCCACTCTTTTTTGTCCTTTGTTTGAAAAATACAATTAGATTGCTTGGAGTGACTGAAAACATTTAGGACACAAGCAAAAACTTGTCCCACCTGTCCATCTCATGCAGTAAGTCCGTCTCTGGGCCTTGAGGTAAACTCAGAGTGTCCCTCAGGAGCGCTAGCAGTAATGTCCCCTTAAACCAGCTGTCCATCTGTTCTGACTACAGATACAATTCAGATCATGGTAGAGTAAGTGCAGAAACAATATCATTTTCTCCTGTTAAGGATATTCTCAATAACAGTAACCCCAGTGTCTCCAGTATTGTTTGGTGTTTGTTTAAAAAAAAAAAGGTCCCTTGTAATCTGTGTATTAATGTGCTTAGTAGCACTAGCAGTTTCTGAGAGAGCTTTAGCTTGTTGGTATCTGCACTGACATGAGGATATGTTTCTCAAGTAGACAAAAAAAGCCTGTAGATAAGAACATCTGACAAATGCTGTAAATGCAAAAGTAAAGTCAGTGTACATGCTAAGTAAGATACAAATATATCAGGAGTACTGTAAAGTGAATAAATGAACGAATTCAAGGAATTAATTCTTTACTTGGTAAAGACCATTATGAAATCGGTGTAATCTAGAAAGCTTCAAAATCTTCTTTTCCATCTTGCAGCCACTGTGTGAAACATTAAAGTGTTTCTGACTACTTCAGTTCCAAAAATCTGTCAGATTTGCTAAACGCTTGTTTCACTTTTATAATTGATTTTAGAAGTGTGACTTCTAATTCTGAGTCATCAGAAATGACCTGCATCTGACCTTGCTTGATTTCTCCACTTGATTTTTGATGTTTGTGAGAATGACACTTTCCACCCCTGAATGCTGACTGGTTCGCATTATGCACCTGAAAGTGTATGAGGTGGATTATTACCCAGTTTACTTTGATTTAGCATTTCACTCTATTTACAACTGTATAAAACATGTGGAGAAAGTTGCATTACAGAGATACCTGAAGAATTTATGCTTGGCTTCCCCACTGAGTTTCTCCATAAAAAGCTGAAAAACCACAAGAGCTTTTACTCTCTGAAAAGGCAAGAAAGGAATTATTACAATCTTACATTACTCAGGCACATTCATTGAAATACATAATAAGTAGTGATTACACCACACTTACCAAATGCTGGATAGGACAGTCAGTCATAATTTGAATTAGGTTCTGTATCATGAAAAGCAAAAATAGATCATTAAATAGAGCTTTAAAAGTTTACTATTTACTTATTTAAAGTCATTTTAAAGTTATTTTAAACACCTCAGTGTCAGTGTTGGGTTTAGAAACAGTCCACCAACCAAAAATATCCAGTCAACAACAACATTTACAGTGAAAAACGTATTGAGACATTTTAAAGACATCTAATCATTGATATGGTGAAGGCTTCTGGTTTATCTAACATTTATAGAAAGAAAGGAGTCTTGGGTGTCAGCACTTTGCAAACCGTCAGTAAGTTTTCCACCATGGGAAAGTTTTCAGAACAGAATTTTGCACCTTCTGGTTTCGCGTTAACATGACAAACTGTATTGTTGTTGTAGTTGTTGGGTTTTTAAAAAAATGTCTTTTTAACTTCAAAAGAGACAAAAAGAGAACTGATGAGGGAACAAATGTTTATAGTTGCCATAATGTAAGTAATAACAGGAACCAACTTGTG
Source organism: Pangasianodon hypophthalmus (assembly GCF_027358585.1). Classification (NCBI taxonomy): domain Eukaryota; kingdom Metazoa; phylum Chordata; class Actinopteri; order Siluriformes; family Pangasiidae; genus Pangasianodon; species Pangasianodon hypophthalmus. Next base: position 19,920,944 of record NC_069711.1, read on the forward strand.
TATTGTGTATGTTCCACAAAAGTAAGACATGTCGTTCATTAGTAAATTAAAAATTGTATTTGTTGACAATATAAGAGGAATACACACTTTCACATGTCCTGTTATTGGAAAATATTCAACTTTGGGGTGGTAAAGTTCCTCTGCTTTGTGTTAATTATAAAAAGCAGTGATGCTGGGTTGAAAAATTTCATCAACCAAAAAATCCAGCCAAAAACCTTTACACTGAATAAGGCCTAGAGTCTGATAAATACAAATTGAGCATGGAAAAACTGCACACCTACAAGGTGAACCTACGAGTCAACACTGAGTGTTTAAAACCCCAGCAGCACTGCTTTGCCTGATACACTCAAACTGCTGTGCTAAGAATAGACCAATGCTACATACCTGCAAAGTTCATCTATATGGTACGTGTACTTGGCAACTCAGTGTAACACTTCAGAACTCTTTTAATATATTCTGCAGTGAATGGTTGTGCTATGATTGTCTTACTTGTGTAACTGTATGAAAAATCTTCAGCTCTAGCAACTCTACTGGAAGACTGTTATCCAGAACTCTCTCCAAGCTTTTAACATACAAGTCCTTAAGAGACAGAAACAGTCCAAGTGAGATGCATAATAAACTCATTATCACTGATTACACAGCATTTTAAGCGGACATGCTAAAATAATCTGCACTGCATTATCTTACCAAACCTTTCAAGATCCATGGTTCATCTTTTCTGTGAGGAAAAAGCACAGTTAGGTTAATTAATGTAATGTAAACCAAGCCACTGTTACTCATACAGTGTCAAAACACTTTTTTGTCAAATTACCTGCTCAATAAAACGTTGATGTACTCCATGTTACACTGCAGAACAAACACTGGGCTAAAATTGCAAAATGTAATGCGATATTAGAACTGAGTGATTTGGGGAGAATTTAGCTGGGGTTTGAAAATGAGTGTCTAATAGCTAGCACAGAATACATTTGGAATGTGCTTTTAAGCATAGCAAACATAATCCACAGATATGTTGTTATTTAATATATATATATTAAATTGCTCTAACACTATTAAACTACTTTAAAACTCAGAAGGCCAACTTGTGTCCTATGCCAATAAGTTTAGCCAAGACAAAAAGTTGATCTTAGGAAATTTTAGATAATGTATCCTGCCTGAAGACAGCAGGGAACAGTTCAATGGCAATAAGCTGGACGAAGAGCAAGTAGGCCAGGCAAGCCCTTGATTCAGGCAAATGACTGTCATCTTGCACAACTCTCTTGTCTTCTTTCCCTCTCAAGGGATAGTAAAACAGGAGTTTGGGCAGAGGCTCCTGGATTGCTGATAGAGTAGTCTATAATGAGAAGCATAAATGAGAAAGTAGAAAGCACCTTTACATTTTTTTTATTGTGGAAAGGAGCTTGTGTAGCTCACCATGATTTCTGTGGCAAAGTTCCAGAGGGGAGAGCTTTGGGACATGTGAGCCTCCCTATCAAGCTGAGCTTCAAGGAGAGGTTCCCTCAGACTCGCCATGCAGCTACAAGCAAAATGCATACAAAGTCACAATTAAGACTTTGAATAAGAAAACTAGTATCTTGTGTCATTCAGAGAGGATGGAATAAGAGAAAGAAGCAAGGTGAATGTAACACCCAATATTCTCTTTAATTTTTTTAAAAAACACTACTCTGAATAATTCTCTGAATAAATTCTAATTGCAAAATTATGAAAACCTACAATTTGAGAAGCACAGTCCTTTGTCTTGAATGATACGTGTTTGCCACTGGACTTTTTGCATCTTGACTTTTGACTTCCTGCACAAATGGCTGCACAAAGGTCAGCAGAGCAGTGCAGCAGCGACTGAGACCGTGCTCGTCTTCCTCTTCCTGTTTGTGCGTGTATGGTACCGGCAGCTTCGAGATCTGTTTGTGCAGAGCACCCAGGGCCAGGCCCAAAAAGGCGGGCTTTGAATCACCAAGCCTCATCAGAACTGTGTGGAGAGGTTAGTATCAGACAAATCAGTACTGTAATTAGGTGTGGAGACTGCAGGGGGAGGCACATTCTATCATTTCCTGTGTACATGTTTATGAAATGTTACAGTTCATGCTATTTTGGCTAGTCATTGTAAGACGGTTATCACTAAAAGGTTTCTGTTAAAAGTTCAAAGATCTTCAGATCTTATTATGGTATTGGGAAATACCTGCTGCAGTTGTGTTTGTAAAAGATATAAAATAATGGTTGTAATTATTTTTAAATTTATCAGCACCATGTTTTTCGTATTTGAACTGTAAGTGCTGACAATAAGCTACAACAGGCGCTTAATTACCCGGTTGAATATGTTGCATGAGTAGAGTGATGGTGTCTGCAATCGAATCAGGATCAGTTTCCTCCACTTGCCTGAGCAAGCTGTCCAGGAGGTTGTCTGCACTGCAGACCTGAAGAAGGCAAACGCTGTTTTCAAATTGAAATGGCACTGTAAATCAGTCATGTTTGATTACATATTTGTTACTTACCTGTACGAGGTGTGTGATCACAGCCTGACAGTGGACAGAATCCCTCTCTTTCCTCACCACCTCCTTAATCAGTGGCCTTAGGAGACCACTACCCATAGACTTTACTATGTCCTGAATACAAAGTTAACAACTCTGATGAGTAAGTACATCATTTGACATTTTATAACACAGCGCTGATGAATTCTCTAATCTTGGACAGTAGTGCTGGCTGTAATTTAAATAATAATTTAATTAAAATGTATTAATAGTAATATGACTGTTCTAATACATTATTTTGTCTACAGTAACAGCTAACTCACAGGGACTTGTATGGCAAACGTAATCAAAGGATAGTAATAAAAAACAGTTTAAAAAATGTGTTATTTAACAAAGAAAAAGATCTAATCAATACTATGGTGAAACTTTCTGTAAGGAGACATTTAACATTTATGGAAGGAGTCTCCAAAACATTGAATGTATGCTACCTATAAATGAAAAATGTAAAATTGTGATCACTAGCATATTGTTGTGGTATAAGAGAAATAAAACACTTCAGGACACACTGGTAACAGCAACTCCGCTTCATGTCAGGCTGCACTGCATCAACATTCTTAATTGTTTCATTCCTTACTAAACCTATAACAACCATGGGTTAAGAGGTTTGATGCACTTTGTGCAGAGATTTTCACTTTCAGCTGAAGACATTTCAAATTTCACTTCCCTTTGTACATGCATGGTAGAAGCCATGTTTCCTGTTCATTGTTATAACTAAACATCTGACACTGATTTTATTTTACACAGGGTCTGATCTACTGAATGGACTTTTAAGTTCTGGTTTAAAACATACATGCTCCTGAGACTCTGCAGGAAATCAGGGAACAGTGAAAGGAATGGGAGAAGCAAGGGCACTTAATGGAGCACTGCGTCTAAGGGCTACCAGTCGAGCGAGAAATCTGACTGATTTTCCACCAAACTACATTTTTACACCCAAGGGGTGAAGAGGCCAGTCAGTTAGGAATTACAGCAAAGTGATGGTTTTGTAGGAACAGCTACTTCCTGGGGTTCACCGTCCTCAGTGGGACAGAATGATGGCAGAGTTGTGAGTGTGTTGTAGTAACTGCTTGTGTATTGGGGATTTGAAATTGAAAAGCTGCTTTATTGTTTTTTTATTGTCAATTTCCTTTCTAGCCTGATGTGTATGGGGCAGTTAGAGTGGGGCATGGGGTCATTTATAAAATCTGTTGATCGTAAGCTTAGAAAATGCATGATTTCCAGCCGTGTGAAAATGTACATGGAACATAATTACAAATCTTTTTAAGCAAGACTTTTGCAGAAGTGTGTCAGCATTGCGATTACCAGAAATACTTCCATATTCACCTGATTTTTCTCATCACTGATAAAATCCAGCAGATGTGCACTGTCACCCTGAGCAATGCACATTTGACCAACGTTCAGAAAGAGTTCATGATCTTCGGGTGTCAAATCTTTTCCCTGGGTATTTCTCTAAAACAGAATTATTTTGCATTATTATTATTCATATGACGTAATTGGCTGAAGGTTCTGCTTAAAGAGATGTACTTTTAAATAATGCATATCCGGTTACATTGATTGGCACATTTCTGGGTATTTTCTACAGAACATGCTGTTCTTTGTAGTCATAGCACGTTGTAACACTGTATTATTCTACACTATAATTCTAATGTGAATGTGTATTAATCATTCCAGTGATAGCACTTTATTTTAGAGTACAGTACGTAACTGGTAATTAATAGTGTAGTATGTAGTAATTAGCTAGCAGTAATATGATGTGGTGTGGTGAGTAGCTAGTACGTCACTGGGCATTTGTGGTAGGAAATATGTAAGCATGGGGTAATTACAAGAATTTTGGGGTAAATACCAAATTTACATGTATATAGTAATAGATATGTAGATCATGTACATATTAACTTATGTGAAAACAATCAGGTTTCTACTCAAGGATTCACTTGACTGCAACTACCCCACCCATCAAATACCTCAACATGGAATCAGCTGAAGTTTTCTGAACTTTTTCAGTCACTGGGTGGCCTTCATAGTACTTGGTATCGTAAGTCAACAATTACCAAGGAAAGACAAGGGAATAGCTACAGTTTAATTACCATGTACAGTATACACTTCATTTTACAATCCCAGTTTCATTATATTACAAAAGACTTTTACTAGCTTATGTACCTGGTAGTATTGCCCAGTTATTTTTTTCTTATGACAAAGACAGTCCTACTTCCACTGTATTACAAATGAGTTACTTGTATATGTACCTAGTAATATTGTTTATATCTGGTTATGGTCTGAATATCACAACGATGAGAATAGTTACCATACACAAAATGCATTTTATTTTTACCATAAGCAAAATGCACTTTATTTTACCACATTATTGCAGAGGAATTACTAGTAAATCTATCAACTGAGTAAAAAAAATATATACTTACCTATTTTTTTTCCATCATGTTTGTTTACTGATAATGATTGTGTAAATACTGAAAAAGTATGTGTTTTCTGTGTTAACTATGTACTTACATTTACAACTTACAAAGTATGCACCAACTATACCACATGATTACATGGGTAATGATTGTCTTATGGCACCAAGTACTGTAGAAACCTGAACTTCTTCTAATTGAATATCAACTAGAGTGTTCTTTGGTATGTAGCAGAAAATACTTGTTATTACCAAATTCTGACTTATTACATACTAACTACTCCCAAATTAATTACCCATTAATTACCAGTCACTTGTCGTACTGTAAAATACTAATCTAATTCTAACACCATTTAATGAATACATATACCCTGTCATTCACATGACTTGCTGTTCACTCACCCATCTCTGAATTACATCATCCAGTTGATTTGCTGCCATTGTTGAGTCTCAGTCCTGCCACAGCCTGCACTCCACAAATGGCCTCAATCAGCTCCGGATTAGTTACTATCCCTCTCTGCTCTTTGATCACAGAGATTTTTTGGAATGATACATAAACAAAAGAGTCTAGCAAGCCATGATGTTGAGACCGAAGTGTATGAAAGGACAGCAGCATGGAGAGATCTCTTTGTAATGCTCTTATTAAGCACAGTGCCTGAGTGCGTGCTAATAGGATTACACTAGAGCAATCTGACATGCACTCAAGCAGGACACATTTCTCGAAGGCTCTAGAGAAGAATCACTCAAACCCAAATATTCTTGTTAATCATTTTACTGGCCTCTATCTATCCACAGGTTTATGTATTTATTAATGCGTGGATTATGTGTGCTTTTTTGATATTCACTGTTCAATACCTGGTAGCATTATAGATTATACAGAGCACAATGACTCACAATAGTTCTCTCAGACACTGGTTATTTAAACATGTCATGCCATGGAAATATTTAAAAGACATCTGTGATTGCTTGGGTTGCGAGTCTTTTTTTTGCACAAAGCCTTAATCCAACATTTCTCTGATGTATGAAACTTGATACAGGCCCTGTGTTTGACTTCCTGCTCAGTGTATGGATAGAAGACCCTGATTTTAGCTCAATGGATGAGGACAAGGTTTGAGCATTAGGATTTAACCTGCAGCTGGTTCAGTGGTTTGCTCTGTCTATTGCTGTGTGATGAAAGGCCAAACACAAAAGGCGTAGTGCAAATAGAGTGTATGGAAGAGCACGCCTGTCGCGTGTCTGCCTCAGATTTGCTCCTGCTTAATTGGAGACTGCTGATTCAGTGTTTTGACAGCAGACAGTGATGTTTATTGGGAGTAAGGACAGAAGTGTCTCTCTGCTAGACGATGCTGACAGATCTATAGGGCTGGTGATGTCAGATGTTTGACATTTCTCTTGTCGTTTCCTCATTGTTTATTTGAGACACAGCGGAAATGCATGTGAAAAGGATATACGGACTTTACAGGGTAGATTCACTGAACCTGTACTTATTAAACCTCGATTTTCTTTTTTGTGAGTACACTGCTTAAAAAGGGATCAATTAAAAACTTTCTGAAGTTCTGTCAGCGTTTTCTCTCTAATAACTGTTTTTGTATGTATATGTGTGTATATTTTGAAATGCTCTTCACATAATTCAACTGCTCATTGTTGAGTATGGGCTTTGCTAAAGGCATGTGTTAAGTAGCAGACCTGCATCAGGTCAGTGCTATCGCATAACCATGTATTTTTTAATAGGCTCCAGCAACAAGACAACACCTCCGTAACCTGATTACCTGACACACACATTGACCTTTCAGGCTTAGATCTCTGAGCACTGTGGAATCTGTATGATATTCAGCACATATTCATTCATACCATAGTTGTCTTGATTTCATCACTAATGATCATGAAATACATCCTACAGTTGAAATAATTTAGCAAGAACTCTATTTTAAGTCTCTTTTACTATCGCCCTGCTAGTTTTAAGCACTGTGGTCTTCAGAGAATTTATCTGGAATTGAAGTTGTCTGCCAAAAACCATCCCCAGTGCCCAGTTGGCATGTCAGAAAAAAAAGTTGTTCTGTTTAAAGCTCTCTCCCCTGTGGCTCTGTGTTAGCTTCACATGCCCTGCCTATTGCCGGACTGATGCATTTTAGTCTTTTTTAATACAGTATAAACATCTAAATCATCCTGATCATTGTATTCGTGTTAAATAAAATGTCAGACTGTGTTACTATGACGTGAACAGGAAAATACTGCACAGTGTAGTTTAATTGTGTTATAGCAGGGGTTGTTAATGTGATCTGCAAAGGCAGTGGCTATAGAAGCCACACTCGATTCCACTTGTTACTGGATTTTGATTTACTTGATTTTTAGTCTGCAAAAACAATTAGTTTTGGTTCCTGTTTAGCTCGAAAAAAAAAAAAAACCTGCAGCCACACCGGCCCTTCTCAGATAAGACTGAAAACCCCAGTGTTATGGGAAAGGGGGCTCCTTTATAGCAGAGGCAGGGGTACACCATTAGCAATTTATATTGTAGTGTGAAATGTTAGAGAATTTCTGCTTTATAGGATAAGGAGAAATGTGAGATGAATTTTTTTTTTCCTGGTGATGTCTGTACAGTTTCTACAGTATCAATATTTTGCCCCCAACGAAATGTAGGCTACATGTTGAAAAAAATCTGACACCATTACATGATTGAAGCTGGATGTCCCCACACAATATTCACTAGCTACTATAAATTATTCTGTAACCACAACGAAACTAATAAGAAATGTATGAAGTTACAAGAGTGAGTAAGTTTGATAGGTCACATATGTTTCACATGATTATGTGACTAATATGTGATTATGTGAAAAATATGTGAAGGTGAACTTCAATATTAGGCTCTGAAATTGCACATGTGATCTCAAGAAAATGCATGTGGTGTCGTGCAAAAGAATTATTTTAGCGAGAAAATCACATCTGAAAAATGAAACCACATTAATTAAGTTGTAAAAAACGAATGTATTATACTTGAATATAGTGTTTTTGTTGGCACTATTTGGTTTGTCATCAGCAAACTGGAGTCGTACCGCTTGACCTTTATTTATTATCTCGTGGCCTCATTAAATTATGCACACTATTAACTGTTGGAGCACAATATAAAAAAAATTAAATACAGAATAATAGGATGTGCTGGATCAAGTGCTATTTTATAAGCTTCCAAATGATGAAGGTGGAAGCCATACAATTAAACCAAATTTGCAGTGATTAATGTGATCATTACAGCTAGGACTATTCATGCAGCAATATATTAGCAATATACTAGACTCCTATTAGCTGTTTACTCTAATGCTTGCCATCTTCTCATTCACATGTCATCGTATTGGTCTTTTTTATGTTATTTTTTAAAATCATATTACATATTACATTTGACAACAAAATAACAAACATATTTCCTTTTTCAGTACAAATGTTCTATCTCTGATTTTTCCAAGCTTAAAGCCAAGTTTTTGTGTTTAAAGGCGATGATCTACGTGCTGTGGAAAAACCACGTATCAGATGCTGCTACTCAAGAAAAATCTGGCAAGCTCAGAGGCATGAACTACACACAGGTGATTATAATAATCTGAATGGCACTCCCAGAAAATCAGTTTTAAGCATATCGTGGGGCGGCAGTCGTGGCCTAATGGTTAGAGGCTCGGACTTGTAACCCGAAGGTGAACCTGAAGGTTGCGGGTTCGAGTCTCAGGTCCGGCAGGGATTGTAGGTGGGGGAGTGAATGACCAGCGCTCTCTCCCACCCTCAATACCACGACTGAGGTGAGACACTTGAGCAAGGCACCGAACCCCCAACTGCTCCCCGGGCGCCGCAGCAAAAAAGGCTGCCCACTGCTCCGGGTGTGTGTTCACTACTTTGTGTGTGCACTGGGATGGGTTAAATGCAGAGCACAAATTCTCAGTATGGGTCACCATACTTGGCCACAAGTCACTTCACTAACCCATCTTTGAAGAACTTTCCCTGTGTAAATACTGACAACTTTTGTATCAATACTTTGAATGCAGCCCGATGTCCTTACACTATATCTATCACTTTTTTTTTCAACAGCATGGTGTCAGTGATGTCGCATCTGTTTTCCACTGAACATTTATGGTGCCTGAACTGAAAAGATCTTGCACTTTAAATACCAGAATTCCAGGTAGGCCTCTGTCCTGTGCATGTTACATCTTAGTTACATGCTGGTACCAGAGGGAGGAAGAAACAACAGATCTATACTTCTACACCAGCACAACTACAGCTGAAGCCTGCGTGCCCTTTAGTAAATCGGCATTCTGATGGCAATTACTAGTGTTGACTTGTTCCCAATCAATACATACAGAGTGGGACGCTTCAAGTGCAGCCTGTATTTTTAGTAGAGACACTGTGTATGTGTGTGTGTGCGTGTTAGTGATCAATATGCCAGTGCCCGGTTACCCCCAGCAATGGAGCCCCGTCTTTATGGGCAAGTCCCTACGGCAGCGGAGGCTGGGATGTTACACGCGAACAGGCTGTCAAAATGATTTTGTCACTCCACTCATTCTGTGGTATTTGGAGATGCATACGTGCTGCATTGAGGGGTCCCTGTGTCTTTTTCGTGAGGTGATAGAGGCTTTTAGCTTTTTTTCCCTCCCTCCCTTTGGCCTCCCTTTTTCCATTTGAGTGCCTGCTCAAGAGTTAAATCTAATAATACGTCTCACTCACTGGCCAGTGCTTCAGGTCAGTCAGCATCCATTTTGTTCTGAGCTTATCTGTTTTAATTTAAACAATATTGAGTATAATGTTTTTAAAGAGAAGCTTGTACAAAAATAAATTTTACTACTGACTCTAATGGAGATCATTTGTAGATATATATTCTGTTGTATATGTCACAGAAAATTCTCTTCAGTCACATCGTTGCATTTACAGTATTGTAGAAGAGTCTCTAACTGAACTGGGTGGTGTGCCGCTTAGAAGAACTTTGATACGGCACAAGCAGATCAGGTTCTTCTTGGCATCATAAATGTTTCAGAGCGAGCAGGAGTGGAGTCTCAGCTCCATCAGAGAGCCCCTGCAGACCGGATCTGTGTCTTCTGCTCATGCTTCGCTGCTCTAGGCCTCAGCGTATTATTGTGCAATGTTCTGATTAAAGAGATTAGACATTGCATTTGTATTTATAAAAAAAGTCACACAAACTTCACGAGTGATCACATGATTTTACACGTTTTTAGACACTTCACGTGTTATGTTCACATGTAATGCATTTTATTTCTCCATGTGTGATTATTTCACATCATTCGTTTAGTTTTACATGGTAAATTTTCACATGTAATGCATGTAGATTCAGTATTTACTTGAATTCACACGTGCATTTTCAGAGTACAACATGGTGAAATGTGGCTTCACAAGTGATCACGTATTACTCAGATTATCACATGTGAAAAATGTGAACGATTTTTCCATAAGGGCTGTTATTAAGTGAAAGTGTGGTTTCAGATACGATGTGTTGTGTTTAATGAACAGTGTTGTTCTGTTCATAGCTCGCTGCCCATCAGAGGCTTGAACAACGGCAACACTAAAACAGCATCACAGCTGTTCATGTAGCTGACTCGATCAGTAAGACGACTCTTTTGTTTCAGGTTAGACACATGAGGCATGTCTGAGGGAGCAGGTGAGAAAATGTGGAAGTGTGTTTGTGAAATTGAGGTTTTTTTCTTTGGTGTTTTTTTGTTTTTTTGCTGCAGGTGTTTGGTTATGAGACACACAGACACACAGAAAAAGATGTTTAGCAGAAGTGCTTGCTAACTCACAGTCGGGTTGATTCTTCAGTAGAAAGACACATGACCGTCCCCAGTTCCCTGAAAAGACATTAGTACAGGCTTGAGCAAGCCTACGTCCAAGCATCAAATCATTCAATAAATCAGAACATCAAAAGCAACTTTACTTGAATGCCTTAGCATGAATTTTTTATTATATTTAAGGAAAATCTTTTGTCATTTTTTTTACCCTGGCTGTCTTTTTCTTGCTTGCTTTCTCTCTCTGTCTCTCCCCTTTGTGACACCATATGCTCGGCTTGGCTTGCTTGGCTTGTAATGGATCTTATGAATTTTTCAGAGAGATTCATAGCTTCCATCATCCCTGGTTAAGTCGAGGACTGTATCACCGAGCAGCAACTATTTTTTTTTTTTTTCGCTGCTTGAAAATCACACATTATTCACAGAGACAAGATTTAAGCTGACTGAAAGAGAGGAGCACTGCTTTAATGCTGAGCTGCTAAAGGTGTTTCTGTGTTAACAGCAAGGATTATACTACCTAATGCATTTGAAACATTTGAGTACACCAGGCTTCAGAGTCCTCATAGCACTTTTCGGGAGATTTATATGACAGGTTTGAGGAGGCGAGAGGATTGGTATTACAGGAATAAATGTGCTTTAGCATTTATAGTTTTTAATAACAGCTCCTGAGCTCCTTGACTGTTCCTATCATGTAGGATCTATGGAAATTGTTTTAGTTTTTAGTGCATTCATGCTCTTAGACAATGTGGTAACAAACATGATGTATGTGTGATATTAAAAGAGAAGTGTTTAAAACAATAACGTGATAATTTATTGTTTTATTCAGAATAAAACAATATGTGCTTTCATAGTAGGGTTTACTGGTCAGTTCACTCAAAACTTATGATCTAATTTTTAATTAATTTGATCACAGAATCAAATACATCATTTTATCTCTGCATGATATCTTGAATAACTGACATCTTGAATAACTCCTTACTCACAGTTGATCAGTCAGTGATATGTAATGTTAAATGAAGCAGGTAAACATGTCTTTAGACCTTGTTGGCCCCTGTCTGAGCAGCAGGTGGGACTCTGTGCTGGCTCCTTGCTGAGGCAGCTAATGGAAAAGCTTTCAACATTGGAAAACTGAGGAAAACGTCAGCTTACATTTGAACAATTTGCCTGTTCTGATGTCCCTCTGTTGTGGTCACTTCCAATGGTCTGGACCATTCAGGACCCCCCATCCTCCCCCCCCCCCTTCCCCAACACACACACACTTTCCTCATCATCCTTCCACTCCACCCTTTCACATAAAACTGCCTCTTCACTTCAGGGAATGTGATGGGTGCAGAGGGACTTGCCTTGTTAAACAGTCTTGATAACAACCAGGGCTTCAGGAGCAAAAGTGCACAGAGAGTGTGTGTGAGTGTATATGTGTGTCTAGGATGCTTACACTCAACTGGGAAGTCCTGCAGCAGACTAGAAAAATGGTTCTGACTCCCAGGAGCCTGAGCTGAGGTGGCATATCATACTGGGATATACTTCAGAGGAGGGGAGCAGATAAATCCTCACAGAGATGGGACACTGTTCTCTTCATTATCATTAGTCTATACATTATTATTATTATTATTATTATTAGCATTAATTTCTATGGGGAAAAAAATCCCACAAATCCCAGTGTGCTTATTCAGCCACAAGAGCATTAGTGAGGTCAGGCACTGATGTTGGGCCATGCTATGATTTGACTATGTAATGGCTAAATGTGTGCAGTCTGTGGGTCTGTAGTCTGCAGAGATGGCCAAAAGTTTGTGGACACTTGACCATAACACCCATATGTGCTTTTTGAACATCTCATTCAAGATACAGTCCCCCTTTGCTGATATAATAAGCTCCACTCTTCTGAGAAGGCTTTCCACTACATGTATAAGTGTGATTATGAGGATTTGTGCTCACTCAGCCACAAGAGCATTAGTGAGGTCAGGCACTGATGTTGGTCCATCACACCCATATGTGGGCCTTGTGGACTACAAAGTTGGAAGCACAGAATTAAGATTTCCCTTCACTGGAACTAAGAGGCCCAAACATGTTCCAGTATGACAGTGCCCCTGTGCACAAAGTGAGATGCATGAATACAAGCTTTGCCAAAGTTCGAGTGGAAGAACTCGAGTGGCCTGCACAGAGCCCTGACCTCAACCCCACTGAAAACTTATGATATGAATTAGAAGACTGACTAGGCACCAGGCCTCCTCGCCCAACATCACTGTCTGACCTCTCTAATATTCTTGACATCTAGTATAAAGCCTTCTCAGAACAATATTATAAACGCAAAGGGGGAATAAATCTGGAATGGGATGTTCAAAACACACATATGGATGTGATGGTCAGGCGTCCACAAACTTTTGGTTATATAGTGTACATCTAGATATTAATTATAATTATTTAAAAATAATGAAATTAAACAGTTTTTTAAGCCCTTTGTCTTTTTTTAAAACATCTTGGAGAATCACCCACAGTTCTTTTGGAATATGTAATATGTTACTTTCTTTAATGGCAAACTTTTTTTGTAAAATGTATTTTTTTATTTTTTTTTTGGAAAAAAATGTTTGATCATGCAGTTGACATCATACAAACCCCTAAGACAAACTTTGTATTAAAAAAAAACATCTAAGACTTTTGCAGAGTACCGTATATACTCTTACACTCCGTATGTTTCAAACGATGCTTATCAGTTCATGCGTGTTATCCAGTGCAGAGAGTCATTCCCTCAAACTCATCCCTGCTAACCACATCACCCTTTTTCTTTCTGCCACTCATGCTTCTTTTCTTTCCAAATATCATGAATAATTTGTGGCTGAGCTGCGCTGCATGATGACAGCTGTGCAGTAGTCTTGCAGACTGTTTTTCAGATCAGGTAAATAATGAATAAAGCACTACAACAAAAGCATGAATCTCACCTCTGCTTACCTGCTGATGAACAGCAGAGGATGATGAACGAGGCTACTAGGATTCAAAATGAAGTAGTTCAGCACTATTTGAGATGATTGGTTCAGGCAAATATAACATTTAATACAATTATTAAAGGACTAAATTCAGAGTTTATCTGGAAACTCAGCAGTGCTGGAAAACTGGTGAAGGTCCCAGGATACTGGACATTGTCTCCCTGCTGGCCATTTCCTCATATACAATTACTCATAGTCTCTAGTACTGATCAAGCTAGAAAAAAAGATTCCTGTGTAGCTTGTCATGTTCTGTAAAACGAGTAAAAATATAACCACTGTTTCTTTGGTTATTTTTTAAATAATATGTCTGTTATGTTTATGCCAATTCGGTCTTCCTAAACTGAAAATATGGTGTCTATAGTCATTATATATCATCTACATTTATTTATTTGGCAGTTGTTTGTATCCAAAGTGAGTGAGGAAGTATAAAATGTGCCAACAAGTGCAAATAGTGGTAGGAAGTTCAGCCATGACAAAACATGAGCCAGTATTAATATAAACACACTAATGAAAAACATCTAACTGAAAACAGTATTATTCTTCTGTCACACATATCTGTCAATCTCATACTATTAAGGGTTTTTTTTTTTTTTGTGCACCAGTATATTCTACCTGTAACCCTCCAGCCCCATTACATAAACCCTGTTATCTTTACCCTCTCACAGATTTTACACTCACGCTCATCATCAACCAAATGTCGATCCCTCCAGGCATTAAGCTGGTATAACACACTGCTCTATTGTTTAGATTCACAGGGAATATGTGTTTTCGACATTCATTCATTCGTTGTCTGTTGATTGACCATGGTATTGTCTGCTTTGTACAAAGAGTTTACAGCTTTCTTAAAGTTGAGTCTCATAAAAAGCAAAAAAAGAGACCTTTCAATTTTTCATGTGCTGGTGATATTAATTATAGATTAACGTAAACCATAGAAAACAGGAAGTTCTGGTTCACGTCGCATAAAGGTGATAGAATTACGAGGCATTATTTATGGTGTTAACTCTTACTAAACTCAGTGGTCTCTCACACCCTTGCTCTGTGTGTGTGTGTGTGTGTGTGTGAATGCAGTGTTCTGATTACTTTGTCACCCTATCGATTGGGCCCTTTTTCTATTCATATTTGATATGCCTGGAGGTGCTGTCTTAAAACCATCACCAATCCAACCAGACTAAAAGGGCCCTTTGAGTGAAACAGGATTGGAGCTGTTAGTGTGCCTAATGAACCATGTCCAGACCTTACAAATAGGCCCAGAAACACTTCTCAACACTGCTGCTGTACTAGATGAGATTTTTATACTGTCGTCATTAATACTGACGTTCAGAATCTTGTGGAAGAAATCTTAATCATAGTTTTTCTAGACTTCCCAAATGCAACCGTGATTATCTAAAGAACATACACTACAGGTACATGGCCAAAAGCAGGTGGACACCTGACCATCACACCCATATGTGGGCCTTTCCTAAACTGTTGCCACAAATTTGGAGGCCTAGAATTCTCCATATATATTTATTTTATGAACATAATCAAACTATTAGGCTCATAATTCAAATGTGTACATAATTTTCTGGCTCTTTGTTTGAGCCATAGAGCTTTTTATTCCTGAAATTTCCATTCACAAAACATGAGAGATCCGAGGATTGAAATAAACCAATTCAGTTCAAGGAACAATGAAGCAGGAAACCATAAAAACTCAATCATAAATATCACAGATAAAGGTGTCTCGGCTTCATGGTTTTTTTGTGTGTGTGTGTGTTTGTTTGTTTGTTTTGAGAACCACTGCTATTTGCTATAAAGTTAAGAGTCGGGTTTCAATCAAGGAAGAAAAGATTTCCCACTGAGCATTTAAATTAGAGTGAAATCCTTAGCTACAGAAATAATCAGCATTTTGGAGCTTTTTAAAAGAAAATTTTAAATGCCACTGGGGATAAAATAATAATAATGATATGAACAATGACGTTTTTGTAATTTCAAAATATTTTTGTAATATATCTATCACATTTTATAGCAGTATAGTAATAATTTCAAACTGCTAAATGCATAAAAATATGTAATGAAAACATACTAGGCTATAGGTGTCAGGATAAAGGAAACACATGAAGCATATAGATAAACACTCAGACTGAAATGTAAAATTCTCTGGTTGTGTTAGATTTACTCAGGTTCTGTTAGAAATGTGTCATTTTGATGGATTTGAGGATGCCTTTGCTGTGTAACCTGAATAAATGGCACCTTTACTTTCGATGACACGGTGGGATTCTTGGGTGTTTTAGGTGTAAACAAAGAGGCCTAATTACTGTCATCCCATAACAATGTAGTAAAGAGCCTACACTAGACATCTGTTGCTTCCCTTCAGAGCATTCATTAGTCTGCTGCTGTTCCACATGCCTAAAGCTTATAGTGCGGTTACAGAATCATGGTGCAGCTTGTTCATAGCCCCGTTTAACCCCAAAGGTAGATATGATGAGTCCTAAAACACTATTTACACTGTATTTCAGGGTTTTGTTTTTAATCAATAAAGAGACCCATAGACTCAAAAGCCCCTGTTTTCTGACACCAGATATGGCTTGTGTGTGTGTGTGTGTGTGTGTGTGTGTGTTTTAGATTTGCCAACGGCAAGAAAGAACCTTACAGGATTGTTTACTTCAACATAAAGTCATACTTTACTTAGCTGGTTAAAGAGAAGCCAGTTAAATAAATACATGATACAACAGATCATATATAAAACCCAACCTGCGTGTATTCTCATACTTGAGATGTGTGTCACATCCCAAAACGCACAGCACCGCACTGAACAAGGTGGCGAAGCAGAACGCCGCTCAGATTACCATAGTAACAGTAGGCAGCCTATTTAGTAGCCTGCAGTGGCACGCGGTTCAGGACGTGGCGATGGAAGCGCGCGTGATGTTAAGCACGCGCCGGATTGAAGCTCATCACAGAGCGCGTGCAAAAACCGGGCCGTTTTAAACTGGCATACAGCTGCGCACTTTTCAGTCTCAATAAGCGTTTTTGCTTCTTTCACAAGTAAGGTTTTTCCCCCGATTTATGTGATTCTGAGGCCTCAGTGAATTTAATGTGCTACATTCTATAGGCTATATCTTTCTTTAATTCTTTATGCACTCATCATGGATAAACTAGAACAGACCAGAATGCATGAATCAAACATCTGATAAATTAGCTGTAGGCTATTAAAAGCTCTATTAAAATAATATCTTATGTGCCTCATATGCCATTTTTTTATTTTTCTGACTGTATACTACTACTACTACTACTACTATTACTACTACTTCTACTACTACTACTAATAATAATAATAATAACAATAATAATAATAATAATAGTGCCTAGTGTTCCTGAAATAGGCCCAGACCCACTCTGATAAAATGATTACTGGAGACGAAATTATTATTATTATTATTATTATTATTATTAATGTGTTGGCGGAGTTTTCTGGAACATGGTGAGATCTTCCACAGAGATACACAGTGTGCAATGTGACGCTCGCGCTACTTCAGTCATTAATTTTCCACAGGGAATTTTAAACAGATAGCTTACGCATCTACACAGAATAACTAAATTAATGTTTGCAGCAGGTAAGCATCTCACGATTCAAACACGGGAAACAACGAAAACCCATGTCTAATCATTTCATCGGAGTTGTTTGAGGTGAATTGAACATTGCTTTTTATTAGAAAGCTGCGATGCTGCAACACATCACACTGAGATATTAAACATCGCACTGAGATATTAAACATCGCACTGAGATATATTTCCGAACAAACCTGATTTTCCCTTTTTCAAAGAAATACGCGTAACAAACCACAGCATTATTCATTGCAATAAGTCAAGTATTGCTTTTAATCATTTTAATTCAGCCAAATAATAATTGTAATTATAAATAAATAAGGTTTATGGTTAAAAACAAATATTTCAGCATGTTATATATTTAAATAAGCTTAAAAGGTTTAAACTGCAGGTGAGTTGCAGGGTCCAACCTGTCTAACCCATGTGCAAATGTATGTAAAATAATAATAATAATAATAATAATAATAATAATAATAATAGAAACGGAGAGGACAAACACGTCTGGGTAGGCGAGTTGAAAGAGTGGAAAAATATTTGTGAAGTCAACAAATCAGTCGAGGTTTCTACAGTGTACTACACAAACAGTCTGGGTTTGGATTAAATCTCGTGGTTATTGTAGTGCGTGTTTTGCCAGCAGAGGAGCAGCATGGCGTCACTGTGAGCAGCGCTGATTTCCTGCAGCTCAGCTGATGTTGCCTCTGATAGCTGTGTCCTTTCCCGCGGCCGTTACTAACTCTACTGCCTCCTGGACTGTTTTGGTGATAATATTTTGGGTTTCTGTAGCACCGCCCTTGTGGTATTGGTTTGAGTAAAGCACTCCTGATATGGTCTTAAGCCTACACCATATCATCCCACAGCTAAAGCCCCAGTGGTGAACAACTAACCCGGGTTTCTAAACGTAAAGCAGGACACAAATAAACGGTGGAAGTGGTAATTCAGTGTAGTAGGTATTAATTCAAAGTGGTAGTTATTCAACTCTGATTTCAATCCACACTTGGGATTTTGCTGTGCATCTTGCCCAATCCTGCCAGACCTGCTGGGTGACTTCTGACTCACGATTTAGGCTACACAAAGCACAAACAGCATTTTGGAAACATTAAAATCATGGAAATCTCTTTAGCCTACACTATAAACACTTGCTTGGGAATCCCCTGTCAGCTTATAGACCCATGGCCTACTACAAAAATTCCCAGTGTAGAATTAACACCTACATTCTCAAAAATACAGGTACCAAACTATACTTTTCTTTGTCATCGGCATGATTATCTGATGTCATCCTTTGCACCTTTGGTATACAACCTGGAAACATCAATATGGTAACAAAGGTGCACAACTGGACCTTAAGTACCGCTGACATACTTTTAAAGCTTTACTCTGAAAGCTGATTAACACTATGCCACCTGCATCGTCTCAGGTAAAAACTAAAGCTAGGAAAGACTTATCCTTTATGGTACCATCACATCCACAAGGTAAAAGTACAGTTTGGTACCTTTATTTGTGAGAGTGTACCTAGGCTTCGTGGACGCACAGACTCTGTATAGGGTTAAAAGGACCTCAGCCAAAATTGTTGTAAATGGATCAGAACTAAAGAGGTCGAGTAACCTCATGCTAATATGGTCATGTTAATTGCAGACTACACTAGGTTCCATTAAGTGAGCAGTTAGGCCTGCTTTAATTCAGCCCTGGAGATTTTACAGTGATGCAGGTCAGCACTTGGTAAGGCAACCAACTGTCCAGAGATTGTTGACTGGAAATTTTCTAGAAGCTGATTCATTCCTCATTTCAGTCCGTGTTGCGTCTCCTTGTGTCTCCTCAAGTCCACTTTGCGCTGGAAGCCTTTTCCACACAAGTCACAACCAAAAGGTTTAAAACCAGTGTGCTTTCGGCTGTGTGTTATCAAATTTGAACTCTGACTGAAAGCTTTGCCGCATACTTGACATTTGTGAGGCTTCTCTCCTGTAAAATAGAAAAAATAGAAATCAGCTCTTGATTTGACACCTCAAACGTACTCATTTTGTATTATGTTATAGTCTAAGCATAGGGCCTATTGACAGTTCTCATGCTTGTCAATCTGTAATAATTCACACAACATATGAAAATTAGCGGTTTAAAGCTAAGGTTAGGGGCAGGGATATAGTTCTTACATTTTAAAAGAATTTATTCATATGACTTTCAACAAAATCCATGAGATTATTGAGATTTATGAGATCAGGTATAAGAGGGGCATGCATGACCAACCATGAAAACAATCCCATTAGAATATAGCAATACTTTTTATAGACTAATTACAAAACTGAACTGATATGATAAATAAACATCTTACGAACAATTTCCAACTACTTTTTATCGCCAGTTCATGCTGTGTAACATTTTACAGATGGTGCATATTCAGTCATGCACCCCACCTCCTTGCTCCAATCAGACTACAGCATAAGGTTTGGATAATGCAAGATTTTTTTTTTTTTTTACTGAAATTCTATCATGCATATTTTCCTATACTATACTATGTTTCCTAAACTATGTCATGGTTGTTTGTGTGAATTCAGTGACCTAACGTATTTAAAAGGTAACAATCTGTGATAATAAACCCACCTGTGTGAATAAATGTGTGTTTCTTCATGTCTGATTTCTGATGAAACCTCTTGCCGCAGTACTGGCACGGGTAAGGCCTCGTATCGGAATGGATGAGAAGGTGTGTAGACAGAGTAGAGGATCTTTTGAAAGTTTTCCCGCAAATTTTACAATCAAAACTCCTCTCCTGTGAAAACAAGATGACAGGTAATGTAAAAAAGGAAAAGAAAAAAAACACTGAAACAGTTCAATCTCTGGGCACTGAAACAGTTCAATCTCTGCTAGGGGTGGCAGATTGGTAAACTGAACAACACTTACTTGAGAATGAACAGATCTGTGCTGTTCCAGGCTGACTGCATGTCCAAAAGTTTTCCCACAAATGTCACAAGCGAAGGGTCTCGTTCCACTATGGGACCTCCGGACATGTACTTCCAGACCATGTGGAGTAGAGAACACCTGCGGGGCAGAAAAAGACAGCTTGCTCAGCACACACAGTACACCACCCAAGGTATTTGCAACACATATGAGCTAGTGTTTCCTAAAGAGCTCAGGGACCTTCAGACAGGCTACAAGCCTGGATGTAGCAAATAGGGTTGGAAGACTGCTATAAGTTACTCCACTGTGCAAAATAGTAAACAGTATAGTTGTGTGCTGTTACCTTGCTGCATTTGATGCACTTGAAGGCTCCATTCAACACGAGGCGAGTGCACAGCCCGGCTGTGTCTGTTTTTATCTCAGGTCTATGAATTTCCCTGTCTACATACAGTCCAGGGGCAGCAGCAGGCCGCTCAAATAGGTTTGTAGTCGACTCATAATTGCCATAAATACTCGTGCTAGATCCCCTTTCACCAAAAAGAGAAGATCCAATCACTCTTTCTCCATAATAATTTAGGGAAGGACGATGGTGATTAAAGTTCTGCCGGACCAGCTGTCTCATCTCAGACCCTGAATAGCTGTTGCTCCATGGCTCGAAGGGCACCGCAAACGGCTGGGTTTCATCAGCACCCGGTGAAAATGACTTTTCAGAGTCTGTCAAGGAAAAAAGAAATCAGTATTTCCTCAGTTCTGAAGTCTGTTGTAAATGTTGCCCTTTTGTTGGCTTGTGTCAGTGTCATTTAAAAATGTCATGCATATTAGAAATGGATTTTAGTGGATGTCTAAGTTACAATGCAGTGAATATACAGTGTATAACATATAATTAAATAGGATAAAGATGCCTGTTAGTATAATATATATATATATATATATATATATATACAGATGAGAAGAAACAAAAAATCAATATTTTAAGGCCACCATGTTAAATAGGAGACCATGTTAAAAATAATAATACTGTATAATGATAATAATAATCCCTCAGTAGCATTTCCTACTTGGCGTGCAGCTACCACAAGGTTCTAATGTAAAAATAGTTTCAAGGCACTGAAAACAACCTTCATGCGTCACTTTTTGTATCAATTTTTCCCCTACACTCGCAGAAAAGGGTACTAAACTAAAGGGTACCGTTCCTTGCTGCTGGGGTGGTATCATCACTGGTACGGTTAGTATGAATCTTTTACCTAGAAAGGCACATAGGCCTAGTGTGTCTTTAAAGCGTCAGTCTAAACGGTTACAGTCCAAATATGTAGCTTAAATCATTTTTAAAGAAAAATATAGCCACATTTCTAGGTGAAAGGTACATATTCAAGGTTCAAAAGATAGTGACAAAAAAAAGTAAAGGTACAGTTTAGTACCCTTTTAATCTGAAAGTATAGGTCTTATATTTTGTGGTGTTTTATATTTACTTTACTTCTCATTATTATTATTATTATAATTATTATTAATAATATTATTTGTTGTTGTTGTTGTTGTTGTTGATAATAATAATAATAATAAAATAATAATAATAATCATCATAATAATAATAATAATAATAATAATAATAATAATAATAATACCTCAGTAGCATTCCCTAGTTGGTGTGCTAATAAATACCCCAAATTTCAAAGGTGAAAAATTAGTTTCAAGTCGCTGAAAAGTAAAACACTTCCAGCTTCACTTGTCTATTGCCTGTAGTGGTTTATAAAGTCCATGTGCGCACAAACCACTTTCGTGCAGTGTTACTAGAGCGCCTGAAGTAAAGGTACTACAATAATACAGCACACACAGGTTGGTACCTGGTGATGCAGAGGGTGATGGAGGCCTCCAGCTGTCCTCATAGTCTGAAGAGCGCTCACACACACTGCTGCTGCTGCTGAGAGGAGAGCGCGAGGCAGCAGCGGCGGAGTCCGCGAGCGCTAACACTTCCACCGCCTCTCTACTGCATTCATCCACACACACCTCCCCTGCTTCTGCACTCGTACTGTCTGCAAGATCACACACACACACACACACACACACACACACACCATGGGTTTCAGAAACGTCTTTAAAAATATTTGTCCTTTAAACAAATATTGTTGTGCTGATTAGATTTTACTGAGAAAATGTGAATTCAGCTTCAGCTAGAGAAAAAACCTGAAACTGGATCATATCTACTCTACAACTCCACACGAGTCATCCATGTGCTCATAAGCTTTATAAAACAATATTTAAAAAATGTCAAAATTAAAAAATAGATAAAAAATACATAAAAAAGAAAAAAGGAAAAACGTTTCATTTAATTTAAATCAACAATTCATATCCCCAATAACTAAAAGAGTTTAGAAAATGAACTACATTAACACTGGCCTGATTCTTATTCATCTAATCAATATACATCCCATAACACCTTATTCTAACATTCCTAACTTCCATCATACACATTTATCATTAGTCATACAGCAGAACTCTATCTGCACGCGTTGTAGCAATAGATATCATTTTAAAAGTTCATTATTTTATTTAAAAAAAAAAAAAATAATAATAATAATAATAATTCTGTGTTAAATGACATACCTGCGCAGATATGAGCTAAAATGGTCTCGAGTCTGTTGTAGTTGTCCTCTAAACTCCGCGGCTGGTGGTAGCTGTGAGCCTTTTTGCTCTTCACCAAGAAAGACCGAGGCATTTTTCTGTTCTTCACTATATCCTTTTTTCCTACAAGTTAGCAGAAAAACAGCAAGTGGTGGTCAGTCCGTGTGGAAGTCCGACTGAAAGGCCGTGAAGAGAATCAGCTCTGCTGTAAGGCTATAAGGCATCCTGAGGGAGAACTGCGCATGCGCAACTCGGTTCGCCCGTCTGCCAGGTGTTGCAGGCAGACAGGTGCTTTAAATGAAAGCCAACATAAGGGTTGCTGCGGTTTTTTTTTTTTTTTTTTTTTTTTTTGGAGGAGGAGGAGGAGGAGGAGGGAGAGGAGGAGGAGGAGGAGGAAGGCTCCGCTGCTGCATAAATGAACACGAGCACTCAGCCCCATAGGGAATTAGGAGCCGAGCAATCAGGATTAAATGGTACACTGGCTTTATCAATGTGATACTCGATCTGAAGCAGCCGCAGGAGAGGAGAGGAGAAGAGAGGAGAAGAGAGGAGAGGGGAAGAGAGGAGAGGAGAGGAAATACTGAGAGACGGGTTAAATACAATTCTGTTTCATCATCACACATTTAGTGCAGGCTTACAGTTTTAAGTTCAGTCTTATTAATAAAAAAGTCTATAAGAGTGGACTAATCTGTGCACGAATCCTGATTTGATGTCAAGTACTATCAGTGTTGTGTTTGTGTAAGTACAAACACGAAAAAAAGCTCTGAATTGTCCCTGTTCTTGTCACTGGGGTTGTCCCCTCAAGTGCACACCTTTTGTATCTTTTGTATCGTTTGAGTCTTTGGCCTAAAGACGTGTGTTGCCTGTCGTGTACCTTGGAAACTTTCCTCTAAAACTATTTTATGCGTAAATAGATTTCATACACGTGTAAATAGATTTAAAATGATTTAATGACTTAAATCGTTTTAAAGGTAGGTTATTATATCCACATTCTATTATCCAGAGGGAAAGGTACAGTTAAGTATTATATTTTACTGAAAGGTGAAACTGGGAATGCATCTGGAGATGTCATTTAGAAGTAAGTAACGCACGTTTTCCCCCAGCATATTTCTAATAGTTATAATATATAGACCTAATATAATTCGGATCCTTTCCTGATAATAGTCTGAGTACTAAGTCGACAACTGATTAACGAAATACGCAAAAGTGCAACAAAAGCATGTTGAATTAACGCGCAATTCTTAGCGTTTATATAGTCTGCTATTTTCCTTCCTGGTTTGATGTGATTTTTTATGAAAAATAAAATGAGCAGGAGCTTTGTGTTGCTGCACACCACACGGCTGCACTTGCACTGCACCGCCCTCTCGAGTTTCACGCCTGCTTTTTCCGCGAGCACGTGCATGAGGAACAGAGACGCCTTGTTCTCCCTGAGTGCAGAATCGGGACGCCGGTGATCTGCTGTCGTCAATCCCCCCCTCATCCCCCTGCATCCTCCTGGCTGGAGGAACAGTAGGAACAGAACCCCGCATTGAGCCCGCAAAGCAGACGGACCGCAGGTACCCATGATGCGCACGCGCTCTCTCACCTTCTGCACGCCGGCTCGTGCCGTTCAGCGCCTGAAGCCCCTCTCAGCAACTTCTGAGGCCTCTGCTTTCACTGAACACTCACAACATTTACCTCTGTAGCAGAGTCTTTTATAGATTGTCTCGTGGTATTAGAGTTGTGATGGGCGCAACCACTGATTTACTGATCCCCCAATTTTTTTTTTTTTTTGTACAGCAAACACTAAGAGGAAAAAGCAGATTGTCGGTTATATGATTGATAACTGCATGATTCATTAAAAAAAAACTTCCGTTCGCACTATGTGCACGAAGTAGCATACTGAAATATTATTTGTTTGTTTGTTTGTTTGTTTGTTTGTTTATTTATTTATTTATTTATGCGAACAGTGGCATTCCTTGCAAAATAGTAAAAAAAAAAATAAAAATAAAATTAGCTTGCATTAGGCAAATTTTTCGAGACATCCAAACCACCACCGGAACACGCACAGAGACCCAGAGACAGTTCAGGCTAAAAACACCATGATGGTTAGAGGCCTCGTTTGCTTGTCGCAAAACACCGACAATTAACTAACGGTATCACTGCGCAGCTCTCGGCTTTATCAGCGCGACACGGACAACAGTGAACTCAAGTCAAAATCTGAGACATTTAATCTCCAACTCCAATCTTGGACCTTGCAGAGAGGTTTTAGATTGTGGATTTGGAAATGTCTCAGTACCACGGTGCAGGAAATCAAAGCGCAATGTGCTCTCCGTTGATTAGACGCGCGCACGCGCGCGCAACCGCAAGGCATCCGGGCACGACAACGCGCACAGTTCACTAATTCCGACATTTTATTTCTGCACCAAGAACAAAACATATGTTTAGTTAAAACCTGCCACCAAATCGCATACACAAGCTTAGAGTTTTATTTTTATTTTTTTCTCTCTCTCTTTTTTTTGTTTCACCTGTGCGACTATTTCTTACATGAAGCAACACTCTCAGTCACAGCTATGTTTTTTGGACAACAATAAATAACAGCTTCGAGCTGTGCAACCCGAAATAAGTAAATAAGAGTTAGAAACTTGACTGGAGTGAATATAGACATTAAAATATATTTTAATGTGCACCATGTGACAACACAATTATAAGCACAGAGATACTCACTTTTTCTGTCATGCATTATTATTATTATTATTATTATTATTATTATTAATAATAATAATAATAATAATAATAATAATAATAATTATAACACATAATTGGAGGTTCACCTGCTGCAGCTTCTCTTCTTCCATACAGGTGATATTTTTCTTTTACATATATATATATATATGTATATGTGTGTGTGTGTGTGTGTGTGTGTGTATATATATATATATATATATATATATATATATACACACACACACACATATATATATAGATGGATAGATATAGATATAGATAAACTATCCATCTATATCTTTAGATAGATAGATAGATAGATAGATAGCACGTTTTTAAAGGTGCACGTGAGAAGCACAGAGACAGGTGAATTGATCTCAACGCGAACTTTGAATCGAGTCGTGATTTGCTGATCTTGAGGCTCTGATTGCTACGCAGATATTAGCGCTTACTTTCAGAAACCCAGCCTGCTCCAGACGATATTTTTTTCAAACTCATCACACACACACACTCACGCACACGCGCGCGCACACATACACACACACACACACACACACACACACACAGTGCATGCTTACCTGTGATCCCGTGTTTGTGTGATCCTGAAGCCTCGGCTGTGTCTGTAACGCCGGTGCTGTGAGTCTACACCTCCGCCATGCCGGCCTGTGTTTCACTCTGAGCTGTGACAGACAGCATAACTTCCTGAAAACGTTATTCGTAACACGTTTCGTTTAGCGGCTCAGGGTTGCACAGTCGTCATGACAACAGCGCTCTTTTTTTTTTAAGAACACGTTATCATTATTGTATAGCAGAGATTTGAACCTGACACAGACTACTACACATTCATTACAGGTCAGAGCACTAAAATAAAACTGAGCGCACTTCATATCCAACTATTAATAGGCCTGGAAATGATAAAACAGCTCAGAGAAAGCATAAGAAACTTCCTTATCTAACATCATTTCATAATTTGTCACATGAAGAATACAGACAAGACTCGAAAATGATTTGTCAAAACAAGCCAGTTTGCTAGTGATTTCGGCTCAGTCTTATTAGTCTTGAGTTGTATGACTTGATAGAGAACCTACTGTTAGTTTTAAAGTTCAGTTTCTAGGTATTTATACCACAACACTTGAATTCTCCATTCTTATTTGTCAGAAGGTGTTGATTAATCTTCTATAACAGCAGCTCTGACAATAGTGCCAGCTGTGAGCCAAATCACAGGTTTATGCACTCCTTTAATAAGTGAGGTTTCTTACAGTAACAGCTTATTCTCAAGGGCCAAATTGTGATGGCTAGACGACTGAGTCAGAGCATCTCCAAAAGGCAGGTCTCGTGGGGTATTCCCGGTATGCATGATTAGTAAATACCAAACGTGGTCCAAGGAAGGACGACCAGTGAACCGGTGACAGGGTCACGGGTGACCAAGGCTCACTGATGCGCGTGGGGAGCGACATCATATGGATGGCCGGGTGTGTGGGAGTTGTTTACCTGGGGAAGAGATGGCACCAGCATGCACTATGGGAAGAAGGCAAGCTGGCGGAGGCAGTGTGATGCTCTGGGCAATGTTCTGCTGGGAAACCTTGGGTCCTGGCATTCAATTGTTGAGGAATGGTTTGAGGAACATGACAAAGAGTTCAAGGTGTTGACGTGGCCTCCAAATTCCCCAGATCTCAATCCAATCGAGCATCTGTGGGACGTGCTGGACAAACAAGTCTGATCCATGGAGGCCCCACCTCGCAACTTACAGGATTTAAAGGATCTGCTGTTAACATCTTTGTGCCCGATACCACAGCACACCTTCAGGGATCTAGTGGAGTCAATGCTTCGAAGGGGCAGGGCTGTTTTGGCGGCGCAAAGGTGGATCTACACAATATTAGGCAGGTGGTTTTAATGTTATGGCAGATCGGTGTATAACAAGAACTAACTTGTCTCATGGACATTCTATAACCTTAAATGTAACGACAAACATTTAAAAAGCATAACAGTAACTCCACCCCAAATCACACCACCCCTTTGCAGATTATCTTCCTATACCGTGCCAATCATTTTCATTCATGTCATTATTTCATACATAACAGCAGCTCTGACAATAGCTCTGGCTGCAAGGCATATCACAGTTTTACATTAATGTCCTCATTCTAATAAGTTATTGTTTCTATAGTAACAACTAATTCACAGGTGCTTGTACGGCAGACACTCCACATAATCTAAACCTAACAATAAATTATTATTATTATTATTATTATTATTATTATTATTATTTAACAATGAAAAATGTAAAATTGTTAGTGAAGCTGTCTGTAAGGAGATGTTTATTTAACTTCTCTAATGCACCATTATTCACAAATTAACCATAGGTTTATCTCCTAGTCATAAAATGCAGCTTGTCATGTTACTGAGAAACCGCAAAGCCCTCTTCAGGACACAGGGCTTTGCAGTTTCTCAGTAACATGACAAGCTGCATTTTATGACTAGGAGATAAACCTATGGTTAATTTGTGAATAATGATGAATTCACAAATTAACAAATTCACAAATTTTTGTCTTATTAACTTCAAGAAAAAGTGAGGAACCAATTGTTTATTGTTGCTATAATGCACGTGATGATTGGAAATAACTTGTTTCTTGGATGTTCCACATTAAATGTTAAAATTTCTATAATAAATTCTACAAATGGTACAACTTACCATTCTTTAATAAATAAAAAAAAACTGTAATTGTTGGTAAATTGCTGTGGTATAAGAATATTAAAACATTTTGGGACACACTACCTTGTCATCGTCATCATTATTTTCCTGTAATAGCATGTCACGTTGTGCTTTATACATGAGGCTCGCCCAATATGATCTTTTAAAAGGTATCAGGAAATTTAGGGTTGTTGGTTAGAGTTACATATATACATATATACATATACACACACACATATATATATATATATATATATATATATATATATATATATATATATATATATATGTAACTCTATGTACACATACACACATGTTCATAATAGTTAAAGAACTAATGTTTACATTATGTGAACATTCTTTGCAGTGGAAAACATTTCTTCAGTTCTTTGGGGCACCAACATAAAATTCTAAAAGACATGTGCAATAAAAGGTTTTATCGTGGCACCTTTCAATGTGACTTTTCATTGTAAGTATAGACAGCCCTATTTCAGATTCAGAACCTGGAAATTCCAGCACATTGTTTTACACAGTTCAGACTATTTTGGGTCACCTAAAGCATTTGTTTCGTTTTTAGACAGCTGTGTTCCTTGAAGGTTTAACCACCCGTACTGTATTACAAGCATTTGAATATCACGGATCGCCCAGTCGAAACGTGACTCATTTCACAATCTTCATATTAGCAGCTGGCTATTCTTCTAAAGGGTTGTTCTCAAGGTTCGAGGTTATTGGTTTATTCTGCCGTCAGGGTGAAAGCCATGAGCAACTCATCAATCTTACAAGACACTACAGGATTAGAATAATACAGTGATCATGAATTCCTAATTCCTCCATAATTGTCTAGCACCATGTTGGTTTATTTGATTTATTTATTATTATTTACTGTAAGATTAGATTGTGTATTCAGCCATTTTGGATTGGCGACTAGAGCCGCCACATACAGCATTTTTACATATTGAAAAAATTTGTGTCACAGAAACCACTTCTATAAATGATTTCGGAACTCATTTTCCAGTTTCATACAGGTGTACTGTAATGTGTTTGTGGGTATCTTCAGTGTTTAACACTCTTGAATGAAGGCTCAATTTTTTTTAAATAAACTCTTACTGGTACTAGTAAAACTTATCATAATACAGACATAAAAGGCTTGCCAGAATTATTTGTTTATTGCATGACTAAAAGAAACCACTAGTGTAAGTAGTGATGTGACAACTCACCACATGCAGGAAAAACACTTGCAGAACCTTAGTTTGTACAACTAGATCAAAGCACAAAAGGGTCTTGAGAACCAAAATGCAAGGGTTGAAATCTGCTAAAGCAAAGTGCTATAAGAAGGCGGTCAGGTTTAGAACATGGTGTGGATGGGTAAGTTTTAAATTTGGGGAAGAAAAAAAAAAAAAAAAAAAAAAAAAGACCATCCATGGTGGACATTAGTGTTGTGGCAGGAGCATGTAAAGCTGATTTACTTCTTCACCAAGAGTAGCAGCAGAACAATTTCTATGATGGACAGAAAACATTGTACAGCAAAGTAGCTATACTGTAACTGGGTGGCACTTCATTATACAGGACGCTGATCTATTTTGTCCTGACTGGGAAACAGTTTTGTAAGAAATATACACACTTGAGGATTTCATTGTACACAATCAATATTAAAAAGAGCCATGGCTGGAAATGGAGGGCATAACACACAAGCCACACCATACATTACTTTAACTGACGGTCAACCCAGCGTTAATTACTGACATCTGTAATCCCAAGTGCTAGAGTGTAGATCTAAAACAACCGTCAATGTCGATGTGTCCAATACTTCTGGAGCTCTCTGTATGTTCTGTGCAATCGTGTAACAAATGAGCTGAACATGAACAAGGTGTCATTAACAGAAATACTCCTATGATGACTTCCTGCTTGGTTTGCATTTGCCTTTTGTGAAACTTTTCTAAATTGTGGTACATGCTCTTTAAAAACATTGTGAAGAAAATTATAATGTTTTTCCAGACAACAGAACAATAACTTGTGACATTTCAATAGTAAGAACCATGTTATAAATCAAGAGTTGGATACAGTACAGTGAGAACATAGAATTAAGCACGGTGTTGCAAACGTCTCCCAAAAGCAGTGATTATGTCCCTTTCGACTGAATTGTACACTGTGCAGCCAGGATATGAAATTCATTACATACATACTTTCAAGTCAGAATGGAGATGCAAAACAACATGCACATACACACACGCACGCACGCGCACACACACGCACACACACACGCACGCACACACGCACGCACACACACACACGCACGCACGCACGCACGCACACACACGCACACACACGCGCACACACACGCGCACACACACGCGCACACACACGCGCGCACACACGCACGCACACACGCACGCACACACGCACGCACACACGCACGCACACACACATGCACACACACACGCACACACACGCACACACACAAAGAGGTGAGATCTTTGACAAGCTGCTTTTACATAAAGTCAAAGGTCATTAGATTTACTGCATGCTATGGTTAAAAAAGGTTGTTATTGTTGGTTGATATGACACTAATCCATTTTTATTTGCAGGTGTGTGATATGTTCACATGAACAATAGTGTTCCTAAACCTTTAATGTTTCCCTCAACATGACGGACACCCACGAATGCACACCGTGGGATTTTGATTATTCTTAAGAAAAAAAATTAAAAAATAAAAATTAGAAGAATGAAGCTTTATCATAATGCATAAAATACTATACCACACAAGTCGGTTCATGTCTGGTAGAGCGACGCGTGGCGTAGAGTCTGTGTAGTCTTAGGGACTTTCAGTATTTGCTCCTGTCCAGTGTGGCTTTAAAGAGCACAACCAGCCACTGAACTCCTTGTCAAAATGCAAAGACAAGTTCCAGTATAAACATCTGGCTCATTTTGGCAAAAACAAAATGGATAAGGCAGATGTGAATAAAAATCCCGATTCTTGGTCTGTAAAGAAGATTTCAGAATTTCTAGTTGCACAGAAGCAGATGGCAGTTTCGGATCTGGATGCGACTATGAACTCTCAGGTGCGATGTCCCCGCAGGGTGCAGTCTGGTGTGTTAGTGTCGGTGGTCACACAGTGGTGCTCTTATGGCTGCTATTGGAAGGCACCGTGAGCCTCAGACTCTCTCCGTCGTCATCGGCCTCGCTGTCTGTGTCTCCCAGCTGGGGGTGGAGTGTGATGCGGCCGCCACCTTGACAGGGGGTCACTTTAAGCGGTAGCTTCAAGCCGTCTTCATCCGAGGACTGATATGACTCGTCGTCCCCTCCGTAGTGATTGACGATGTGGATCCTATCAAAATTGGTGCGGTCGGGTAAGCCCCTCTGCCCTTTTAAACAGCGGATCTGTAAAGAAACCGTACACACACATCAGAACTCTCAAAGACAGTGGGCCACTGGAGAACAGAAACATCTTCTTCATGCAAAGCATGTATGTAAGTACCAGGATGCTCTTTCCTTATGAGTGTGTTGAGGTGGGAGACATCTTGAACATGCACGCCATCCGAAACACAATTTCCAACATAAAAAAAGCCCCAATGTTTTAGCTTGGCAAGGTGTAAGTAATGTGCTGTATAAATTAAGGATTGTGCATATAACCATTGTTCGCTGAAGGAGGGGGCTATGACATATTTACATTTCACATTTACTCATTTGGCTGACACTTTCATCCAAAACAACTTATAACTGAGACAGGATTTCAACTGAGCAATCAAGAGATTCAGGGCATTACTCAAGGGCCCAACAGTGGCAGCCTGGTGTTGCTAAGGTTTAAACTCACAACCTTCCTAACAGCAGCCCAATGCCTTAACCACCTTTACTACTTCCCCCCTAAACCTAAGTCTCCCCATCTGGGAATAGAAACCTGGTCTTCTGCATGACCACTGACCACTACCTCTGCCTGATGACACTATTATTCATATATGTAAGGCAGATCATGCATAGTGACAGAGGTGGGGGCTCTGACACTTACCCATAACCCCTCACCACAAGAGTCTCTCTCAGCTTGTGTTGTGTTTCATTTCTCTTCTTCAGAGAATAGAATATGCATGCACTTTGTATATTATGGGATGTAGACTGACATCCAGCATCCTAGGGCACCTCACAGAGAGATGCAATAAAAAGCACAACCTTGTTTTTAGCCAGATGATGAGGGTAATACAGTCCATGCCCTTTTAACTACCCATCGTCTGCATTTTAGGCAAGAACAAAGATGCTGTCAGCCACATACATCAATTATGTTTAGTCAGGATGTGTTCATTATATTTCTAACAGCATGGCTCAGATAGTTGCTGGCTGCAAGATTTACATTAAAACATTATTGTTTCTATAGAAACAACATACAGTGGGGCAGACACGCAACATAAAAAAAACCCCGCAGGTAATCATGGATACGGTGATGTTTTCTGTGACGAGACATTTATGTCGCATTTTTGGAAGGAGTCTCCAGTGTCAGAACTCTGTACCAGTCAGAGGTAAAACACTAACTTTTTTCTTATTAATTTTCAAGACACAGAAAAGACATGCTGGTAAGAGAGTGATTGTTTGCAGCTGCTATAATGTAAGTTATACCAGGAACTAACATGTTTGGTGAATTCTCCGCAACATTAAATGTAACTAGAAATGGAGAAAACGTATGAGGTGTCATTTTTTAATAAATAAAAAAGTGCTGTGGTATAAGAGGATCAAAATGCCTATTCCTGTTAAAGGATTATTTTTCAATAACAGCATACCTCAAAGTGTTTTATTCATTACTTTAAAAAGTCTCAATGACTTGTACAGATATAACGGTTCAAGTCAGTTATACTGTATGTGTATACTATTTATACACACATTTATATATACATTTAATGCACTGTTTAGAAGTCTCAGGCACAAAAAAAAAAACCGTACCTATACTGTATACCTAGAAATGTAAATTAACTTCAATCTGATATTTAGCTTGTTTGAAAATACGTCCCCAAAATCTGCTTGTCTTTAACACTTGTGCAGTGTTCCTCAGACATCAAAGTGCTAACAAGCTGACTCAAATTAGTCACACTGATGCTTTTCACATTGCCTTGAAGTCATGATTTTCCTGCAGCAATAAACGAACACCCTTAAATTCTTATACTGTTATTCAGGGGGGGCTTTCTAGGCACAACAACTAATAACTTCTGACACAATTTCACTGCATAAGAGTGATGAGGGCCAGGTTTAGAGATTTGCTGGCGAATTGTTTAGTGTAAAAAGCGTTGCCTTTGCAGGAAATTTATAAGTCATATAAAAAGTCAGTTTTTTTTTTTTAAATATATGATATATACCGCCATTCTACTGCACTGCTACAAGTTATGCTATATCAGATTTATTCTGCATGGAAAATTACATACATACACAGCTCAACATATAGATATACATTGCCTAAGTCTGTTTATTCCTATTTAAACAAACAGTAATATATTTATTTGTTCAAAATACTGCTCAATGTAAATGAAATGCATGCACATCTGGAAAAAAAACAAACCAACAAATAAAGGAAATAAAGCAAGATAAAACTCAAGTGATGAGGAAACTGACAGAAATGTGGGTTTGGATTTTCTGTGGGGTGTAATTCACAGATGCTTAAAATATACACACACATACACACACACACACACTTACCTGAAACACACTGCCTCACCAAGACAGACATGTGGGAAGAGAGGTATTCATGGGTATTTCAAAGCAACCGCAACACCTCATGTGTGACCTCACACACTCATTATACATCTTAACGTGTAATTACATTTTCATAAAACAAACTTCTTTTGTAGATTACGAGAACTTTGCATTCAAGTGGATTAAAAGGAAGAGGAAAAAAAGACAGAGAAAAAGAGAAACAGAGAGAGACAGAGAGAGAGAGAGAGAGAGAGAGAGAGAGAGAGAGAGGGGATGAATAGGCCGGAAACCAGCAGCAAAACACTTGATGTGTGACAGCCGAGTAGCATTGAGAGGTTGTGTTGAGGGTGTATAGTTTCACTCAGTGCAAATATGGTTGATAGGAAACCTCTCACTCTTTAGCAATTACGTGATTTAAATAGTAACCAGCAGAAAGCTTTTTGCACTGCTTGTATCTTAGACATCACCGTTTTCTGGACTGCACTTAATTACCTACAAGAAACTTTAAAAAGGTGTATTAAATAATATTTTCGCATACTGCTTGCACCTCAAAAACAGATTGACTGATCGCAACACAAAAGAAAAAGTTTTTTTTTGTTGTTGTTGTTTTTTCCTTTTCTGAGATCTCCATTGCAGACCTTATCACAATCAAGGCATTAAACATAGCAGTAACATTGGTGAAATTATTTTTTAGCACACAACAGCACAAAATGATTTGTATACTGCTGCTATCTTTTTAGTTGTCAAGTAAATTAGAATGAGAATACATTGTGTGTTCAAAATGCGAAGGCAGGAAGGCGTCAAATTGAATGCAGCCCACTGAGGTTCCTTCCTGTAGTGGATTTTTGTAAGCAGCATACATCAATCCTTCACTCTCCTACATATCCCATAATCCAGTGGAAATAAAACTGCAACAAAAAAAACTAGGGCAAGAGCTGTTTATGGACAAATAAGTTATTAGTAATTATTTTTTACTTTTATTTCTAGAGAGAAAAAAACCTGGTCTAGCCACAACATATAAACTATTTTCCATCTGATCTAAAGAACTTTAGGGTTAGTGAGCATTCGCATAACCTGGCCGAGTGCTTCCTTATAAGACAACGGACTTGAGACAGAAAGGCATTGAGGCAGCTGCCTTTTGTTTCCAAAAAAAAAAAAAAAAAAAAAAAAAAAAAAAAAAAAAAAAAAAAAAACCTTTTGCTTCTCTTGAAAGCTTCCAAACCTACTACTAGCCGATAATAGCCGATCTAACTGTTGGGATGAGTTTTTAATTACTGTGACAGACCATAAAGTGTTAGCCATGTTGTATTTTCTGGTTGAAAGAGGAAAAACCATAACCCATATTTCAATCGTTCTTTACTTTCTAACCCCCTCACCACAAACATCACATCAGTCATGCTGGCTAAGGCATCAAGCCACAAAGTATACCGATGCTAAGGCAGGAGTGGATATGAAGAGGAAACAAGTATCTTTTTGGGCTAAAGCGACCTTTCTGTACTTTGTTGATAGGGATTTGAGAGGAACGGTCTGAATGGTTTAGTATGCTGCAGTTTAACCACAAGCCACCAACCTTTTGTTTTTCAAGAAGAGGATAAAAATCTGACTATATCCTCACAATGTAAATCAATGATGCAGTTTCTGTTTTCTGTTCTCCACTGAGCTCTCTCACATCCAAGATGGTTTAACACTTTTCAATTTCTTGGAGGCCTGAAGAAAAATACAGCATGTGGCTTAATAAATGCTTTGCTCACTAAACCCATTTTGCACACAAATCCAGGAGTTAAATGAGTCACACTTCTGGGCTCATGCCTTTACACAACACACATGTTCATAACTGAAACGCTTAAAAACAACATGCTGAGGGTGAGAAATGCAAACACACCTAGGAGCGAGAAAAAAATGATTCTTAGATGCATTTTGATTCTTCTTCTTCTTCTTTTTTTTTTTTTTTAAAAAGACTCTGTATCGATGCACAGATCTCTTATCAGATTTTTTTTTTTTTATTATTTTTTTTTAAAGAAATAAAACAGTTCAAATACAAGGTGAAGCAAGACATAATTTTTAAAAATAATAATAAAAAAAAAATAAAATATGTTCCTGGCCAAAAATGTAGACCAATTGGGTGGTAAAATGTAAAAGCATAGGCTAGCATGTGTGCTATGAATACGTCACATACTAGATAAGTTCTGTCACATCAAGGTAAAGTATTATAGCATATACCATATTGCATATGTTTCCTCTCGGGGTTGGAGGTAAAACAGTTTTCTGCAGGTCCTGCTCAAAAGAGAACCCCTGAGCGAGTGGCAAAGTTTCCAAATAATTCTTACCAGGTAAGTTTCACTGCAAAATATTTAACACTCTTGTTGAAAATGTGGGCTTTTTACTTTATGCTTTAAAAGTAAAAATTGTTAAGCAAATTTGAAACCTGGCAATGCCATCCCTGAGTGGGAGGAATATCATACTTTCAATCTCTTGTCAATCACAGTGACATTAGCCAGTTGTGGGTGTCTCTGAGCTCATGTATGTGGCAGAGGGCAGATAAAAAATTTTCAAAAAATGCTGTGGCTGACTTCACATGTCTAAGAGGATGCATATGATGGTGGGAATTGTCAAGTAACCAAATTGGGGAGAAAATGGGGGAAAAATAAAATTTCAAAAATAAAACGTGGTCATACAGTAGAAAAAAAAAAACACAAAAGCAAACCATCATGTATAGCAGTGGTTCTCAAAGTGGGGTCTGTGATTTTTGCATTTTGTTCCAGTGGTGGAAATACTGCATACTGATAGTTATTAGCCTATTTGACCGGTCACTTGCATTTAATCGGTTTAATTCAAACCTCAATAACTCAAAAATAAGCAGCCAGTAAACTGGACCTAATGGGTTCTGTTGATGGAAAGTTGAGGAATAGAAAGCTCTACGAATAAATAAACAATCTTTTTATACTCATACAGTGACAACCCTGGGTTTAACATGACCACCATATACAAGTTTAAAAACATGAAACCAGCTGGAGCTCTAAATGCCAGGCTCCCATTTGAGACATCTGAAGAGAAGGAATTATACATTGCCTTGTATAATGCCTTGCATATGCCTTGTATAATCTACAGAATGACTGTTCAACTTTTCAGTTTGAAAAGCATGTTAACACAATCAAATGCCCGGACTAAGCTCAGAATCACGATCAACCAAGTATAAGGACTGAAATAGTTCCAGAAACGGTTCTTGTGGCCAAAATGCAAAAAAAAAAAAAAAAAAAATACATATAAACCCTAGAATCGAAGAGTGGGGCGTGTACAGGCAAATTTAACTGCCATAGCGCAGGAAACAGCATTTTGCAGGGCGTAGTTAACACTTCTAAACAGCGCTCAAATTTGTTCAAAGTGTTCACAAAGCCTAGGAAAAAATAAAAAGCAAAACCACACAAGAAGCTGGCAGATCAAAAACACACAAACAGTTGGTGAGAAAAAAAAAAAAAAAAAAGATGTAGCAGTTCACTAAGTAATAAACCTTAGACACCACAGTGACTTTAGGGCCAAAATGCTTATGCGTCTCAGTTCATTTGGTTAATTCCCCTTATTAAATCAGTGCAACTAAAAGAAAATACCTTCTGATTTCATGCTTGCATAATGCTTGCTAAGAGCAACCTGCACCTCACCTCATGCTTGAGCTCTGCTATCTGGTCTTTGAGGTCTCGGATGTACTGGTTGGAGTCCGTGTTGTTCAGCTGCCCCTGTACTCTCCCTTCTTCCTTCTGAGGGGAGATTCAGAGAAAAAACAACATTGATTCAGTCACAACGCAAGGAGCATCAGTTACAACATACACCGTGCTCTTCTAAAGGACAATGTCCATACTTTCATGCTACTGTCTAAAGTGCTTAAAGAGCAAGATTTTCAACCGCTGCCTCAAATAAGTTAGCTTGATTTATCATGATTTATTAGGGATGATGTATTTACATAATGTGAGCTTAGCATGCTCTTTTTACAGCAAAAAAACAGTGGAGAAAATGAAGACAGGGTTTTTTTTAAAATGATCAGTTCTGATATCTAAAACAAAAACATTAATTTTACTAACTGTGAAATGTATTCATTTTTGCTATTTATCTACTCAGTGACTACTGAAATAAACACAATTTTGATAACTCATGTCACATGTCACAATCACTAATGTTATAACTTAACCAAAACTATAGTTAAATAAAGTCCCTGTAAAACAAACCAATAAGTTAAAATGCCAAAATCTATCCACATTTAACATGTGGCAATTCGAGACCTGGGAGAAATGAAACATTGATTTTGGATCACAGCTTTCTAATCTTGAGTTTCATTTGCAGAGTAGATTACATCATTTTATGAGAAGCTGCTCAAGATTTACTACAAATTTCCATTTAAAGATGAAAATCTGTGGTACGTTTGCTTGTGAACGAGGTAGGAGTGCAGAAGCAAGAAGAGTGAAGCTCAGCTAGCATGGCGTTATTGTGTCATGCTGGCAACATGCTGAGCATGTTTACTTTGCTCCTGATGCCTTGGGGAAACGCCTAGCTGCGGTGTTAAACTGCCACACGTGCTGTTTATATTCCACACATCTGCAAACCCTCACAAACAAACTGGAAGGACACGAAACTTGATTCATCCAGCAAAGTTTCTGCCACATAGAATAAGAAGAGAGAGAGAGCAAGAGAGAGGGAAAGGGTAAAAAGGGGAAGAGGAACACAAAAGGGTTGAGGCAGTGGAGTGAGATCTAGCAGATCTACACCAAACACATACACACCCCTGCATTAGGGACGGGTATTTTCAATTCCTGCGGTCTGCACTAAGGGCAGGGTTTGCAGGCTTCTGATAGGCTGGAGATGATGAGGGATCTGAAGGGCCAGTGTTCCAGGAATCTGTGTTTTTCTTGAGGTTTGTCTCCCCTACCCCCAGGTGTCAATGATAAGGAAGAGGCAGTTAGCAGACTTCCTTACACTCAGCTGCGTAAAGTCAGCAGGTGGCAGGCTGCGGCCAGGGACGTCAAACGGCTCTAAATAATGGCTTCCTTGCTTAAGCACCCCCCAAAAATACAACCTTCGAGGCCGTTGTTAGAAACGTTAAAACCAGAAAACAATTGTGACAATTATTGGTGTTTCAACCTCATACAAGTCAATAGGTCTTAGTGAGGTCACTGCATTGTTACCGTGTCAATCGAAAGGCAATTTTAGAACATTAATGCACATGAAGTCCCAGAAAGTACTGGATTAGAGTTCTGTCCCTTTAATCTTAAAGGATCCTCTGAAATATATAATATTAAAAGTTAATGACTATGAAGACGAGTTTACCTGTGAAGTTTTTTTTTTTTTTTTGCCACTGTTGCAGTTTTCACTGCTGTGATTGCAAACCACACATTTTTTGTTCACACTCAAAGCAAAAAAATGTTTGCTTCATAAAATACTGGCATGTTGCAGAGTGTCATCGCAATCAACACTGGGCTCTGTAACCTGTTTAGCTCCATCCAGTGTAATAGACTTTTTTCACAATTCTGTGGCACGAATGTGGAAGCGTAAGTAGTAGCGTTTCAAAGCTTTTGGTTATATATTGAAGCAAAAGCAGCAATTATAGATCTCAAGCACTGCAGCGTCCATAAATGCACAAATAATTAAACATCCCTAGTAGAGCTTTCACTCATTTCCCACTGATGTGCTTGCGAGAAGGAAATGACTTTGTGCTATTCGCTG
The DNA here is from genome assembly GCF_027358585.1 of Pangasianodon hypophthalmus. Lineage (NCBI taxonomy): Eukaryota > Metazoa > Chordata > Actinopteri > Siluriformes > Pangasiidae > Pangasianodon > Pangasianodon hypophthalmus. Next base: position 19,960,477 of record NC_069711.1, read on the forward strand.
GAATGAGCATTTCAAGAGGCAACACGTTTGCTACTACTTACACTTTCATATTTGTAACATTTGTAACGTGAAAAAGTCTATTGTATAAGTCTAAGCTTATTTTGCTTGCAGACGTCCAATGATGAATGCTAATTAGCAACCAGCAACTAAACAGCCCAGACACATAACAAAAATTAGTGAAATGAGTGTTCTCAATGCATTTGACTGCATAAAAGTCAAAACTAGAGGAACATTATGCATTTTGTAAAGTGTGTAGCCATGACGGGTGTTAGACATTAAAATGAAGACAAAGGTTCTTCCTCTATGGAAACGGACACACTCACTGCACTGCTCAAATGGAAACGACAGCCAGCGTTTGTGATAACTCCACAACTACTCAAAGGTGGAAAGCAAGCTACACAAGTACACAATACGTAGCACAGCGCTCAAGAGTAATTCACACACAAGCAAGCAAACACACGCACGCACGCACACAAACACGACTCAAGGTTTTTACCAACTTCTACAGGTTTTCCATCACTAATCTCCATATTTCCTTTATGGTTAAGTTGACCAGAGACCAAGTGCACTGATCTCACACAATCACACAAACCAGTAATATAGCGAAGCAGTAAAGCCAGCAACAACAAAGCTAAAGAGAGAGAAAATTAATCAACACCTTCTGACCAATCACATTTCAGATTTCAACAGCAGTGTGGTAAAAAAAAAAAATAGTTGAACTACACCTCCTGTTAGTGAAGTAGTGTGGTATAAACTATTTTATACCACGGTACTGCTGAAATCTTGAATCTGATTGGTCAGAGGGTCTTGATTAATTTTCTATAACAGCAGTTCTGACACTACTGCTAGCTACAAGTCAGATGAGCTGTATTTTTTTGTCTTTTTAACTTCAAGAGAGAGACATAGAAAAGAGGCTGGTGAGGAAGTGACTGAACATAGCTGCTGTTACATAAGTGATAACAAGAACTAACTTGTTTTCTGGACGTTCCACAACATTAAATGCAACTAAATATTTTAATAAAAGGCGTTCTTTAATAAATAAAAAAAACTGAATCACTGCAGTATAAGAGGAACAATCTGGGACCTGTAGTTACTGTAAAACAATCAACGTTGATAACAGTAATTCTGTTTAATGTCTGGCCTCATCACACCAGACTGTCATTGATTATTTTCATACAACAGCATACCCTGTGGTGTTGTATTCTGTACTTATCAACCAAAAAGTGGAACGATGATAAACTCTATATTGTTTAATTTTACACTGTACGGACTTTTTAAATCCATTTTTAATTTACTCACTTACGTTATGTATTTTGGGAATCACCCACAGCTGAATCATGCCATAATCATGCCAAACTGAAGGGTTGAATAATAATTATTTCACAGAGCTTGTACAAATAGTTATTTATTAATAAACCAATGGACATTTTGCTCCCAAGATTCCTTACCATATTTTTACTTTGAATAGTGGCTCAGCAATTTAGGCTCTAAGATTGTGAATTCCAATCCCAGGACCACTAGAGATCCACCGCTGATCCCAAGAGCAAGACCCTTAATCCCAGTTACACTATATGGCCAAAGGTATGTGGACACCTGAACATCACACCCATATGTGCTTGTTCAACATCTCATTCCAGATTTATATCCCCTTTGTTGTTATAATAACCTCTACTCTTCTGGGTAGGCCTTCCACCAGATTTTGGAGCGTGGCTGTGGGGAATTGTGTTCATTCAGCTACAAGAGTGAGGCGAGGATGTCTTCATGGAGCTCGCTTTGTGCACAGGGGCATTGTCATGCTGGAAAAGGTTTGGGCCTCTTAGCTCCAGTGAAGAGAAAATGTAGTGTTACAGCATACAAAGACGTTATACACAATTCTATACTTTCAACTTTGTGGAAACAATTTGGGGAAGAATCACATATGGGTGTGATGGCCAGGTGTCCACATACTTTTGGTAATATAGAGTATGTGAACTGTATCCTTTCACAATGTATGTAATTTTGGATAAATTAATGCCAAATTAATACAAGTGAATGCATACAAATACAACAATCACAATCAATCATCGACTAGCAGATGCATCTAGCAGATCCAGTTCAATTATGTAAAACCAAATAGCAACTAAAAGGAATAAACCAGCCTAAAGCAGTGCTTTGGGAGGAAAGACCTCTGATACAGAGATGTTTCCATGTTTTTTTGCAGGATAGCTATCTACATTTCTGTGAAGAAGAGCTTTAACAAAGTTTAAGAAGTATGCCCAACACAGCCAGCTTCCTAGATTGAAGCTGTAAGCATTTATTTCCACCATGACCATGACAATCCAGTGCACAGGCCTTGGATCACTATTGCCATTATACAGTTTCATCCTAACATCTGACTGCTTGTTTGTTCTCCTGTCACATCCCTCTCATTAGTTATCTCAGTCTATTTCATTATGACCAATCTATGATTTTTGCTTTGGTATCATTTTTTTCTTAAAGAATAATAAATATTCTCGTTTTTATATCCTGTTTTCAAAACCAATTTCAGTATCACAGAATCACTTTGCAGTATTGCAAAGTGAAAGGGAATATGCACAACAGGAAGAATCACTCCCCGATATAAAAAAAACCCTGGTTATTTATCTGATAATGTATGCAAGATTTGGTCAGATAAATTCTCTAAAGCAGTGGTTCTCACAGTAGAGTGTGGTGAGTCATAGCGAGGGGGTCCGTGATTTTTTTTTTTTTTTTTTTTATTTAGTCACACCGGTGGCAATCTCAACTCATGATTATCAAATTTATTATATTTATTATTGAGTCCTTACAGTTATTAGCCTGTTTGACTGGTACATTGAACTGAATGAGTTTAAGCCAAACCTCAATAACTCAAAAACAAATCCTTCTATAAATAATGTCAAATTATTCCTAATGTGATCTGCCAGTGTTAAGTTCAACAACAGAAAACTCTTTGGCACCAGTAAACAGCCAGAATAATATTGCACACGTTTACATAATGTTAATGAAATAAAGCTGTACTGAGGAAATTTAATTTACATGGCTATAAAAGTTTGAGAACCCCTGCTCTAGAGAGTCGTTGTTTATACTTGTTAAAACTTATAACATTTTACTAATGTTTTAACAGATACATCAAAACAGAACAGATTTACAGTCTCTCCAAATCATGCATTTGTGGCTTGACTTGTGAATCCCACTTTTTTATTTACTTATTTCCTGTCTAGTGACAAATCTACAATACACCCCCTATAGTGCACTTTTTCTCTCCCACAGTTTAGGTTACACAAAGGCATTGCCAGTTGTTAGGTGAAAATAATATTTCTGAGAAAGAATTTAACCTTGCATTACCTGGCACCAGCCATGGTACTTTCTGATAAGCTTATTTAGCTATGGGGAAAACCCAGTGTAAAGTACTGTTGCTCTGAATCTCCTCTGCTGTCATAGAAACACGCAACACCTTTAAGGGTCATCCCGATAAGCTACAGATTGTGTACCTGTTTATTGCAAGAATGTGTGTATGCAACAGTTCTTCTTTTTAAACATTCAGTAAAGAGAAGCTTTATGCTGCAGTCCCACTCCCTGACCATCGAGCTATTCTACCTCTACATTTAATCCACAGTGCTAAATCTCTGTCTTATGTTTAAACATGTGCATGCAAAACAGCAAAGTACAAAGTCAGCTTTGATTCCAGTTCAGTGAGTATCTGAGCCTGATAGGAAGTGGTTTCGCATATGGTAATGAAGATAGCTGAGCTGTGGTCTCAGAACGGCCATGCAAAAGCAACAACTTTACCCTACAGCGAGAGAGGTGAAAAAAAGTGTCATTTTCAGGCAGCAGAGTGACGCCTATGCTAAAGTGACATGCCGGCAGATGACACTGCTTTTGGTTGACATTGTTGAATACTGCCTTGGAAAGGTTTTGTTCAGGTGTTTTCGTTTTTTTAAAAAAAGATGTGTCTTCGGGGAGAAAGATACTCAAATTAAACCAAACCAGCAGAAGCAGAAAATCGTTTGCATACTGCATGAAGGATTTTCTACAAGATTTCAACTACCTGTCACAGGTTGAGTTGGTGTGCTGGTGTCAGACAGACATGTAGGCCTAGTCTGTAGCAAATCTTTCCAGACAGAGTGAAACCTCTCTGAGGTGACTCACAAACTCTGCACAGACAACCTGAGCAGATATCAGTCTGTAGTATTTTCCAGTGGTGGTATATGTGGCCTAAATGTGGGTGAAATGGTATGAGAATGAGCTGAATGAGTGTTGTGGCTCGGTCGTGTAAAACCTTAAAAAAAAAATGATAGGTTAGGTTGTGAGTCAGTGAACCAACCATACACTGAAATGATTACACCTCATATGAACTTAAATGTTCGATCACTTCAGCACCACACACCACAGGCCACATCTGTTGCACATACTGCATGAGTTTAACCATATAGTGTAGTCACAGAGGACACCAGACACTTGGACAGTCTCTCTTTCTCTCTCTCTCTCTCTCTCTCTCTCTCTTTCTCTCTTTCTCTCTCTTTCTCTCTCTTTCTCTACTAAATCCACACATTCTGTGCCAGGCCTGTTAGTAGATTTACCAGATTTGGTAAACCATAGGTTTATCCCCACAACTGTGAGTGCATAAAACTGTGGCTAACCAAAACCACAGAGCCACAGCTCAAGTTCTGAAACAGGATGGTAGTAAGCTTTCAGCAAAACCTGCATCGAAGCAAAAATGCATGTCATGTCCTTAAAACATTCAGACACTTGCAAAAACACTAACTTGCCTGCTGTGATGTGGGGACACAGAAAAAAATAACCTCTCACAGTCACTCATTCTCATCACATTTTTGACTAATACTGATACTACATTTTGCCAAATCATAATGGTGTAAGTGATTGAGTGTAAAAATCAGAAGGTCTTGCGGTCCTTTATAAAACCCAGCAACAGCAATCTCACAACTCAGAACATACGCTTACAAGAACTCTTTATAGGTGACTGTTAATTCACATCTCTATTGTTTTATTACTATTTTACTGTAACTATACCATAGTCTCACTACAGCAATAAAATTTGTTTCATGACACATCAGTAGTTTGTGATCACTTAGTTAACATGGATAATATATACCAGAGGATGTAAATCTGCCAAACCAAAAACCATACGTTTATAATATTGAGAATTTGCCTAAATGTTAACCAACGTTGCCATATTGCGGTCAACAAAACTGAAGCCGCCATCCACTGGAGGAAAAAAAAACCCCTTTGCTCAGTGCAAGTTTCAGGATTTCATTTCAGGATTCTCACGGCCCCAGTCTGAAGCTCAGTGATCAGTTTAGAAATAACTTGGAGGTGTACACTCATCAAACTATTATAAACATCTAACTATTAAAGTCAGTAAGAGACACTATGAAGTTTAATCTTAGAGACGGTTTTGCTTTAAATAACTAAGTAGGGGAGAGCTGACATATTTGTAACATTATTTGGTTAGAGTTAAACTACTCATTGATGATTTAAATTACAGACTTCATCTTGACTGCCCACGGAACATCACGCACATGTTTACTTCTTGTTATCATGCGCAGGTTTCCCCGTATTATCAGCAAGTGCTGCACATTTTCACTAAAACCAAAAGCGTTACAACTTTACTGGTTAAGAGGCACGATCTTAACATTGCGTTGGTCAACCGTAACATCATGCAAAAATCACTTTAAACTTACATGTACATCAGGAAAATCAATACCTTCACTACTCTGCGTGATATACATTTGAGGTTGGCATGGAAAATATTAAGTACTTACAAAAAATCTGCACATGTCCATTGCGCCCATGTGGAGAAGCACACGCAGAACAATCATCCATTTATAGTATTGACTGATGGTATCCTTTTTATTTTTGTTTGTTTTCATTTTTTGGTATATTAAAGAAATATGATAACTACGGCATGGTATATGGTTACTACGGTTTAACTATAATTCTGTAATTTAAAAAAGGATAACATTAATACACTTTACATCGATTGCAAGTCGTTCTTATGTGGGCAAAAATTAGGATGTGTCTCTTCAGTCTCAATATTGCCAACTTTTGTTACTCTTAACTGTTGAAGCAAAGTTCTGAAGCGCAATACTGTATAACAGGTGTTACAAAAATACAGCAGGCTGCACCCATGGCTTCCTACAATCTAGCAAACAGAAGAAGCATGTACAAATTCTGACAGTTAGTGTAGAGGTAAGTGTGCGTAAGTGCACAGATTTCAGTTTTTGAACATGTAGGGGAAAAAAAAAATAGAAAACTACTTTTTTTAACCCATACGGCAAGTGTTTTTTTCCACAAATATCTCTACCGCACATGTACGAATCCCACTGTTTTTTCCCCCAAACAGACAAGAAGTGATGTACTTATATGCATGTATATGCATGTAATGAAGTTACAGTAATGTGGGCATTTAGAGAAAACAAGTGTATTACAATTGTGCCGTATCTCCCCTACCATGTGGTTTATTGTCTAATTTATAAAGAGTGAAACTTGTGTATATTTAAGCCACAGTGCTGTTGAATTCTTGAATCTGATTGATCAGAAGGTGTTGATTAATTTTCTATAACAGCAGCCCTCACAATAGTGTCTTCTGAAATTCAAATCACAGGTTTATATTTATGTGCTCCGTTAAATACATTATCGTTTAATCATTGTTACGGTGAAGGTTTTTCTAAGGAAATGTTTATTTAACATTTATGAAAGGACTCTCCAGTGTCAGTAACAGACAGTAAGCTTTCCGTCACAGGAGAATCTTCAGGACAGAGGACATTGTACTTTCTGGTTTCTCTGTAAAATGACATGCTGGGTTTTTTGTTTGTTTGTTTGTTTGTTTTTAACTTCTTAACTTCGAGTGAGAAGTTCATGAGAAAAAAAAGAGTTGCGGTTGAGGTAACGAATGAGGAAGGTAATGATGATAACTGGAACTAACTTGTCTCATGTACATTCCATATGCTGTTTATGTTGTTCATTAATACATTAAATTTTAATCATTGAATAGGCTGCTGAGGTATAAGAAGAATATAACACTTCAGGATGTGTGGTTATTGGAAAATAATCCACTTCAGGGTGTTAACAGCAACTCTGGGTGTATCCACTTCAGGGTGTTAACAGCAACAACGCGTTCAGCAACTCTGCGCTGCATCACACCACCCCGTCATTGATTATTTTCCTATAATACTACGCGCCATTATGTTTTATTCCAAAGAGAGGAGTTGCAACTCTAGATGTTACCTGAATCTCCAATTCAGAGATCTGCTGCTGGAGTTCAGCCATGGCAGCCATGTTATCGGCCTCTCTTAATCTCACTGCCATCACCTCCTCTTTATTCTGATAGAGACAGAGAGAAAGAGAGTGTGAGAGAGAGGGAGGGGGATTATCTTTCTGCTACAGAAGCTGAAAACAGAACCCACTAGTTCCTCTTTACATGACTGGATTTGCTGATTGTGACCAAGGATAAGATCGCTAACACAAATGATGAAATAGCATGACTTTTGCAAAATGTGCAGATACACTGTTCTGATGACTGGGTTCAAGTGTTGCAGAAAATATTTCAAGATTTAATATGTTTAGCAATTTTTTTTATATCACACTTCAAGATTTCCAGAGTCTCAGATGGTGTGAAAGATCAAACCTGAAGAGTACTGTCCTTACCTTACATTCAATCTCTGCCTGCTTGCGTTTGGACTCCTGCAGCTCTGAGTTCAGCATTTTATTCTGTGTGCTCAAACTCTGCAAACGATCATGCAAACTGCGCATCTCTTGCTCAGCTCGCCGCAACTGGTTGCTATGGATTTGGTTCTGTAGATAAACAAAACACAAAGAATGAAAGTTTAGATTTTAAAGCGTCTCTCATGCTTTCTCCATCAATTCTTACTTCATGAAGAGGGAACCTAAAAGCTGGTCAACAATTTACATATTAACCTTTTGAACCATGATGGAGTAAGTAATCAGGACACAGTGCAGTAACAAATGATGATAAAGCCCTAGAGCTGTTAAAGCCATAATGGGTATTTTCACAGCTCATACTGAGTTGGCAGCAGTTTTGATTTGCTCTTTCTGAAGAGATTTCAATGTGAAACTATGTTGTTTATTCAGGTGTTAAATTTTTTGTTGCTGTTGGTTTCCCTTTTTATTATTTACTATTTACTACTGATACTATTATGCTTTACTGCTGACACTACCAAGAATAGAAAGTTTACTGGAAAAAATTAATTTATATAATTTTGAAAATTTACTTTTAAAAAAGCATTCTAACTGAGGCTTTAATAGTCCTGACATGTCTAAGTCATTTTATTTTCTGCAAAGCTATCCGGACTGGCAAGCAGGTAACGTCACTGCCTAAACATAGAGACACACAAAAAGAATAGGTGCCTTCTTCTGCAACAGGAAAGAGTGAATCACCACCTACAGAGTCATGGCAACATGGCATTTACTCGATCTGTGCACTTACACAGGCATATTATAACAAAATTAGATACTAATGTGGAACCTACTACAACTAGGGTTAGTCGAGACAATTTCACTTAATATTAATCACAATATAAGCCCAGTATTAGAAATTATATTATTATTAATTCTTGGATAAACCATAACAATGTTTATCTTTTTTAGGACATCAAATTAACTACCAAATCACTTTCAGAACTGCCAATAAAATAATAATAGTAAAATAACATTACAGTTATTATTAAAAAGAATGAAAATCAAGTCAAGTCAAGCGGAGTTTATTGTCATTTCAGCCATATACAAGTACACAGTGAAACGAAACAACGTTTCTCCAGGACCAAGGTGCTACATAAGACAACACAGAACAACATAGAACTACGGGAACTACATAAATTACATAAATTAAACGTAAATCCAACCCATCTTGGGTCAGTGATCCAATTACAAACATTAACAAATATTTCAGCATGGTCGTTATATCTGTATGTATCTCTGTACTTCATGAACAACAGAAACCTCAAAACCACACTTACAATGCAAGTCTATGGGCAGCAGTCAGGGCTTTTAGAAAAATGATTAGATAAAGCACATGAAAAAATTACGCCCAATACCCTAACAAACGTTTTAGACTGAGACAGACATAAGTGAATGTCCCCTTAAACTGTTCTTATATGTTCTTAAGAGAATGTCTCCTTAAACTATTCAAGTTTCCTGAACTGGAGCAATACAATAAAAAGCAATTCCAGTTACTTATTAATTTTCCCTTGAAGATTTTCTGGTATCCACGATCAAGCAGAACATAGATGGGTAATGCATAACTACAAATTCTATAGTCTCTATAAAAGGACTAATTGTACAGATTTAGAGATTAATTTATTCATTTATTAATACCTTTGAGTCAAGAAATTACAAAAGTGTCCTACAAAAATTCGATGTTCAAAACAGGTACCCTTTGACTTCCATTATAGACTTTATAAATCCATTATAGTCTTTCTCGTCTTAGTATGAGGGAAATGTTGAAATTCTTGCCTGTGGTAACTGAAAAGCTGCTACAGATACAGTAGCTAGCGATTATATTGAAAAATTGGTGTGGTCTTTTCAGCTTAAGCTTGACTTCTGTCACCCTCTAGTGGCCATGTAATTAAACTTCTAAGGCCTGTTCCTGGAATAACCCAATCAAGAAAAAGATGTTTGCTGTACCCCTTATAACACACACAACTCCACTCAGAGGCCTTGACAATTAGATGACAAAACTATTCAGGTATTATATGAGGCAACATGTCAAGAGATATTCAACCTGATGGCCATTTCATTACACATCACTTCACTCTGCTAGCCTGCCTACTCTACCCACTGCACTCAGTTACTTTACACATAAGAGACACTTCACACAAGAGACGTAATATTTTCCAAGTCTGCACTCACAAGTCACTTTAATACTGTGCTGCTCAGCCCTACTAACAGAATTTACATTGTTACTACTACTGCACAATTTTGTTTTTTTTTTTTACATTATAGTCTCTTATGATGTATATACTGTCCTTATGAAGGAACTATATTTCATTCCCAACATTAAAACTCTGTGATGAGACGAATGACAAAACCAAGTCAAGCAGGCTTTATTAAGATAACTACAGACAAAAACTATAAAAGAAAGAGAGAGAGATACCTGTGTCTCCAGTTCCAGCAGTCTCTGCCTGGTCTCGCGGAGCTCAGCTTGGGCCTCTGCCTCTCGTAGTCTCACACTCATTAGCTCATCCTGAAGTTCATTTGCCGAGTTCTTCCGTGGACTGTCCTTCCAGCGGCCAGCTGTACGTGCCAAGTGCCTCTGCAGAGGAAAAACACTCTGTCATACAGGATTTCTCTAAATAACAATCAGTCAATTTCCACTAACTTGTGTTTATGCAAATTTTGAATTCACACACTGAAATCATGACAGATAATGTGTAACCAAAAAACATCCTTAAACATCAGAAAGGTTTGGCTGAGATGGAAAATATGTTGCATTGTTTGAGAGAAGGCACAATGAACTAATATATACCTAACTGAACTATGATTCACATTTTCTTCTGACTTGGAAATTTGCTAAATGCATGAATGGAAACATAACTGTCTACACTTACCTGAAAGTGGGTGTTTGAGTGCATGCGTGTGTGTGTGTACCTGCCAATGCTCCTCCAGATCCTGGACTTGCTGTCTCAACTCTTTGAGGCCTGTCAGAGCCTCGGCCTCCCTTAACTTAACAGCAATCAGCTCCTCCTGAAGACGCACTACATTATTCTCATCTGGCAGTGACGTGTTCCTCTGTAGCACACAAATACAGCTGAATTAATAACACTGAGTTGCATCAGTAAATTTGCTTCTGTAAAGAGTATGTAGCTTGCTTGACTTGAAGAGCAGTGAACTAGATCTGTGGTCTGGGAAATGAACCCACCTTCTCCATGTCAAGGATTTTGTCCTGCATCTCTTTGAGTGCGCACTGAGACTCGGCCTCTTTGAGTCGAGCCTGGACCAGCTCTCTCTCCAACTGCAGGATTGATTCTTCAGAGTAGCGAGGGTTCGCCTTCTAGAGGCACAGAGAGGAAGAGCCCAGGGCTACATCAGAGAGTTCCACTCTTCACGATAGTTACGGACAACTGCATTATGATATAATAATAAACCATCTCAACCATATTCACTGCCGCATTCAGCCACGAGAAAAGCATCACTCAGGAACTGATTATGAATCTGACTCTCTAGTTCCTTGAGGCCTCAACTGCAGAAAAGATCAGTACTTTACACCCATTCCCAAGTCATAAATAAATAATAAGCTCTAAAACAATGTGATGGAAAACAGCACTTCAACAGCAGCACATAAGACTGTGTTATGTAAATAAATGATGAGATACTATTCTGCAAACACACACGATGTTTAGTGAATCCCGACAGCTCACGACAGCAGTGTTATCTGTCAGCTCATACATATTCATGAGGACGTTTAGCATAACCAAGTATGCTAATGGTGCCTGTAGCTAAGCTGCTATGCTCAAATAATATCGCCTAATCACTACAACTGGCAAGGCTGCATGACTCTCTTGTGTATCATGCCTCAGGACCTTTAAAATGAGCTCTGAATGCTTTGCCCATAGGATATCCTCTCTTCCTTTGAGCAGCAAGCTCAGAAGCAGTCCTCCCATCCAAGAGGGGGTGCTGTCTGTGCACTGTTCTTACCACAGGCTGCTGCTGCTGCTGTTGGAGCTGTCTGATGGTGCTTTGGGCCTGCTCGAGCTGTGCGCTGGCCTCCTCGCTCTGCTGTTTCACCGTGGCCAGCTCCCGCTTGACCAGGTAATTCTCCTCAGCCTCCTGTGCTCGCGTCACCTGACCCTTACGCAACCGATCAGGGACAACAAACGGGGTGAACCAAGTAGGGAGCGGTGGGGAAGTTATTAAATTGCATGGCGGAAAAATAAAGCTAGGTGTGGAATTCAGGAGTATCGTCATGCTGTTAGCAACTTTTGCATAGGTGATTTCACGTCATTATTTATTTAAGATTTTTTTAACAAATGGCCATGTATGGCCATGTGTTTGTCAAGTAAGCTGGTTTTATTAATCACCAAAATTAGGGCTACAACAAACAGAATTCTTTTTTTACTGAATTGTCAAGGTATAAGCAGGTGTCATTTGGTTAATATAACTGAAGTTTATTGTGATCTCAAACATGCAAAGCCAAAAGAACTACAGAGGATAGGGCATGCTTAGAGGTCTGCTTAAATTATCATTCCCTTTACTCGGACTCAGTCATGGGATGTTGGAAAGTTATGCAATTGACTCAAACATTCAGATCCCACCAGCTGTCCAAGTAAGTGGAAATGGTTTAAAAATATTAAGGCTGAAAATGTTCTTCCCTTTAAAAACAGAAGGCAGAAAGAAGAGAAGAGTGGTAGTGGTAAGAGGAGTGTAGATTATACCTGGATCAATCTATCTGCCAAGGAAGCACTTTCCTACAAAGAGAAAATCCATAAAGAAAGGCATAGAGAGAGAAAGACCAAAGGATATTACAACAAGTAAAAAAAAAAAAAAACAACAAAAGTGATTTTACACAGAACACTGTTCTTTTTCCACCCCACGTTTATGGTTGTTGCACTGTTAAACAGTTTCTATAAAACACGTACAATGAAGCAAATGTATGGGAGATACTAGAGCCCATTTCAAACAGCTTGTGTAAAGTAGGGTAGAAAAACAAGAGCGTGGATGTAGCGATATGGGTGTGAAAGCATGATAGACTGTGATCCTACAGCAACCTCAAGTGTGAGGCTGAAATCAGTGCAAGCAGAGAAGCGGAAGCAAGAAGCAGTGAACACTAGATATGCACGGTGACTGCCATGCTCTTTTATGACCGCTTAATCTATCCAGGCGATTAAATTAGGTACAGGGAAATCCTTTGTGCAGTTTTGGTCAGTACTCGGGTTAACAAGCATCTCATGCAGGTCGTTTGGCGGAAGGGAGTTGAGAGGATATGCGTTTTCTTCTTTGCTCATGGACCAGCATGAACGATTTCGCCGCCATTTTCACCATGCATGGCAGAATGGTCAATGACCCAGCATGCAACAGTGTGAGTGCATGCTGTATTCACGAACCATGTCATAGACTAGTTTGTACACAACCCGCCAGGTTTCCTGCGCAGCCGTACAGTTAGTGATAGAGACAGAGGAGTCTCATATAACACAATTACCACATACCAAAAGCCCCATATAGCAAATCTTTCACTGTTATCCATAGGATAGCTTGTCTGCACTTATAACACTAGGTCAGTCAGTAGCTACAGTTATTCGCAGGTACACAGCCAAGTTAGTATATGTGAGCTCATGTGACAGTCAGCATGACTCATGAGTCATCAGTGAGAGATGAAGTCATATGGGAATCGATCATGATGATGATCATAATCATGACAATGTAACTGACAGACGTAAAACGGTTCGATGGACAGAGCTTGGCTCCACTCTCTTCATTACGCTTCTATCTGTCACTCACTTTCTCCAGAGTGTCTATCCTCTGCTTCAGCAGCCTGTTCTCTGTCCGAAGTCTCTGCAAAAAGAGAAAAAGTTATGAGTCCAACATTAGTCTCAAGTATGTAGTACTGAGTCTAGAACATGTAATATCACAATATGTGGTTTTGGACAAAGTCATGGCGAGACTGGAATGAGTACTTGATATGTGACAGGGCTGGAAATATCAGTAAACCCGGAACAAGCAGATTTCGAGTTTGGGGAAAAAAAGAAAAAAAAAAAAAAAAAAGAAAAAAAAAAGGGGGGGGGGGGGGGGGGGGTTGGGGGGAGACGACCCTTACTGAATAATTTTAACTGCCATTTTTTAGCCTAGACTGTTTAAACACAGAACACGCCAGCGCACTAGACCTTACGCTTTCCCAGTAGGCTGAATTTATCATTGTTCACCCCGGTGTCATCTATTCAAAAACTCATTTTCTAAATATTCTAGATTTGTTTATCAATATGTTTACTTTTCCAAAAGGTTTTTGTGATTGTATTCGTTAACTGACATTTTCACACAGTTTTTTTTTTTTGTAGTTATTGGAAGACATAAGCAAAAAACTATTAGTGTTACATATATAAGAACCTATAAGATATATGTAAAAGCATTACGTATTATGAAACTCAACACATCAGAAAAATATCGTGTATATCAGAAATATGTTTCACAAGCAAATGTTTTTGTATCTCCCATACAATTGCTGTGGTCTCACCTTTATCTCCACCTGTTCCTCCATTTCCTTGGTTTTTATAGTAGTGTACTCCTTCTCTAACCTACAAACATATGAAACACGCGCTCTCAAAAACCACCCAATCACAGCTATTCTCAGAGTAATTAGATTCAGATTCAGTTCACGTTTCACAGAAAGAACTCTCACTTTTTCATCTTCTTGGCATTGTACTTGACTTGATAGGCGACCTGGATCACTTTGTCTGGTCCGCTGTCCAGCTGATGAGGGATGACTTTCTGAAAGTACTAGAGGACAACAGAAGTGTGCAGTTTTTAGCTTTTTTATTTTACTTTCTATAAGCAAAACTAAACATTTACTTTTCACTATAGATAACAAAGCAAAAAGCATTTTTGATACCTTCACCTTTTCACAATTACATAACTACAATTTCATAGCTGGTGAAATCTTTAGCTTCCTTTTAAGTAACTATAGACAAGTTACTGCAGGCCCATGGAATAACATAAGAGTGGCACAAGTGCTAAAAATATTATGGCTAGCTATCCATGAGCAAATGTTTATGACCAAGATGATGAAATGTAAAACGTGTCTTGGAAAAAACATGCAAACTTGCTAACACCAAGTAACATGTAAGCTGACTAACAGGTTTTTCAGAGGATTGCGTCTTTCAAGCCATCAAAATAACTCATATTGTCTGATTTTGAGTGTTTGGCTTAATGAATATGCCATTTGGGGTGTTTCTATCTAAAAGTGCAAAATACTGTGGTGTCAGTGCAGGCAGATTAATTCAACACCTGCATTGTGGTTTACTAAAACTAAAAGTCCCTTTGGTTATTTCATTCACAAATTAATACGTCCGGAAAGTAAGTATTAAATTTGCACTAGTCTGTTTCTGCCAGATAAAGATGTAATTATAATATTTACTTGACAAGGTTTATCAAGATTATGCCTCATTATCTCAAAATGATAAAAAAGGTTCCTAATGTGATGACAATATTACCACGGAAAAGTAGGTTTCTTATTAGACATTCATTGCACGTTTGCACCTCTGATGCCAACAGCATTTCAGCAGACATTATGAAATCCTATGAATACAAATGTGCTCATTTATTTTGAGTTCATATTGTATTTTGAGCAGTTTGTGAGGTGCATTTCACAGCGTTTAATCAATGCTGCAATTAAGGTTAGTTTCACTGTGACACTTCCAGCAGACTTGCCACAGCCATTAAGAAAAAACAGTACACAATTATTCTTTGAAAATCACTCACAACAAGTCCCCTTTTGTATGCATAATTTATCTGCTTGCACACTTAAACTAGCGCATGTATCTGGGATCTTAGTAAATGGGGGCCTAAATATACAATGACAAAAATAATAAAAAAACAAAAAACAAGTGCATCAAACCTGTAACATGCCCTCCATGTCCAACTGGATGAGCTCTGCTTGATTCATCTGAAGGATGGCCAGGCCGACACGGAACACTATCTCCAAACCCTACCATCACAGGAGGAGAGAAAAGTCTTCAATAACGTGTCTGCAATAAACCTTTCCATCCAACAGGGGGCAGACTTTGCTAACATTTTAACATTCCATTCAATTAGCTTGAAATATAAAGCAGTGCACAGCCAAAGAAACAAAAAGGCCAATGTGTGAAAGTAGGCGTGGAAGAATATTAATAATGCATATTAAATTATTCATATTATATATTCATCTGCAAAACCAGCCTGTACCATGTGTACAGGTTTTCTCACCTCACACATAAATATGTCGAAGATTCTTGTAGCAACAGGGAGAGGAAAGGAGGTGAGAAAGATGGTAAGAAACCAGGATGACGCGTACATGGAGGTGTGGAAACTCTGGGCCTGGAAATGAATGTGCAGCTCAGGCAGCTGCTCCTGATGGGAGGAAGATGAGAGTCAGTGCAAGAAAAGAAAGCAGAGCAATCACTTTCCTTTCTCTCTCCCAGGGAAATGCTTGTAGCAATGTAACTGTAGCAACGTTTAATTCTGCTGAGGAAGTGCTGCTGCAGAGCAGCTGTATTTGTAGAAGTGTATAGAGTATTCAGTGTAGATATCAAAACCATACTCCTAAATGCATCACCTATGCACCATTAGACAGCCAGTTTTCCTGTGTGTATTTTTGCTCCCCACTAAATAACAGATATAGCTGTTTGTAATGCAGTTATGTTTATAATTCAATTATGCTTTTTTTTTTTTTTTTTTTTTGCATTATTAAATGTACAGGCTGCTTTTAGAAGTGGGGATTCATGTGCTATTTTTGCCTTCTGATCAGAAATTAGTGTAGTGCTACTAAACTAGGAATTGAAATTGATTAAATTGTGATATTTACACAGTAACTATATATAACTTTTTTTTTTTTTAAAACAAATTAAAACTAAGGTAAAGCACAAATTTATTGCTTGTCAGATTTAATGGAGCGCACTGGTTAACATCAGTTTTCATGTCTTCCCACAGATTCTCAATCAGATTGAGGTCTGCACTTTGACTGAGCCACCCTAACACATTGAGTTTCTTGATTTTGAACCATTGCATCATAGCTTTGGCAGTATGCTTAGGACCATTGTCCTGTTAGAACGTGAAGCTCTGCCCCAGTCTCAAGTCCCTAGCATACTGTTTTCTTCTAGAATTGCCTTGTATTTGGCTCCATCCATCTTACCCTCAACCTTGACCAGTTTCCCAGTCCCTCCTGATGAAAAGCGTCCCCACACCACGATGCTACCAATACCATGCTTTGTAAAGTTTCCAGGCTGTGGTTGACCAGTGAACAACTCATATCTGAGCTGTGGATCCCTCCAGTTTCTTGTGAGATGGCCTCTTGGTTGCTTCTCTGATTATTGCTCTCTTTACATAGTCACTGTCTTTTACCTGACACCTTCCTCTAGGCAGAGTCATATTCTTTCCATGATTTTAATAATGGAAAAGTTCAAGGGGGTGAAATACTTATGCATGACAATGTAAATTCAAATGAAACGCCTGTTTTGGCTCCATGTTCTGTTTGGGTCTTCTTGGTATAATAATCATAAAATCTAGTTCTCTGTAGTCCCATTACACTACAGTCTAGTGCAGGCCTTCCTATTTCTACTCCAACACCCTGCAGCTCCTTCCCTAACATCTGACCCTACTAAATCTAGCTCATAGTAGTTTCTGAACATTAGAAACAGACACAGATGTGGACTAAACGTTCTGCTGAACCTGGATCTAGGTGCTTTGTATGGAATGTGTGGATGACATAGGATGCTTTCAGCACTTACCTGAATCATACTTTCAAACTGATACATGCAGAGACCCAATTCCGCCATGCTGGGTTTGAACAGTTCCCTTAGACGGTAATCCTGCATGAGCTTTACAAACACACAGAATGCCTCCTCTTCTGGCATCTAACAAAAAAAACACAAAAACCCATAAAACAGCTCTCTAGATTACAACACCTACATCGCTACATCATTACAGCACCTAGATTACAACACCTGCATCGCTAAGTCGGTGTGTCTGGATAAATTTACAAAAAAAACAATATACAAACCACAATTGTATATTGAACAGGTTAACTTAGACAGTTTGGTCCAGACGTGGAATATAATAGGTTTAATATATATAGGTTTATAACTGTGGTCACCTGCATGAGCAGCAAGCCGACGATGAACGCGCTCCCCTGGCAGTATCCTACTTCCCTATCCACCAGTGAGTAGGCCTGCAACAACAGGAAGTGAGCCCAAATGAGTGTGTAAGTCACAAAGCAACTCACTCTTAACAGCTTTAAAAGAAACAGTCTCTGACTCAAGAAACTTAAGAGTAAAGACGGCAGTCACTTGCCATGTATGTCTGCACAACCACCTAAACTGGGCAGTTAAGTAAAACCGAAAAACACATGTTAGCAACAGAATCAAATTATTAGACAGAATATTCTAATAAATTAAAGAAATTTAATTGTGCTTATAAACTAAATGAGAAATCCCAGACAGACACAATATACAGTGTGTGTCTTTACAAATTACAATGTTCTTATGGTCACATTTAATTTTAAACACAGTGGGCCTCATTTATCAAACTGGATACGAACAAAATAATTCATAAATCATTTGAACAAGCATTTACATGAGAAGTGTGGTATTCATGGAAATCTAGTTAGTTCAGAAAAAAGATCTTCATATCCCATGAGAGCTCCTGAGTTTGCACAGTATAAATTTACATATAAGAACCTTAACAGGTTTCAAATTGTATAATGGCTGTAAAAATTTTTATATACAATATATTATGTTGACAAGTTTAAATAGCTTATTTATTACAACAGTACACACACATTTAGTGAAAATCTTTAGAGAGACTCAGTCATTTCATGTTAATATCTTGAAAGGAAGCAATCTAGGCCACGAAGTACAAAGAAAATCAGCGTTATTGAACACTGTTTAAATGTGACAGGCGTTTTTAGTTCGGTTTGGCATGAAAACATTTACACACAACTTTAATAAAAGACTGCTAAATGAGAACCACTGTTACCACAATATAGTCAAACCTATCCCTACTGTCTGGCAGCCCTGCTGTTTAAGCACCTTACTGCCTTGCTTTATTCACAGGTTTATTCAACTAGAGCAGTGTGATGAGTCAAGACCTGAAAGTGTGTTTATCCTGAATCAGCTGGAATAGAGGGGAAATTAGACAGGAACTAAGCAAGACACTGTCAGCAGACAACAAAGCTTCAGTCAACAAAACAAAGAAAAGATGATGACAATAGGAATTGTGTGGTCTGTAAGAAGAGTCTTTCTTTGAGGTTGCTAAAATGCAGCATTAGCTATAATAAGGACCGTTTAGCTTAATATGTCAAGTACCGTCGTGTCCACAGGTCCAGCATTTTTTTTCCAGGCATTAGGTTCCTGTTATTGTTAAGGAGCCAAACTGGTTTGGAAAACAGGTGGAGTAGTATAGGGGTTGAAATATAGATCAGCAAGAAATACTAGGTCTGTCTGTCTAATGAATACCTCTACAGGCTTTAAAGCTTTTATTATGGGACCAGGATATGCTCAGGTGTGGTTCTGACATTATTTATGATTACAGAACACATTAAATATGTGTACATTGAAATACTTGTGATGTGTTTAGCAACTCTGGTGCTAATTTGTTGGTTAGTGCTGTAATCTGTGATTGCTGTGATAAATTAATGGCTGTCTGCATGCTGAGGTCACAGGGGTTTCATTGCTAGCATAGTTACAATGGCATTACATAGAACTGATGACTTGTGAGACCAGTACACTTTGCATTGACAGCAACCTCATTCACATGTCATTATTGAGCTAATTCCAGTATGCTAAGTGACTTCCGCTGCCAAGGGTGACAGCAAGAAGCAGCACGTACTAAAGCAATTAAGTTCTGAATCAGTGAACTGTCATCAAAAAGCAGAAGAGTTGAAGAGAGCGCACCTTCATGACATTAAAGAGCACCTCCTGGCCCAGGCTGTCCTTCTCCTTGAAGAACTCGTGCTCGGGGTATGTGCGGGCGATGTCTCTGCGGATCAGCTTCTCGCAGGGTGACGTCATCTTCAGCAGTTCTGAGTACTGGTCCTTTATGGGCAGATTCTGGGCATTGCAGAGAAGCTGCCACACTATCGCCCGGAAGTGATGCGGGATGCCCTTCCTGACCAGTTCCTGTACAGAGGTGTGACACAAAGATACCTATGACACCATAGCTACAACTAGTGACAACTGCCAGGCGACATGAGAAGTGACTACCAATGGGAGCGAAAGACGGTCGGACACTTTTCCCCAGTGTGCAACATTACCCATATTTCCTGGTAAGGATCTTGGATGAGTTTAATGTTAGTGCATTAACAGCCTGTAACAGATTGTACAGTTAGCATAACTTACTATGAGAACACTGTTAATTACAATTTTTATTATGTTTGTAAATACTGACTGCTTTGATCGTGTAGTAATCACATCTGGCTTACTGAGTGTTGCTATATAAATGTATAACGTATTACAATCCCCATTAAAAAAAAATGCATGTGAGAAAGAAAACCATTTCATTAGCTAGGCAGTACAACTGAAACCATGGCAACCAGCAGTAAACTCGAGTCAGGTTAGAAAAGTGATTCAGATGATGTGAGGCAAAAAATCATTAAATTTAAAAATGCTCCCAGTATGAATTCATGTTTAACACTCATTAATAATAATTGTGCAAGAGCTTCTGCATACTATTTGCCAAGAGCACTGTGTCTCTTTCACGATAATGCACTTTCATGCTTCTAAATATAGCCTGGTCTGAGATGTTCAGAAGAGACCCTGAGTTTCCTGCACAACACTGCTGACACGACTTTATTAAACTGACGACGACAACACTGAATCAGGCTGCTAAGATCTACAGCTGGTCAGGGGCTGAGACTGAAGTCTACACACACACACACACACGGGCACACACACACACGGGCACACATGCACACAAAGGTGCACATGTAGACAAGCACGTGCACACACACACACATACATGCTCAGACACGCGTGCACAGACACATTCTTGTGCAGACACACACTCGTGTAGAAACACACAGGTTCCCACACACACAAGCAGGCACAAAAACATACACATGCAGGTTCGTCAGTGTAAAACATGAACAACACCTCATAGTGATTAATGACAAGTGGTGCTGCTGAAGGTGCAGAAATACAACAGCTTCTCTAATATCCTCCCCAGCCACCTCACACATGAAGAGTTAGGGGCAAAAAGAAGCGCAGTGCACCCAGTACACTTTTACCAGCACTCATGATCCAAGTGGGATTGCTATGATAGCAATGGTCATGTGAAGCATGTATACAGCAAGCTGCCAGTATACTGACTGTATATGCAATATTAGGGGTGTGGGAGTATGTTCATGCAAGACTTGGAAAATGACTCATGATGAGCAGGACCCAAATGTTATATTTGCACAGGAAAGTTAAAGTTTCGCCACTGACGAGAACATACACATTTAAAATGTGCTGGTTTTATGCAAAGCATGTTACAAGACAATACTACACTAAGCCAAGTATTACCATTAATTTAATGTGTGGCATGAAAACATCTTGTTGATGTATAATGACAATCTGAAAATGTAGTTAATTACATACTATATTTGAGGGTTTTTTTGTGGTTTTACCTTCAGCTGTTTCTCCTTTTTCTTGCGCACCTCCTCCCACTCGTTGACGATGCGCCCCCATAAGATCCACGAGTCCTCCTCCAGGTGCGAGAGGTTGGAAGAGGCCGAGGAGCTGGACACCAGCGAGGAGCCGCTGTTCCTCCGAGAGCCGTTCACTGAGCGCAGGGATTTACTGTCCGTTTCCAACAACCTGCAGAACAAAGCATCACCAGGAAGTGAAAACATCAGGCTTCTTTGCAAAAGTGCAATCATGGTCCCTTGGCTGTTTCTGAGATATTGATTTCCCAGCATGATAACAGGGACAGAAACGACAAACAAGACTGCAGGAGCAAACTAACTGTAGTGAAGGCGATGATGCCCTCCAAGGTGCTTTGATTTAGTACACTGAAGTCTGCTTATTTTGCATTATTTTGACTGGCAATACTTTCTCTTTGTGCGTTACTCCCAAGCATCAAAGATTTAATTTCAATTCAATTTAAACTGGAAGAAAAAAAAAAAAAAAGAAAAAAAACTTACCAAAAATGTTTTTTCAAATATTTTTACTCACTAAAAAAAATTTTCACCTAAACCATTGAAAAATACGGAAGGACCTCATTTGTACCAAAAATGATCACGCCACTGTAAAACTAGTTAGTACAAGACCAAACATTCAGACTGAGACTGTTACATCAGCAAAATACAGTTCCTTCCTTTTGATGGATAATCTTTGGTCGAAAGTTTACTGATACATTTGGTTTTTAGAGAATCGCTATTCTGACCTTTTGATAAAAATATAAAAAAACTGACAGACATGAGCTGATAAGATTACAGCTATTTCAAAGTACATTTACCAAACATTAATGCCTTTTAAAAACCAGCACTACTTTGTTACTCGGAAAAAAATAATACTTGATGAAAGAACGAGTCAAAATTAGATCATTTGAACTGGTGCTTGCATGCAGATAACATCTTTATTATATCCTTTCATCTCTCAATTGCAGGAAGAGAATAAGAGTTTATAGAATCCATATTTGATATTTTACAGAGGGGTTTAAAAAAAAAAAAAAAAAGGAAATCAGTTGCCCAGACACCCGGGACAAGCACATTTCATGCTGGGGCCATCCATATTAGCAAATATTTCCATATTTGCCTGGCAGACAAGTGGGTTCACCAACCAGAAAAAAACCTTATTCCTTACTGATTTTCTGGAAACACAAGTTTTAATTGGTGTGTAGCTATGTTTAAAGATCCATGTGCTTTATGGAAGCGTGACAAACCTCGATGCTGTAACTATAGCACGAGCTATTCATTCTGAATCCCACGGTCTTCTGCACTAGCTGGCTAGCTGATGACAGAACAAATAACTAAATGGATAATTTAGCTATCTTTTCTAAGGAATCAAAGTAAAATAAAATAAAAAAAAACCACAAAGATGTCAAAGCTATTCTGTTTACTACACAGCTCCATGGTGAAACATTGGCCAGCGGCTTTCTGACTTTTTGTTGAGGTTGCAAACAGGATGTGCTACATTAAAACTTTTCTGGGCAACCAAGACATACTCTTACTTACGCGGTATGATCAGATAGCTGACATATTTATGATTTTCCACTCCTGCTATAGGGCTTACCTTCTGTAAATTTTTGTGTAATGTGCCAAGGTGTTAACAGGCTTTTGCACTGAGAATGTAAACAGTCAAAGCTGCACAGCAAGACTGTAATAGCAAGTCCCGATTGATCTCAGTCTTTTTAAGGATTGTACAGCAGGAAAGTGTAAACATGGATGAATTAAGATAATTAATGAAGAATTAATTGGTCGCACACATTTTTGGAGAATCTTCTGCATGTGAATATCTCCTTTTACGGACTGACACACTGATTCACTTATGAACACCAGTATACCCCTGACCATGACATGACAGTCCATTAGAGATAACAGAGTACTACTTCATGAGTGTATATACACTAACATTTCAGATATAAACAGCTGAATGTTTGGAAATAGAAGCTGTTTGACAACCTGAGGGTGAGCTGGCTTACAGTCACTCAAAGCTGCAGGTAAACAGTATTTGTAGCTAGCAGGGCCAACCCAGGCTCTGTTGGTGCTCTAGGCAAGGTTTTAGATTTTTGGGTAGTCACTTTTTATACAAAAACTAAAGAATCTCTTCTGAATTTGAGAATTGTTTCGAAACTGCACACGTCTGGACTTCTTTGCAGCACAGTCATCAATGATTGCATAAAAAGAGAAATTTGGAGACACATCATGATTGATGCTGATCACTGAGTGCAGTGAGACGGTCTTGGGCCATGGTTGACCTCAAGTACATTTCAATCAGTTTGAGCTTTGAAAAGCTCCTCTGCAGCTGCCACAGTCACCGAGACAGGCAAAGATATCCTCAGTGCCACCCACTGAGGGCAGATTTCTTGCAGTCGCTTTTCATGCAAAAAGTCTAGAATCTCCATGGTGGTCATGTTGGTTGATGGTAACCAGCCAGCTATCTAGCTACTTAGTCGAATTAGCCTCTTACCCATCATCACCAGTTTTGAGCATAGACTGGAAAATGACATACCTAAACTTAAATGATTGCAATTCATGAATGCTTAGACTATAGGCCTAATCATGTTTTTTTTTTTTTTTATAAAAGACACTTAGGAGTTTTTTGGTGACGTGAAAGCAAGCAGCAATATAACTGAAATTAAGCAACATTCTAGAAGCTTAATGTTTAATTTAAAGAAAATACACAGCATTTAACTTGCACCAAAATTAAACAAACAAACAAACAAAAAAATGGCCCACAGAGTCCGTGCTAGGTTCTATATAATCCATTTAAAATTTTTTTAATTTTTAATTTTATAGAATTTTATTTCTTTTATTATTCCTAAGGTGTATATATAGATATAGCTTTAACTTTTCTTTCTTCCTATCATTAGTCTTTAATACCTGCACTTTAACTGTCTGTGAGCTGCTGTGATAAGTGAATTTCCCCACTGTGGGATCAACAAAGTTTATCTTACCTTATCTTATCTTAAAATAGTAAGTAAACATCAATGGCTGAAATGAACAGACGTTAACTTATGATTCTTACCTCTATATTGCTCTTTTTTCTGCTCTTCTTTTTTCACTAATTTTTTCAACATACGATGAGAATCTGATTATGTGTAGCATATAATCACGTAGTGCTAGAGGCATAACTAACGCGTATGCTAACGGCGCTGGCATGCATAAGTAATGCGTTATGGCAATGTATCAATCATGTCATGATGCAGGCAGTGTGTAAAATAATCCAACATGACTTATGTTACGAGTTGTCAAATTTTTTTTTCGTTGATGTCAACTTGATGTTATTACCACTTAAATTTAATCAGTACTGAACGGATGTTAATTGGCACAATTAATTTTGCTCAATACATGGGTAGAGGGGCACACAGTCGTCACGAGAGGGTGCACTTCTGACCCAAAAAAAAAAAAAAAAAAAAAAGAAAACCCTCTCATGTGGCACCCCTCTGTCTTGCCCCCTAGGCAACCGCCTATGTCGCCTATGTGACGGACCGGCCCTGGTAGTTAGATCCAAGTTCACAATTTCCAGAGCCACATCCATTTTAAAAATGTAAACACACTCTTGTATTCCCATCAACTATAGAACAGGCTATATCAAGTGCAGGGCAACGTAAATATGAGTCGACAATATAGCTAGCAGGCTCTAAGCTTCTTCCAATAAATAGATATAGAAAAACAAATAAAAGGGGTAACACTGATAACATTAATATTATATATACAAATAGTCTTGGCCTAAGAAGCGCTGAACGTTTGTACACTTTTCTGGCCACAACCTTCAGAATGTTCAAGGCTGCAGTCTGAATTGCATTCCATATTTCTGTGTACCAGTTTCCAGCAGAAAAACAAAACAACATGATATAATGAGCTTTTTGAAACAAGATATACACTATATGGCCAAATGTATGAGGACACCTGAACATCACAACCAGATGTGCTTGCTGAACATCACTTTACAAAAAACCCCTTTGGTGTTATAATAACCTCCATTCTTCCAGGAAGGATTTTCACTAGATTTTGGAACATGGCTGAGGGGATATGTGCTCATTCAACCACAAGAGCATTAGTGAGGTTGTCGCTGATGTTGGAAAAGAAGTCTTTATAAATCAAGCTTTGTGCACAGGGGCATTGTAATGCTGGAAAATGTTTGGGCCCTTTAGTTCCAGTGAAGGGAAGCTGTAATGCTGCAGCATACAAAAACCATTCTAGACAACTGTGTGCTTCCAACTTTGTGGCAATAGTTTGAAGAAGGCCCACATATGGGTGTGATGGTCAGGTGATTCTTAACCACATATTTTAATGAAACATTCCAGACTCTAGTGACACAACAGGTCTGGCTTGCAAGATTAATATGCAAATAACAGTGTTTTACAAAAAGTGAATTCAAAAAGCTGAAGCTCAAATTGTAGATTGTTTATAAAGTTAAGCCAGCATCGCTGTTTAAAGGGCCACACTGGCTGGCAGCAGGCTGGCCTTACAGACACACAGGCTATCAGCGTGCAGCTGAATGAACTCAGTACCCACACAGAGCATACACAAACGCGCACACACACACACACACACACACACAAACACACACACACAAACACACACACACACACACACACAAAAGCCATGGAAATCTGATCTCGGAAAAAGAGTGGGGGCCTGCGCTCCCAAGCTGTGAGTCCGGTTACAGGTTTGATGAGAGGCACTGAGGGCGACAGAGCTGAAGGAACCATTGCATGTTGGGAGTATTTCAGTGATCTCACAGACTCTGAGTTCTAGTCTTGACAAGTGGAGCACAGCATATGCAACGTCTGAGTTAAGATATTAATTATCTAACTGTGTTCAGTTTTTTTATTCCATCAAAAAAACAACAGTAGACTAATTAAACCTGCACATTAAATTTACCATAACGGACTTCAAGCTAATGTCAAGTTATTGAAGCCTACATTCAAAAAGGTCCATGTGTCAGTTTTATCTTAATAAATGCACTTGGCTGCACTTATTAAGCAATAACAGCTGGTCAGTAAAAGCCACTGAAAGCAATGTGCTCTATCAGGACAAGGAAAAAAACAGTATATTAATAGAAATACATACACTACATACAATATTATAAAAAGCCAAAAGGCATAAATATGCGTATTGGAAAGTAGATTTGAAGGATGACAGAATGTACTCTTTATAATGATAAGCCCGCAAAGCCAATGTATCTTTTCATTTAGGCTTATTTTAATCTGAATACTGTTTAAATGAGATTTTACCAGAGTAGAAGTTTATCGTGGTACTACTAATCCTCTTAGACTTTGCTATAGGGGGCAGCATTTGGACTTAAAAATATTTCAGTGTTCTGTTCAATTCCGTAAAATACTGCCAAGCAGAACTCGACACACCAGTGGAGGCAATGGGGATGCCTCGGCACCCAAAAAGTCTAGTCCTTCTTGTTACTCATTTGTGTGCTTCAAATACCCATAAAATCTACTTACAGGAAGGAAGCTACTAAAACAAAAAACTATTTCACACATTTGACTTTGCTGTGACCTTGACCCTGTTTAGATCGGTTCTAAAATCGGTTGGTTACTTTAATAATTTCATACAATTTCTACAAATATTCAACCAAATTTTCTTGAAATATCGCGTTAACTACTGATACAGATGCTTCTGAATGCTGTTAATTTCCATGAAGAGCTCTGCCGCATGACGGTTATGGTGTGATACAATCTACTTTGTCACATTTAGCCAATCAGTTAACAGTCTCCCATTTTGAAAAAGCCCTCTCTGTTAATTCAGTATAGCCAAATACACATAACTGTCATATGAACACCTGATTTTTTGCACACACGTCAGAACTGTATTTAAAAAAAAAAAAAAAAAAAAAAAAAAAAAAAAAAAAAGTCAGACTGCACCTTGCTATTAAACCCCGCTTTACACCTGATAGCATCCAACACAAATAAGTAAGATTAAATAAGAAACCCACTGAACATGTTTCACTTATTTAACAGAGGCATGAGGCATCTATGCTCAGAAATATGCTTCTAGTTTATTACAATTCATGTTTTACTCCATACAATAAATAAACACTTCTGTCCTTTTCAGCAGGTCCAGAGTGCATTAAACATGACCTGGCTCTACAAATGATTCACCTCTGGTTAAACAAAGTAAAGCGCGAGTTTTCACTCGGAGTCAAACGCAAGTGGCTAAAGATCTATCCTAACATTTTATCCTAGCATTTTATCAACAGGAAACAATTATCTGACCAAGTAGAAAGGAAGCAGAAACAATAAACAAACCAGGCAAACAGAAAAGATAAGAATCAACTGATATTCAGTATTTTGCCTGACCATGGCTAATAAGAATAAAGAAAGTCAAATCAACATGACGATGCGTTGTATGATCGCAGTTGCATACTGCAATTACACAAAAACACAAACAAACCCTTGTACTGCATTGTTGATATCGGTGTAGTGACTGTCATGTCTCAGTGCCATTTTGATAGCGCTGTCATGTCATCATGGTAAAACAGCACTGTGTATTGTTTTGAACTGTAAAAAAGTAAAAAAAAAAAAAAAAAAAAAAAAAGTTGAACCGTTATCATATATCACAAACATTTAGAGAAAAAATAAACAAAGTACTTCACTGTATATTGACACTAAATAATATCAAATCAGCCAAATGGCCAGGTAATTTCATGGGTTATCTATGAAACTTATATTTTCAAAATATTTGGAGTTAGTTAGGTTCTCACCAGGTCGTTTAGATTCTCATGCTGCTGTGCCGTTGCTTTTAATGCCAAGAGAAACTGCGCATCAGTGTCTGTATCTCTCTTAAGCCAACACACAAGGTCTCTCTCTCTCTCTCTATCTCTCTCTCTCTCACACACACACACACACACTCTTATCTAAAAGTGAAAAGACCTTCAACCTGTGCGCCACAAGAGCAACATGTCTACCACAGTTGTGTGTGCACAGTTGTGTGTATGTGCATGTCTGTGCAGCTCATGCCCATGTCCAATATGTACTGTCTGTCTGTTTTTCATGCTTTAGCTCTCCGGAGCTAGTGCCCTACTTTCAGAGGAGAGAGAGAGAGAGAGAGAGAGCAAATGTGTACTTTTAGCTGTGTGTGGGCGCTTCACTCAGCGTATCTAATTTACCATAATCACTGATCCTGTGTTCCATCATCAGAGGAAATCTGCGACACAGAACACACTGGGCACATGCTGTCCTCCTCTATAAGTGAGAGAACCCGGAGAGTCTAAATGCCCTCACTAGTGCTTTAATAAATTTAAAATTTAGACAAGTAAGGTGTAATAAGAGAATTACTGAGGTTCAAATATAGAGTAAACACACAAAAAAGACACGTTTTAAACAATTGCTTGTTCAACTGACACTTCTTAACCGAACATGGACACTAGCAAGGTGTCTGCGTATTCGTACACAGCAGGCTAAGACTGCTTCCCATGATGCCCAAAGCATTGTAGAATTCAACTCCAGTACTCCTGGCACGGTGAAGGATATTTGTTTACTGTATCAAACAGGGAGGTCTAACTGCCTAACTGCTACTTCATCCACTGGTTTCAGGTTGCTAAGCAGAACCAGCTATGACTAATGCATAACTTTAGATAGCAGCACTACCTCAGCACTATCAAACCAGCAACGGTAAAGAGAAAGCAGACCACAAGTATGACTCATCTGTGGTTCAGGGATTCCCCAATACACTCTGTGTACTTCCCAGGGATTTCATATTGATTTTAAACTACAGTGCAAAGGACTTCTTCGTTACCAAAAAAAAAAAAAACCAAACAAAAAAAAAACATGATTACTCAGTCAGTCAGGGGACAGAAATCCTGCTGAGTCACCAAGACAATCCTGTAACAATAAATGTGACAGCGGTATCAGGTCAGATTTGGCATAAAATTTAGACGCAAAAGAAGTCCAGCTACACAGTGACTGGGAGGAGACACAGCCAAAAGGAACAGAGAGAAAGTGTAAAACAACTGCACTAACGCTGCACTAACACTATCCAGTTCATGCCAAACCATTTTTTTTTGATAGACTGGAGAACAAAACATACAGGAACATCAGAAATGACCCAGTGTTATACCTTTGTGCTCTATATTATATTTTAGCTAGGTAACTAGAAGTAGCAGGGTAGCTGCTTCTTACAACCCCTGAGATGTATATATCTTGATTATATCTTCCTCCCTTACATTCAGCTTTCAATCTTTTTCCCTTCAACCAGAGCTTATGTTTTAGCTAGTGAATGTTAGTTGACTCGTTCATTCTGGAGGATACGTGGTGTCTATGATATCGCTGCATGAGCACAGTTGCTGATTGATAAGGCAGTCACAGTGATCGCTAATCAGCTGACCACAGCTACAAGACAATGATGTTGAGAGGTTCTGTTCTTTAATCTGGTATTCAGATATGTGACAGTCACACTGATGTACCCAATGAAGTTTTTTTAAAATTCTCATAACATTTATGTTAAGTGTGTTGGTGCGACATGAAGCAGAGTTCCTGTTACCACCCCAATGTGGATTATTTACCTATAATAGCATGACCTGAAGTGTTTTATTGCTGTTACACCACAATGATTTGCCAACAATTATATAATTTTTAATTTATAATTAATGACATCATGCTTTTAAACAATTTGCATCCGCAAGACAATTTAGTTCCTGTTATCGCTTAATTTATAGCCACTATAAATCGTCATTCCTTCACCAGCCTCTCTTCTTTTCGCCGTCATTAAGTTAATAAGACAAAAACACAGCTCGTCATGTTACCAAGAAACTGGAAAGAGCAAACTCCTCTGTCCTGAAGACACTCCCATGCCTGTTACAAAGCACTGACACCGAAGACTCCCTCCATAAATGTTTAATAAACCTGTCCTCCACCATATCCACAGTTTTTTAAATTATGTGTAGTATCTCCCATATAAGTCCCTGTGAATGAGCTGTTAGTATTAAAAACAATAACATACTGGAGCAAGCACGTTAATATAAATCGTTCATTTATGTTACAGCTGGAACTACGTTCAGAGATGCGCTGTTACAGAAAATGAAGCCACACCTTGTGATTTGAGAATTCAACAACGCTGTGTTACATTCCTTTTTTAAAATGACTGAAAACCCTCAAATACACTTTACTACATCTTTCTAAATTCAGGACGGTGTTGATTAGATGTCGAGCTGACTCGGATGTGTTAATTCAGAGAGAAAACTACATGTGGCAGGAATGCAGTTCAACACTCTCAGCATGTGCAGCTGCAGCAGGGTATAAAGGAAAGAGTCCCTGAAAGAAGTCTCAATCCTGACACGTGTGCTATACTGAGGCTGCACTAGATCTGTATGAGTGCAGCAGGTGGATAGAACTGTGTTAAATCATGATGTTTGTGCCACATGAAAAAAACCCAGCTGTGGTCAGGGCTTCCTCTGCGTAGCTGGGGTCAGAGGGCAGATGGCCTGAACACCAAGCCTATAGACACACCAGGGCAAAAATCAAAGGTCAAGCCAGGTCAAGAGACCAAATCCAATTGGACACACAAAGAGATAGAGCAACACAGAACATTATCTTTTACGGGATGGTCCGTTTCCCTCACAAGAGGGAATATTCCCATCCTAGAAAGTTGCTGGCTCTCCTCTGATAAGGAATGCTATTATAGAAGAACTAATTCTACATTCCTACACACTGCTCTTTATACTGCTCTGTAAACATTTGTAAGAATCAACATTAAGCTAGCAGACAGCCCAAAGAAAAACTGAGGTCATTCTCCATTAACATTAGGCTACACTGCTGTCTGAGAAAGAGTGTTTTTCCTTAAAACACACACCACATCATTAATGATTTACCTCAGAGCCCTGTTCTCTGAAATCCACTGGTAACTTGATACTGGTAGAAATCAGACTTTGTTCGTTTAACTTATTCAGACTATATAGTTAACTATAGATCAGCTTTAACCCACTGCCCATTCACTATGTATTTAACACAATTCTTGATGAAATAGGAAATCACAGTTTTTAAATTAGAATTGAGATCAATTCTTTGGCCAGTTTTGTAAGGGACAATTCTTACATAATGTACATATTGTAAACATTATAACACGTTATTTGGTAGGTATGTGACGATACACTAAAGCCATGGTATGAGACACCTCCCAAAACAGGCTTCATGAGATGATACTGACACGAAATGATACTGACACAATTAATGCATAAAATTGTAATACATTTATTTTGTAATGACAACAAATCAAACCACTGCAAAATCAATATAAGAAAAGTAGATCAGGATTTATAATAGAAGGCGGAATTAACATCTTATTTTAATCTTTTTCAGTGTTAAATATTTCATAGCAACATTATTAATATGACTGGTGGAAGATTGTGCCTTAAATGTTTAGGCTGAATAACAAATTAGTGTTATCACCACTCCTACTGCTGTCTGACATCCACGTGAAATGCACAAGCACGTCAAACTTACCAACTGAACAAGACAAATAAGAAAAACCAATCAAATCATGATTTTATTTTGTATATTTCCTCATCCCACCAAAATTAATTTCTGGTTACGCCACTGCCATCACAACACACAACGTGCTTCCTAATCGATTTTATACGTAACTGTGATTTACATGGAGTGCAACAAACAGGAGTTGATTTTAACCTGCGTTTCAGACCGTGGTCAAGCCAGCCACGAAAGAAACTGGAGTGCATGTATATACGGTAACTTCCTGTCTGTGCTATGGATCTGCTGTGAATTCAGGAGAGTGTGAAAACGTTGAGCAGTATTGCACTACAGGCCATTTTAATATTATTTTTCCAAGTTCATGTGAGCCAAATGAAACAAGGCTGCAGGCCGGATGTTAATAATACACTTGTGTTTGACACACGTGCCGTAACACTGTTTTCTGATTAGCTTAACTTTTTGGACTATTAAGTAAGCATACTTCAAGGCAGTTAGATTCCCACTCACAAACTTTGCTCTCTAGGACCTCTGGTGCTACATTTGATATACATTTGACAATACTGCAACTTTTGAGACAGTGATATTCTGTCTCATGCCTATTATTTTGTATAAAACATTAATCATATTAGGGTACTAAGTGCACCATGTGTTCTCCCAAAGCTAAAAAGAAACCAGCAATATCATTAGTCATAGTCCATGGCAAAGTGTCCAAGAAAGCAAAATTGTGTGTGGTCTCTGGTCGAGAGGACTGAGGTTACTCTTTCTCCCATCAATCATATTGACACTAATCAATCGTGCGCATCTGTGAGTTCATGTATGTAGAATAGGGCAACTAGCAATTTCCTCTGAGTGTGTTCAGCTGCCCTGTGACGTATCATGTTTATTAGGTTGAAAACATGCAGTGGCTCCACGTGTCTCATGTGCCAGCCTTCATCCTCCCCAGTTGGTAGATGTCATGTGATAGTGTAGCGCTAGCTAGTGGGTGGAAATTGGCAAAATACCAAAAAAACAGGCAGTAAAATGTGTTTCTGCTCTTCTGCTGATAGCATCGCTTAAGCCACTTGTGAGTGAAATCTTGATAAATGTGCTCTATTTGTAACGTGTCACTGGCAAGTTTTGAGCAAGATAGTACACATAGCCATGACTCAATTTCTCCAATCATTCATTTACTCACCATTTCTTTAGTAATTGGGAATTTACTATGCAGTCTATAAATTAAATATCTGTTAAGGGCAAATTTGCTGGCCGGCTTGGTCACTTTAAAATTCACTCACAGCTTCCCTCAAATAGTTTTTTTTTTTCCCTACAGACTCACTGCTCCTTGAGTGTATGCATGAGGTCTACAGTGATTGGTCACAATGAATAAGATGGAATTGTCACGCACTGTTTTATACAATGGCCGCATGAGTGCAAATGTAAAATCCACGCTGCTCTTGAATTGATTAGAAACAATTTTCAAATTATTAGATTTTCCAAAGATAAAATCGGCCAAACTGGATTACAAACAGAAGTGAAAAAGACTGTGTCTGTTTCGCTATGACATGTAATTATGTAAAAATGGTCAAATTGTGAGAAAAGTACAGTTAGCCATCGATGTTTTAGCAGTGCGTTTGTTAAACTGTCTCCTTACCCAACATTTCATCATTTCCCCTCCACTCTTGATTATAAGGATACTGCTCTCAAATCAAATCTCTGCTGTGCTTTTTGAGTGCTACAAAAGTAGCAAGTGTTAAAGCACAAGTTGATTTACATCATCACTGATTACAACCACCATGAGAGCTAGGATTTTAAAAACATGTACACCACACACACACACACACACACAAAGCTCTTTTGTATGGGTGTGACTATGATTTTTTTTTTCTTCTATTAGCACAGGAAACACATTGTACATTGGGCAAGCCTGCTGCCTTTTCCACTTTCATTAGTGAACATACAGTATGCCCAAATCTAATTAATTTACATGCCAGCTTGATTCTGCTGTTATGTCACTTCTTAGGAAAGTGTTTTTCCAGTCAGCTCCTGTCAGCTTATTAACACCTCACCTATTTCTGGTTCTGATGCCACTACGCTTAAAACCCTGCAGTTATCTCTAGGCTCTAAACAGCCAGGCTGGAACACTGTCCTACAACCTGCCCTTCATTATAAAACTGAGGCATAATGAACAGAGTCCATTCTACCAAGACCTCTTGACTGTTGTATTTCAGCATCATTTCTCATGACACACTGCAAGCATGCATCCATAGACACAAGATGAAATCGCTGCATGCTCCTTGTTGGATTACCAATGAAAGTTTCAACTGAGTTTGTTTGGAAGTAAAGAGCAATGCACAAGCCATTCACAACACATTGAGCAGCTCTAATGCTAGACTTTTACCTCTTTCTGAATGAAAATGAGCATCTATGCTAATCAAAACACACTGTTTATAGGCTAAAAATATGTTTCTAAAAATACAGATGTTTACCTGTTATTTTGCGGATGTACACAGACATCAGTATTAGCTGTACTAGCTGTTGTAATTCAGGGTTCGGAGCAGCCATAGACCAAGATTGATTATCGATTATTAGTGATTACTTTAGAGGTGAGAGTATGAAATAGAGACAGAGCGAGTGAGTTACAGGCGCTGAGTTGGTGCAGACACCATAATAGAAAATAGGTTTTTAGCTCTTTCATGGCGTTCATTCTTTCTTTTTTTCTATCACATCACACTCTCTGTGGATCACAACATGTTGTTTTCTCACATAGGTGTTCCATACTGGTATAACGTTACGGAAAAATGCATACCTTAAGTAGATTTACAGCAAGTATAGCCAATTAACCATCGTACCCCTCACTTCTAGATCATATGCGTGACAGCCTGCACATGGTCAGATTTTGACATTTTCTACTATATGTTGTTCTCAAAACTACATGTTTTCCTGAACTGAAATATATTTCATCAATATTTTTTTTTAAAGCTTTTAAAGATCTTATTCCACAGTTCCATTGAAAGATGCCTCACCTACCTCTACATTTACTATCTAATCTGCTTAGGGAAAAACATTAATGTCAAATGTCAAATTAGTTGCTACAATATCAGCAATAATAGGGGAAATGGTAGCCGGAAACTGGAGGAGGTATCATAAGTATGTGCATGTGTGTGCTGTGAAGAGACAAGGTTAGGTGGGATTAATACCAAATTATATCAAAAAATATATATACATTTATTATGGAATGAGTCTCAGTCTGATCACCTGAGGAAAACATCATCTGTACAAAGTGTGTAAGTGCTCTTCTCTGCTTTGATGATGATGTGATGGCGCAGGAGCATTGCAGATATTTTGACAGCTGATAACTGGATTACAAACAGAAGTGAAAAAGACTGTGTCTGTTTCGCTATGACATGTAATTATCTAAAAATGGTCAAATTGTGAGAAAAGTACAGTTAGCCATCGATGTTTTAGCAGTGCGTTTGTTAAACTGTCTCCTTACCCAACATGATCTTTGCAGGCCACCAGCCAAGATTAGAAAGTACCCTAAATAAAAGATTTTCACATTGTTTTGGGAAATGTGTGCTTTCTGAAAGTGTAGACGTCAAAGTATTATTAGCAGAAAATCTCAATTTTATTCACAACCTGATTTTTCGGTATTTTTGGATGTCTTCCTGAATTCAGCCATAGCATCTTCCAATGATTTTTTTTTCCCCCAGGTCGCTTCACACGTGTTTAACGTCTTTTACATTAAAGGAGTAACATAATGATCAACAGACTGTTCATACTATTGCTTAATTTATATTTATTATTATAACATTTATTTTCTAATAACTTTTTTTTTCCTAGTAACTTATTACTTTCGTCATGTCTATGTCAGCTGACACTTTCTTTTTTTTTTTTAAGTTTCCCTGACAGCGGTTAATTTTAGAAAGGGGGAAAAAAGACTAAAAAGAATTTTATGACACATAAGTGATCAGGATACACTTAGCATTCAACACACTACTAAGTACTGGTGTGAGCCCATATTAAAGCCATCGGTTTTCTATATTTTTTCATAACACATGGATTGTTATTTTTCTCCCTTTAGACATTCAAATTAATTTCTGACAACACTAACGCCCACACACATACATTCTGCAGTCTGTTACCCCCCAAATCCTTCACACTGCCAGATGCCCTGCACCACCATCTGCACTCTCACACACATCACGTATGTATATCCACACACAGAGTACACAGAGGCCTTGTGTATGTCTGGCATGTTCATGCATACTGGACATACACATGTATATACACACACAGCATTGTACAGCAGTTCCTAAGCCTGTTTTCTCATAAACACACAAAGAGACTATTGGTTGAAAACTGGAGAAAAGTAACAAAAGGGAAAGCCGAAGAGCTATTAATCCCTCTTGTAGACAGTGCTGTGCTGTTCTCACTGACACAGGCAACACAAAGCTTTCATACACCGGACGCTCCACCGTGTTAACACCATGCCACATCAAGGAGAGCTCACTCCAAATTTAGTTGTCATGAGTAGAGGTGTTACTATATACATGCAACACAACGTGCAGGCAAAGGAAGTCAAATACACACTACTCTAATCATCACTATCAAGGCCCAAATAAGAGTTTATGTCTGTAAGTGATGCATTTACAAGAAGTTGTTTTCTATTATAGGCTAAAATGAATGCTAAAACTATGGAATGCTTCACTGTATTAAACAAAAAAATTACACTTCCATGTGTATATATATATATATATATATATATATATTTTCACACGCACATTATTTTTATATACATACATACATACACACCTGCCAAACATTGCCATGTCATGGAAAATGTTTGGGCCTCTTAGTTCCAGTGAAGGGAATCTGTAATGCTACAGCATACAAAGACATCCTGTACAATTGTGTGCTTACAACTTTGTGGAACAGTTTGGGGAAGACCTACATATGGGTGTGATAGTCACATGTCCACAAACATTTGTCCATATAATGTATATCCTTGATTACACAGGGGAGGAGAGACCATAAATTCATTAGCTAACACAGCAGGGAAGTAAAAACTCCAGTGTGCTGTCAGTCTTATGTTTTGGATGCCCAGAAACTAACTAGGCTAAAACATGGTAACTTAATATAACGATTTATATGGCAAGCTAGTTTGCTAGTTAAGTGCATTAATCCTTACTAAGGCAAAAGAAAGTGTATATGATCATTGTCCTCTTCTAACAAAGAGTCATCGACAAAAGGTCAGCAAATCATTGCCTAACGTTTCAGCTGTAAGCTGTGGTGTTCACACTTAAAAGATATTATTAGCGCCTGGCTAGCATATTCTCTCGACATGTTTACCCATGCTGTGAATATGTTTTGAGAGTTATAGGACAGCTTTACACTGGACGTAATTTTGCTCAATTTAATCCACATACCTGCGTGTTCCTGATTCTGAAAGCTTGTTTGTCACCTACAGTACAGTATGCATGTTAACCCACCTAATGAAAATCATCCGATCATCTGCCGGGTCGATGTTCGTAATGCAGCAGGTAGATTCAGAAGTAGTAACTTGCATTTTGGTTACGGTATCAGTGTGTA
Source organism: Pangasianodon hypophthalmus (assembly GCF_027358585.1). NCBI lineage: Eukaryota > Metazoa > Chordata > Actinopteri > Siluriformes > Pangasiidae > Pangasianodon > Pangasianodon hypophthalmus. Next base: position 19,997,845 of record NC_069711.1, read on the forward strand.
TCTAAATCACCATAAAGTTTAAACATGGCTATACACCAAAAGAAAACTTGTGTTTTGGAAAAGTCTGGTTGTTCTCTGGTTGTTAAATCTGGTCTGGTTGGTTTCTGGTTGTTAAATCTGCTTGTAAAATGGGCAACTAAAAATAAAAACCTACAGTGCGGACATGAAATTTGCTTAGAGGGCACACAGGCTACTGATTTGTCTACTCCTGGTACAATCTAATTACAGTTAAAAGCGATAAAACTCCTATTATTTGGCTGATCACTATCGACAGTGATCGGCAGGGGCATCTCCTTGGCAACTTGTCGACAGTGATAGTGTATTTTCTGTTACTGGGGCAAAGCAAAATACTATAGAATGACTCTGTGAAGGATCTTTCAAAATTTGATCCAACAATTTAAAATCTTCTTCACACCCTTTTTTTTAAGCTTCAGACCACCAAGTAGATCTGAAGAAATAGATTTTGCAAGCATAACAAAAATATTAATACTGCGCTAGGACGCTACGTGCAAGTACACAAACCTGAGGGGCCATTCTTCTCTCAATATCACCCCTTCTTCCAGATGAACATTCGCAGCTGTATCTCTATAGACAAGTAGGCTTGATAAATTTGCAACAGGAAAAATACATGGAGGCAGAGCACAATCTCTCACCTGTTCTGCTCCTCAAGCTTGGCGAGTAGCTCCACTTCATCCGGGCTAAGCTGGGTGGAGGACGGAGTTGAGGGAGAGAGGCCTGGCGAGGACAGTGAGACGGTGGACGATCCCACCACCGTGTGCAGTGAGGACGGAGTGGCCACCTGGCTAGCCATCTGACTGACCGTGTGCGACACTGAGTTCTTCACCCATGAAAGAGTTGAACTCAGCTTGCCGGCTACTTTGTCCGTCGCCACCTGTGGAAAGTAGATGGTTAGATATGAGCACACTTACACAAGTCTGGGTGCAAACTGTAGTCAATAACCTTGTTTTGAGCTATCATATCATTCATGGCTATATAAGGGGGTGCAGGATAGGCTTAAGCATTACCTTGCAGTGGAAACATTAGTAGCTCTGTCACAAGGAGATTTCATGTCTGGGCTATTAGTTTTTTATTTGGAGTTTAGAACAGACAAGTAGTTTCAATAACTATAAAAAGACGAAATTAGGCAAACCAAATCATGGGACAGGGCAGCACACCAGAGCTCTCATTGCCCAGTGGACTAGCTAATTAATTTATGATTTGTCCACCCTGAGCCCTAATGAATATGTTCATCCAAATAATCCTGATTCAGCTTGGACATGTAATGCCCTTTGAGCTGGTACATAGATGCCAAAGCAGAATACTGTACTCAAGCCTAAAGCTCAGCTTCTCAAGCCTCAACCAACAGATACGTCTGAATTTAAACACGCTCAAAATGAAACATGGCCTACTGCTACACTGCAAGTCTAGTTAGTAAAAATATTTTTAAGCAACTACAAAAATAGCAGGACTGTAAGTAAAGCATTTCGCAGTTGCAGAATGCGACTTTTTGGCAGTACAGTCACTTGTTTTGACCATACTTTAAGATCAGAGATTAAGAGGATATGAAAGTAGATATCCTTCTACTCAACTGAAAAAAGCCTGACAGCACCACCTCATGAACAGACAAAAGTTTTCATGTTACATATTAAGGTTCTTTGGTTTCTATAAAGCGTTACAGTTTATAATAGGAGTCTTCCGACTCTGTATTACCAGGTGTATGCAAATACAGGGCTAAAAATGTCCTGTATTAGATCTTGAAAAAAATGAAAAGGTACAGTTCTGCAGACACAGCAGGGCAGGATATGAGCTTGTATGGCAGATGTTTCAAGAGGAAGACTGTGTGAATGATCATCTCACACTGCTTGAAATGACCCACAATGATGTGTGCATGTGCATGTCACAGGAAAATAATGCACCATGAAGGAATGAAGTTCTGCTGAATAGCAGTATTTTAACTGGCCTACAGCGATTTGTGTATTCCTGGGTTCTAAACACTCTTCCTGGTCATGTGATGAATGCACTCATTCACATATTTAAGGATAGATAACATCATGTAACACTGCATGTAACACATCTTATTGTAATAATGTTGCTCATACAAATATGTAATATTACATTTACCTATTTTAATAATTGCTTAACTATCAGTATTTCTTTTTAAATAACTACATGAAGTACTGTTCTGAAGGTCACTTGTTTACTTAACACTAGCACAATAGCCCTTGAGAACTAACCAAAAAAAAAAAAAAAAAAAGTCAAACGGCCACTGTCATCCATGACACTCTACAACTAAGATGTTTAATTCTGGCCAGATTCCCAAAACAGATTGTCCCAAAAAAGTGTGCATAACATAAACAGAATAGAGCCATAAATAAACATAAACAAAAAATTCAAACTTATTAGCACACTCTTCAGTTATCCCGCGATGACGTTGAAAAGGAAAAGAAAATGAAAAACACAGTCAATATCTAGCATACATGTTATGGGGCTGGGCATTTCCTCAAGAGTAATTTCTGAATAAGGACTTCATCAAGACTCTGCGCCTACTGACACAGAAGCAAGCACAGCAATTTACGAAACAAAGACAGCTGGAAGTCAGCTGGACGTGTACCTTACAGCACACACTGAAACGCCACTGGCTCTGGAAACCACCATTACATAAAATATATCAACTTCCTCTGAAGTCAAAGATAGTGCTGTCTAGTGTAAGAGAGTACATTTAGCTAAACCAGTAACAGAAAATAATTCACTCGTCTCTGGTAGTCCTTTTAAGGCTACAACTCTAATGTAAACGGCTCCCAAATACTTAAGGTATTTCATGAAAAATCAAAGTCCAGCATATTATCCAAACTATTTACAATCCTTTCAAAAGAAGTGCATGCTTACCTAAAGAGCACCTCCTTCTTCAGTTGGACACTCTTAAACAGTAATTCCATCAAAGCTGAAGAGCAAAAATTCGTATAATGGGTAAAATGGGTTTGAACAGAGTTTAACAAGCCGTCTTCAATCCAGGACGTAAATACTGAGTATTCAAACCATCAAACACTTGACTGCCTTTCAGCTGAGGTTGTAGCCATTTGACAGGCACCTGACTGTCACGGTGTCACTTGGGATCAAAGTGCACACGGAGCGAGGGACCTGAGACAGACTGAGTTAATTAGACGATGTGTGCTAGCATCAGCCTTGACATTACATCTGAAGTGACTCTGAAGCTGGAATTAACCTGGCAGAAGAAAGCCCCGTGTGACGTTTGCAGTGTTACCAGTTAACACACACATCATGCCGGTAACCCCAGGGGAAGTGTGTCTTCAGATCACAGCCAGTTTCTCATTTGCAAGAAGCACTTCTGCGAATCTAGAGTGAACCAGCTTTTATTTCCGGACTACTAGTGAAAACTACACACATTGATCTTCGCAGTTGTAAAACCCACTGAAGAGACAACAGTACTCGCCCACTGAATCCCAAGAAACGATGGACTTTTACTCGAGTGGGATTTTCCGCTCCCTGCATGTTACTGACGAAGGAGAGAGAAAGAGAGAGGGAGAAAGAAAGTGCAGGAGGTGGGGCATGAACAGGACGCAAAACAGAGAGCAAAGTGCAGTTAGAAGGAGAAGTAAAGAAAAGGAAGATGCATTAAGCAATTAGCAGGACTTCTAAAATAAGCCAGTGTTTAGATGTACACCACAGGGCTGAGGAATATCAAGAGATAATATCAATAGTAATGAAATTATGCCACAATACACCTTTCTGAGTTATCCCAGGTATTTTCAGCATTTTTAAAACAATTACAAACTGGGACTGGTAGCAGCTGACACATTTTCTACAGTTTTATTGAAAGCAACACTACTGCTTTTTAGCAAACCTATATATAATCAGCTGCAGAATTATTGCCAAGGGTCTCAATTTGAGGTTTGCAGAGGAAGGCAGCATTTTCAGGTCACTAAATCTCCAAATCTAAAATTAGACCTCACCTCCAGAATACAGAAAAGAAACTAGTGAGTGGGCGAGCTGGCAAAAATATCATACGATTTTTTTTTTTCAGTCTTGCTCACGATCCACAATTTTTAATCACAATTATTTTTCATGTTGGTTTTTAGAACTATTTTGCAAGCAACCAACCTAACTTCCCTATTGATGAAACTATAGCTCTATAAGGAAATATAACCTCAAAGAAAAAGAATAACAGACCACTTAGGCACGACTCAACAAAATGTAAATAGAAAATCTTTCTAAAATGACAAGTCAATATATAGCACTTAGCACATTTAAAAATGTTAAATAAAACGTACATCGTCTCTAATGTGTTCAATATTTAGAAATGCAATAAATGGAAAGGTGAGTGAGTAGTGTTTAAATACTGCATGCAGTAGCTGAGCTGGTTTACATTTTATTTAATTTATGTATCATTGTTTTGGTTTTTATTTCGCAGCTCTCAATATTCAGAGTACAGCTGAGGAATAGTGGTGTTAGTAAAATATTTGCAACTCAGGCAGTCATAATGAGAAACAACTATTTTAAGAAGTCACTTAATATCCCCGTTTTGATGGGTATTATATCTTTGGCCAGGTAAAATGCCATGGCCTAAGTGATGTTTTCCCAGCACCTGCAGGTTTTCTCATAAGGAGTGCTTTTTCAAATGCATTTGTTTCCTTCAGCGCTGTTTCTGGCTGTGAGGCTGTTCATGGGCGCTCCCTACGTTATCTGGATTTCGGCATACTCTTTGGGGTGCTTTCTCGGTTAAATACATTTGCTGTGTCAAATTCACCAGTCTTGCCAACCATTGTTTGCACCATGGCCATTATGTAAAATCCAGCAGTTCCACACAACGGTTATATTTTTTAAGGACCAGCTTCTCTGTGTTGTCAGCCAACTGACAAAATATTTTTAGTATCACAATACACAATCGCATATATCTCCATGATCATCATTATCTCCATGAAGTACCAAGACATTTTTGGCTATCTCTGCCAAGAAGTAACAACTGGTCATGGTTGCTTCTTCCAGCAGTACCATGATCAAAACATACATCCAAATCAACACAAAAATTATTCAGTGACCACAGAATCAGCTTTTGACATGGTTGTCCCAGTCACCTGACCTAAACCCCATTGAAACCCTGTGGGCTGAGCTGAAGAGGAGAATCCACTAGGCTTGTGCGATATTGATTTTTCACTGCTCGCAACTTACCATTAAAAAAAAAAAAAACATGATTGCCTCCCAAGTGGCGCAACAGAAAAGTGTTCACTCTATCATCTGGAGATCACAAATTCAAATAACGATGATTCCAAAGCCATCTGTGGCCAGAAGTCCAAGAGTGCTCTCAGGGTGGGAGGGGTGGCATACTCTCTCTCCCCTATCAATCACAGAAACTCTAGCCAATCATGAGCACTGGAAAGGGCCAGATAGCGCTTTCCTCCTAGTGTGTTACACTACCAAAATGTCACATCTCCTGTGACATATCTCCTCCTCCTCCCGTGACACAGCATCAGCAGCAGTTCAAAAAGATGTGGTCGTCTGGCTTCACTGGTCTACAAGGAGAAAGCCTCGGAAATGAAAGTAGCTAAATTTTACCAGAATTGGGTCAATAATAAAGGAAAATTAAGTCCTGAGTGTTAATTGGCTCCAGTTTCCAAGATACAGCTTCAGGTCAAAATTGCATCAAAATAATTCAAAATTAGAAGGGGGGTGTGCGATTATGCTCCATAACTTTTCTGCAAAATGTGATATAGCAATGAGAATGGTGCCACACCAATCATTATAAATGTATCTTTTTATTGATACCAGTAACATAACTTTCAATTCATTTACTGTTTTTTTTTTTCATGTAACATTTTCATGCCTTTTTTTTTTCATGAAAAACTGACCAAATTGTGGGTGGGTTGGTCCCATTGCTGTGTAGCTTCCCAGACTATTAAGATACAACCTCAAAATTATACAGTTTTAAAGCTTACGAAATATAATGTGAATATCAGATAATTACAGAATACTAGCTCTAACATCAGATTAAACGACACAAATGCCACAAATGTAGCAGAAGTTATCTGCGTTGTTTACACAGTTTCAAGGCATCTTGGTTTCTGAGGGAAAATATCACGCGACTGTTCCTTGGAAATGTTAGGCAATGACACTTTCACAAGCCACCAAATGCAACTGTATGATGCATAAATCTGGCCAAGACAAATGTACTCTGCAATAAAAGACCAATAAATTACAGTTAGGGAATAATCTTTAGTCTCAAAGTGAAGATAAATTTATAAACTTTCATATGGTACCCTTTTCATTGTTCTACCGTACTTTGTCGAGAAGTTACGAGGCATCATGATCATCAGACACCCCCGTCCCTTGTAGGCAAATATACTCGCCTGTGTATAGATAATTATAAATCTTTATCGTGAAATATCGTGAAAACTTTAGCAAACCAGCACCTTTATCACCTGTTTTCTAATTCATCTAATCAAAATATGTAAGAATTAGCACATTTTATCTCTGCGGTCGATAATTTCCCAAAATTTGTAGACCAGTGTTTTCAGTGTGAAATTAATGCTACATTCGGGAAGTCCGAACTCGTCATTTTTGAGCTCGGCACTTTTGAGCTACAAAGTAAGGAAAAAACATGGACTCATCCGTGAAAGTGTTTTGTTAGCAAGTTAATATGGTAGCCAGCTAACATCCTTCAAACTTTCTCCAAACAGCGTACTGTCTGGTCAGTGTTACAGCTTAAACCAACTAATGTGTCTGTGTTGATTGCTGAAAGTAAATACTGTTCTGCTAAAAACTTTTTTAAAGCTGTGAAGTGATTTTAATTACTGTTGTCGGTGTGAGCAGCCAAGCGGCATGACATCATATGCCGAACTCGGGGTTGAAGAGACGTTCCTGACTTTCCAAGCAGATTATGCCACATATATCACAGGAAAAAAAGAATTCTGATTCCTTAAAAATACTCTTCAAATATGCCTCTAATGGTTACAGCAGAGTATCAGCAGTGCATCATTATCACTTGGTGGTTTTAGCACTGTATCCTAATACACATATTTGGTTTTAGCATTTTTAGTCAAATCAGAACTCCAGTTATATGAACTTCGACATTTCCTAAACTGTGGGTGGGGTGGCAGCAAAATTACTCATGACTTCAGAGCAAGCCTAAATTTTCAGGAGAACGTATGTACAATTGTAAACATATCAACATAAGCAGTTAGGTTAAAAGAACATATGCATGTGAATTAGAACTGAGTAATTAATGTCTGTTGTATCAGTACCACAGTGTACCACTGTGGAAAGGGAGTGTTTATGTCTCCCTGCCCCTTTATAACCTTCACGGCCTCAGCACCACAGCTGTTACAGAGCTAGTCTGGAGCACATTTACACAGCTGTTTTGGGAGTGCACACATGCACACAGACTCACACATGCGCTGCAGGACTTCAACAGTACTTAATGCTTTAACACTATCACAGCGCATGACAGGGGACACTGAGCTTAGCTCGGGACTTCTTACAACATGAGTGGCATTTTAAACAATGGCACCAAGCACTCTTGTGGGAACTGACACTGTCACAGTGTTGAAAAATGCAGTCACATCATTTCCTCAGTTCATTGGTTCTAAGATTTTTGATTGAAAGTCAACAACTACACTTGTCAGAACACTCAGTTTCACTGAGGTGACACTGCTCAAATTTATTTATATATAGGCAAAAAAAATCCCATATTATACTCTAACTTACATCTATCCAAAACAAAAATGTCCTTAACATGTTGATTTAAGGAAATCCCATCACTTGATGTAAGAAAATGGCTCTCGATAAATGCATTTAATCTTTTTTGCATGTAAATAGTCAACAATTTCCAGTATGTATTTATCGTAGTGACTGTTTCTGTGACTCAACCTCATACGCCATTCAATACAGCACTATTGTGTGTTGAAAATGGTGGATGGTGGACAAGAAAACACTACTGCGGATCAATTCAATTTAATCGTATGTCACTTTTAACAACAGACACCTTTATAGAAATTCAGTTTTAGAATTAGATCCCGAGGTGACAGTAGCAAGGAAAACCTCCTGAGACGACATGAGGAAGAAACCTTTAGACGAACCAGGCGCAAACAGGATCCTGTCCTCTTCTGGGTGACACGGGATAGTGAGATAAATCATAAATAATAATAAATCATTACAGTATACAGTTGAAGACGAGTAAAAATAAACAGTACTAAGTGTGTTAAAAGGATGGTCAGTATGAGCATATTGTAAATAAGAGTCACATTTGATGTGAAGGTAGTCTTTATGATTACAGCAGCAGTTTCTTCAGAAATATCTGGGGAGAAGCAGTCTTTATATTTCGGTGTTAACACAGAGTTATGTGCTCTGCAAATCACAGAAATTGGGCACAAGTCATGAATCAGGTAGTGACACTGTGTGTGTGTGTGTGTGTGTGTGTGTTGCATTTTCCATGGTCCCTGCTGGAGCTCCAGGGTGGAAGAACAGTCATGCAGAGCAGAGTGGTCACTATTATGAGGTTTGAAGCTACAGTAATAAGCCACCTGATGCTAATACATTTAGCTGTGAGTGAGACAGTCAGAAACTCGGCAGATAATAGACCAGGGCAACACTGAAGCATAATTACAGACAGATGCCACTGCACTTCAGCAAATGATCACATGAACCAAGCCTGTGATTAAAGTTAGGCAGTTGATGCTCTGCAGGGACCCACACCTACACATCCAGCCATGTGCAGAAAAACAGGAAACACTAGCTAAAGTTTTTAGAAGTACACCCTGAGCCTGACCCTGTTTCCAAAGTCAAGGGCACTGTGAGATTTTTCCAGCTCTGATAAGCAATCACACAGCATGCTTTCACTGTAGCGGGGAAATAAAGTCATTTCGGATTTAGCTGAGTGCAAAAACATTGACCAAGACATAAACCAACAGCCATTGCGATTACTGAAACTTTAAAAAAAAAAAAAAAAAAAAAAACGTGGAGTTTACGAAAAAGGCTGCCATTAATGCAGCCTACAAAACTAACATTGTAGGTTTAAAGACGATAAACAGGTCTTGCTTTCATATCAGGTTTAAAGGAAAACCCCACCCTGAAACACATTAAATATGTTTATATTAAAACATTTGTGATGTGCTGGTGGTAAATTGTTGGTTAGTGCTGTATGTTCGCTATTCCTGTGAGAAGTCAGCAGTCATCTGCCGCTGATGTCAGCAGGAGGACATTGCTAGTGCATTCCTATTAAACCTCAAGAAAGTCAGGTTTCACTGTTAGCTCTGAAAAAATAAGAAAAAGAGCAAAATCTTCTCTTCTCAGTCACCAATTTCCAGTAAAGTTCAATATCATATTAATGGGAAATTCAATGAGGAAGTAGTGGAGAAGACAAACGTTGGACTCAATTATTTATAAAATGCTTTTACCAGTGGAGATTGTCACAAAGCAGATTTACAGAAACCCAGACATAAATTTGAAATGTATAAATTTCTCTCTACATGGACTCAAACGTCCATAATGTAATGCATTATACAAAACAGTTGCACCGAGTTACGACAGAGACTCAGCTTGTCTAGTTAGCGATCTACGAGATGACAAGCTCAACAGCACTGATGAAGGTATTAGCATGAAACTTGAAGCTTTGGAACCTGATCTGTTTGAGCAAAGTATAGAGATGAGGTGGTGAGAGATTTGAACAGACTGAAGGACTAAAGCGCTGCTGCATTGCCATCTTTACTGAGATTTAACTGAGAATTTCATCATTACTGAATGATGAAAGTCATTCAGTGGATTTTTCTTTCATACCGCTGTTCAGTCAGGGTGGAATATAAACAGAGAGCAGTGTTATTAGGGCAAAATCATACCAGGTGACTGGGGATTATTTTTTTGGCTGTAGCGCTGGTATAAAAATCCCCCTGCTGGTTGTTATGGATTTTGCTCCAGCTGTCCAAATAAGCTCCACAATGGAAGAGCTGTTGCCTCAGAACATACACCTTTCAACAGATCGATATACACAGGAACAGCCTAGTGAACTTTCCCAGACATGAACACACACGTAACTGCACCGACATAGTCTTTCTGTAAAAGTTTGACAATTTATGTTTCTATGTTTGGCTGAACCCCTGAAGTAAGAGAGGCTACTATGTGAGATAACACAGCAGTAGGAAGGTTCAGCCATCTGACACTCAGCTAAATTAATCAATATGATGCCCAGCTTGTCTTACAACTTGGCATCACACCAGGAAAACAAAGTGCGGGTTTATTTCTGCAATGCCTCCGATAAAAACACCACAGATAGTATTTACTATAGGACGACATGCATTTTTTTCCATTGTTACAAAACTGCCATAGTTATGCAAGGGAAGTGGTACACGATAGTGGCACAACAGAGGAAAGATGCAAGTTCAAATTCCAGTCTGTCATTGTTAGGCACTCAAGCAAGCCCCTTAATCCTCCACTTACGTTCTTGGATTGCATTCTGCCTCACTTATGAGTCACTTTGGATAAAAGTATCTGACAAATGAATAAATGTAGCTGACGGGCCTCTAATGAGAGCTAAATATGTGCTGTGAGCATGCTGACCAACAAATCTCATCCTGCTTATAAATATTCCCTGAAGCATAATCACAGCATAATCAACATAAAGCACTGCCTGTACATTGTAGCCTCAGATGTCTGATCTTGGCTGAGAGGAGTGGAGTAGCCCATTCACGTCAAGGTCTGACATATTGTACATTCTGAGATGCTTTTCTGCTCACCACTGTTGTAAACAGTGGTTATTACTTGAGTTATCGCAGCCTTCCTGTCAACTCAAACAGTCTGACCGCTCAAAGACGTTTTTGCATGCAGAACTATTGCTCAATGAATGTTTTTTTGTTTTTCGCACCCTTCTGTGTAAAAACTAGAGATTACTGTGCATAAAAATCAGCAAGAGATCCACAGTACCTTCACTCTGAAATAGTCAAACCAACCTGGGATATGCTGTCATAGGAAAATAACGACTATGACATCATACCCACATGCTGTTGATTATTTTCACCCTGTCTTGTTTAATTCCTTACTTAAATAACGTGAATTTGCACATTATGAAACAGCACTGCTCATGCCAATAAATTATTACAGCTGAAAAACATGCTTTGACACCTTGCTGAAGGAGGTTTGCTGGGAATAGGATGCTTTGATCTAGGTGTCCTCAATGTGCCATGTCTAATTCAGCTAGCTGACAGAAAAACTGTCTGGGATTATCACAGAAAGCGCAGAGGTGCAATGTGTTCCTGGAGTTGAGATGCACAGCAGGACAGCCTTCTGTAGAATCAGGGTGCAGCTCAGCCTATCATCTCTCTCTCCATCTCTCCTTGCTTCATTGTCATGGGCCTCTAACACTTCCCCCCAACACTGTATGCTGTATCATCGTTCAGCTAGATTAACCTCACCCTGCTCATACATACACACACCCCCACACACAGAACCAAGCGAATGAAACATGAACATTTTCTCCTGTACTCACAAAGGGTCTTCCCACGAGGCCAGATGGCATTTGCTCCACGATTATGTGTGACTAAAGCTCTGATTTGCAGCTGCACTCTTTGTTATGGAATGAGCGAGTCTTCTACCATGCTGCGTTCATTAACACTGTCCTCTGTTCAAACCTGCTGGATGCAGGAATGCCCTCCAACTCAAGTGGATTCTTAACGAAAATCCTCAGCATGAAGCAGAAATCCAGGGTGCAGAGACAGTCTCCCTGCATTGGTTTAAGAGGGAGGCAAAGACACTGGCAGAATACTAAATGAGGGAGCACAGTGAATATGAAGCCCTTTCCAATGAAAGGCAAAGTACAGCGCTAGGACAGTGGAATGAGCAACGTGAGAATGGCCAAAGCATTTGTTTTTAGGGAAGCCAAGACTGTCAATGGACAATAACCAGTAGAACGGCACTAAAAGCACATCTCTCATGTACCGATTTATACAGTATGCATGCATACTCTGGCTAGTGTTGAAATTTTTGAAACATATATGATTTCTACGAATGTGTTCAAACAGAGGCTATTGCGCTTTTCCTCCTGCCTGGCACGAATGAATGAATTTTCTTTCGCATTTCACGGTCACATGGCAAGGTGGTGTGCAAGAGAATTTCAATCAGTTCACCCTGCCAGGCACACATTCAACTTGCATTACAGAGGAGCTCAGACACAGAGACATGGTGAGAGAGGGTGAGAAGCAGACAGACAGGGAATTCACACCAATATACACGGATATATGAGAGAACTAGTGAGAGAGGAAATAATCATGGGCACACAGACACCTGCTTTAACAACCTCTAACACATACATACAGATCAATATGTTCAAACTCTACCAACACTTTTTTCCCTGCTTGGCTCAAGTAGGCAAGTCTGATTCCCCTCTAATCCACATATAACCACTACGCACACACTTCATATGACAACAAATGCTCAAATTGACAAAGGATTAACTCAGCACTAAAGAGGATGAGCCCTTAGAGCAGCACTGATCAGCAAAATCACAAAGCTTGGATTCAAGATATGGAAATCATCTCTCTTTCTATTCCTGAGGTTTCCACCTACAGAACATGTTAGGTTCAAGTTGACGTTATTTTAGGGTTACTTGTTTTTGAGTTATTAAAATGTGGATTAAATCCATTTGATTCAAGGGACCAGTCAAGCAGGCAAACAACTATAAGAATGCAACAATAATTATAATAATTTTCAGTGTTGAGTTGTGATCATAGACTCCCTGGTCATGCTGAACAGACCCTTGGTCACCCCCAGACCCTACTTTGAGATCCAGTGACTGAAAGGATCAATGTTTACTTCAGTCCTAGAACAGCTTCACCATCTGATTTTTAAGAGACTAAATGAGAACAGTCTGTTTTCAGACAGCTACTCAAATCTAAGTTCAACACAAGCTTACAAAATAAAATCTCTCTATGTGAGACATGATCCAGCTGGTAGCATTGCCACTTCACAGCTCCAGTGTCTCCAGTTCGATCTTGAGCCCAGGTTACTGTCTGTATGGATTTCTGCACTTTCTCCCCAGGTTCAGTGTTCTCCTCCCAAATCACAAAAACATGTGGACTGGCTACGCTAAACTCCCTTTGTGTGTGAATGAGTGTGTGAACGGAGCCCTGTGATGGACTTCACCCATTCATGGTGTGTTCCTGCTTCACTTCTGCCTGCCTTAGTGTTCCTGACCTGACCAGAATGTGAAGTGGTTACTGAAGATGAATGAGTGAGTGATGAAAAAAATCTAATAGTTTGTATAGAAGACAGTAAACAGGCACAATATACGCATCTAGACAGAGAGCAGCTAACCAGCAGACACACATACAGTCAGATAAGACAGATATAGTATACACTCTAATGGTCCCCAAGGAGGAATGTGTGTATGGCAGCAGCAGCAGCAGCAACACACACACACACACACACACACACACACTCTCTACATTGTCAAAAGCTTGAGTTAAGTGGAGTTAATCAGTAAATAAGTATTAAACCTAACCAGCAAGTTACTTCAAGACCATCAGCAGTCTCTTCAGGCTTTAGCTAATGCTCCTCTGTTATTATCCCTGTGTCCTAAACATGTTAGTGTGTTTTCCTGGCTTTAACACACCTCATCCAATGCAGTAAGTCCTGGATAAACAACGTATGAGGTTAAATGGGTGTGTTAAAGCAGGAAAAAACACTAAAATATGCAGTGAATGGGTACTTCAGAGGCAGTCCAGGAAAACACTGTGGATAAACACAGCACGTGAGATGTAAACACGCTAATGAACGGCGTGAACTAAAGCTGAAGCATCAGGTGTAAAGAGCAAGTTTTTTGTAAATAAATAAACAATAAATAAACAGCTCCAGCTCCTCCGTGCAACAACAGGCAGCCATGCACCTCCCTCTGAGCTACAACAGCACAGCCTAGCCAGGGAAAAGAAGAAAAAAAAAACAGCTCCAGCAGTTTTACCTTGGAAGCTTTTGGGTCAATCCTGTCCTTTAGCTAAACATTAACTTCCTGTGGAGTGAAGTGTACTGGCATTATCTCGCGCACGCGGACCGTGTGGGATTGCACCATCCAAAACAACGTCAACGGGCGCTTTTCACACCGGGCACGGTTTCAACAATATCCATGGAGTTCAAGCAAGCTTGCTAGGCAGGAACCGGAGTGTATATGCAAGCGAATATGCACAAACAGCGCCGACAAATGGGCCAGACACACGTCACTGCGCCGGAGCTCACTGCGCATGCGCATCGTGTTTGACTCAAGACTAATGCTGCCATCTGCTGTGCTGTGTGTTTTAAAAGCAGCGTAAAAGTTCTGTACACGGTTACATTTCAAATTTAGTGAGACTCAGCCATTGCTGAAATTTTCTAGGGTTGAAGGCTGGGTTTCATTACTGTACACTGCTGTTGTCCTTATCTATGCCTCACACACTGTATTTGTCCCTCTTCACATCCCAGTTCCACTTATGCACACTTTGACACTTTGGTATAATAGACATTAACCTCATGTGGTGTTATATGTATGCTAATATCTAGGAAAATCTAGAAGGGTAGAAATCCTTGGACTGGGTCGCACCAAGATTTTAACCTGGATTAATGAATGTATTAATATTAACACACACCACCTTATTGTTACCTTATCATCTCAGCCTCACAGATCCAGGGTCCCTGTTTTGATCCTGAGCCTGGTTTACTGTCTGTGGGGAGCTTTGCATGTGCTTTTCGTGTCTGTATGGGTTTTCTGTAGGTTCTCTGGTTTTCTCCCACCTCCAAAAAGATACCAGTAAGTGGACTGGTTACAATAAGTTGCCCCTAGGTGTGAATAAGTGTGTGAATGTGTGTGTGCATGGTATCCTGCAGTGGACTGGAGTTCCCAGGATTGGCTCCGGATCCACCACATCCCTGACTAGGATAAAGCTGTTACTGAAAATGAATAAATGAATTTTTACCTTTTCATTTTTCATGTATAAAGCATGTTTAAAAGAGATTTTTTTCATTCATTCATTCATTCATTCATCTTCAGTAACGGCCTTATTGTGCTGCGGTTGCAGTGGATTTGGAGCCTATCCCAGGAACATATTGTTTGAGGCAGGGAAAGGACACCCCTAGGGGCAATGTAAAGTAGCCAATCCACCCCCTGGCATGTTTTTGGACAGCGGGAGGAAACCAGAGAACCTGGAGGAAACTCATGTGGACATGGGGAGACCATATGAAACTCCACACAGACAGTGGCTTAGAATTCCAAAATTAATGCTACACATTATGTTAAATGAGGAAAGGAAATAGTTCCTCAAATGAAGGTGTTTATGCTAATTTAACTAAAAATGAACAAAAGTAAGTATTGACAGTGATTAATAAGAGTAACATTAAATAATTTTATATAGAATTATATATAAATTATAGCTAGAAAATACGATTTAGATTAATAAATCCTTTAAAATTTATGCTTGATGTTTTAATCTAATCCTTGTTAGTGCAACTCTAACTCTAATTAGAAAACATTTGGTGCTGTAGGTTCAGGCACTGCTTATATCAGAGAACAGCACAGTTTGGTCATTGTCTTTGCTCTAACCCAACTATTAATCCTACACATTCACTGATGTGTTGCATCATGTGTTAAAGAGAGGAAATGATTAAACTGTGTTGCAATGTGGACAAAGACATTCACAGCTGGACTCCTCCAGATTAGACATTTAGCAAGGAACTATCCAGCAGGTTGAATCACTTTTTTTGCTTTTCACTCCCACTACTAGGTTGAATCTAAATATATATATATTTATACTAAATGATTAAGCATTGCACCTCTGTAAGTAGTATTAATAAATACATAAAGGGGAATGTCACAGGAAAAAAAGAGAGACAGCCTGACTGCGCTTAGACATGTTTCCTGTTATTTAGTTTCTGGACTAAAATAGTTCTTTTTCGTCTCATTTTCAGAACTAGTAATTCAAAATGAATAAAACAGCTTACCATCAGAAGAGAAACATTCCTTTAGCTCTGCTACTTTTCGATACTTCTTACAACTGTGAGCTCAGTGACAGTTGTGATTTAGTTGTGGTGACATAGGAAACCAACTTTTCTGGTTTTTCATGGAAGTGCTGACGTTGATGTAAAGGTGGTTATGATGTTAGACACACCCTCTCTTTTCTAAAGAAGAATCAGTGACGCAGCCTTATGATACTGCGTGCTCATTTTGCGTGGCTGCTATTTCTAGCTCAGAAACAACTAAAGAGGAAGAGCTATTTGCATATTTGTCTGCTCTGGGTTGTATGCTTGGGTGTATAATGATTATGTCACCAAAATAAGTCATGGATCAAAAAGAAACAGAGAAAAACTAGAACAAAATTACAATCATCTATTTTAATATTTTTGTCCATGTAACAAATGGGTTCCCATGGATGTCTGTGATCTCTGTGTAATATAAGAGATCTTGAGGAATTATGCACAATAGTTTTCAGGCCCTAATATTAGAACAATGAAGCATTGATCTACCTGTTGATAACTGTTTTCCACTCAGACTGAATACTCTAAATACTCTCTCTAAAAAAAAAAAAAAAAAAGCAAGATTGACCTTTACAGTTATAAAGGTGAAACCAAATCTGTCTTATGAGAAATATGCTTCAAGATCCCATGATAAATGTAAAGCTGGTGGAATAAAAAACATTATTTAAATAATAAACATCATAATTGAAATATTCCTCTATTATTTTACAGTTAAACTAAT
This sequence comes from Pangasianodon hypophthalmus, assembly GCF_027358585.1. Lineage (NCBI taxonomy): Eukaryota > Metazoa > Chordata > Actinopteri > Siluriformes > Pangasiidae > Pangasianodon > Pangasianodon hypophthalmus. The sequence goes on from NC_069711.1 coordinate 20,014,559, forward strand.
ATATTGTAGGTATATATTCTGTGGTTTGACTAATTAAGTAGTGTGCATCATTATAAATAAAACTTGTATGCATGGTTGTATGTAACTGAGTACATGTTTAAAGGTAATAGTGTACATATGTGGTTAAATGTAACAGTGTGCATGGTTAAATGTAAAAGTATGGATGGTTAACAGCATGCATGATTAAATATAAGAGTGTGCAAGGGTAAATGTACAGTGTGCAACATTTTTTGCATTTTATTTCTCTATTTGTTTGTGTGTGATGTCCCAGATCTGTACTCTTCCTCTTTATATTTGTCTTTGAGTAATCATGTCTCATTTGTGAATAACTGTCTTTTTTAATGACTCGCTGAAACATATAAGTCAAAGCATTTTCTGTTCATACATATTCATAACTGACCTCATGATTATTAAACAGATAGAGTGAATTCAGTTTAATTTAGCATTTATTTTCTGGCCTGATAAGTGAAAGTTAAAAAATATATTTCTAAGCCCTTGCAGTGGAATTGCTTGATAGAAATAATAAATATGAGTTAATTTGTGTAACATCATCTAAGGGGGTCTGGTTAGGATCAAACAGGGAGTTGACACCAAATACCTTAGGATAGGAAAAAAATGACATATGCTTTTTTAATAGGTTATAAAATTGTTTAATATATTAACATTTATTTATGATGCACATATACATAAAATGTACTACTGTAACAAAATAAGCATAAAGTTAGTTGAGGTCATGTACAGATGTTTATAATTTAATTATTTTCAAGATGTCCCAAATGATCAAACATGGTTTGCTAAATTGGGACAGCATGATTTAGGATAGTTACACCGAAAATGATTAAATTAACATGCTAACTAGCTGTCTGGTAGCTTTCGAACAGAAATTACATGATCTGGATTGGTTAATCCTGTTTCTTAGCAGAAGAGCTAGTGGCCAATAATAAGTGATTAAACAAATGAAGGAATGCTTTAATATGATGTCTGGGGTGGTTAAACATGGAGGAATCGAAATGATGACTTCTTTGACCTATTATGAACATCAGTATAGTGCAAACAGTACACAAAACATGTCTTGAACACGTTTGTAATTAGCTGGGCTGTATGAGCCATCGTTAAAATATTTCACTGGAGTTCAAACCCTAAATCCAGCATCCTCGGTACATCTCTCAGTCAAGATATTGGTAATGTTTAATTTAGATAGTTGTACTTCAAGCTCAATTCATTTTTTCTTCACTAAGCTGATGTCATTCTCAGTGTGTAGTCTCCTCATCAAATGTCTCTTCTTGTTCTGTTCCCTCAGTTGTACCTTAGATCAGGAGTGTCAAACTCATATTCTCTGCCTGGGCCACCTCAGCATTTTTTTGAGCCTTCAAAGGGCCATAATCTAAGGCTATTCATTTTTAAACACTTTATTTTAAAGGAGTATAAGACATTTCTAGGAAAGAGAAGTACTAACAAACTATTCAACTGTACGAACTATTAGGTTATAACATGTTATACTGATTAAAGTCTTACATATATAAAACTTTAAGAAAGAGATTTAAAGAAGAACTCACACAGGATAGAACAGGTTTGGGCTCTTTAGTTTCATTAAAGTGAAATTGTAATACTACAGCATCCAAAGATATCCTATGCACCTGTGTGCTTTCAACCTTGCAGCAACACTTTGGGGAAGAACCACATATGGATGTGATGGTCAGGTGTCCAAAAACTTTTGGCTGTGTAGTGTATCTAGTGTGGGCTTTTTGAGGACAGTAATAACCCTTGGTGTTTATACATGACCAGATGTTATGGAGTCGTTTTCCATCACAGTGGAAGTAATGATGAGGAGGAGGTCGAGATCAGGGCTGTCCAGTCTTTTCCACAAAGAGCCAGTGTGGTGCAGGTTTTCATTCCAACCAAGCAGAAGCCACACCTGATTCCACCTGTTTAATCAGTTGACTTTGGCTTTCAATAGACTCAGGCGTGGCTTCTGCTTGGTTGAAATGAAAACCTGCACCCACACTGGGGCTTTCCGGATAAGATGGGAAACTTCTGGTCTGGAGAGATGGTCTGGAGCATCCCGCAGGCAGGTGGTATGATTGCTGGACAATATAATCTGCATGATCTCTTCAGCAGAAAAACTAGGAAATGTGTTACAGATAATAATGTAGTACAGGAAGGAAATGTAAACGCCTTTTGTGTCAAACATGAGCGTCGTAATTATTTCCCCCAGCCCAATAGGAGGCGATGTACAACATTTGTCTCTGAATGAACTCTCATGTCTCCTTCTCATACCCTGCGCGTATGGTATTTACTGCGCATGCGCAGATGCTTCTTCCTTTTTCCAGTGCAGCGGAGTCAATCCCGAGCGGTGTTTGACTCCTGGCTCCGGCTTCGGAGACTGAAAAGTCTGCAAAATGGTCAGTAAAAACACTCAATACACTCCTCATAAGTTTCATCAGGTGTCGCATGTTTGTCCTAGAGGCTATTGTTGTTAGGAAATGTCAAAAACATGGCAGATGGTGTTAGATTTTGTATTTTCAAACCCCGGTGTTTCTCTCCTAACGTGGCCTAATATGGCATGTTTCCAACCTTTCCTGAGCCGAGAAATACAGCTTTATGCTTAGTACTGCAGGATACTTTACAACCTGCAGTTGTAATATCCATATATTAAGAAAAAATCACACTTCATGTGGTTACTTAGATAAAAACAATACATACAATTATGCTCCTAGGATACATGCTAACCCTGCTAACTCCAGTCCACTATGCTGCTGCCATGTTGAAGTTTTTCTGCAGTGTGTAATGTTGTTGTGTAGATGCTCTATAGTCATGTCAGGCTCATGGTGCAACATTTCTTAACAGGGATTTGTTAAAGTAGTGAAGAACAAGGCCTATTTCAAGAGGTACCAGGTGAAGTTCAGGAGGAGGAGAGGTGAGACTTGTAAAGTGACTCTGGATTGATATCAACAAACTTTAAAAGTCTTTTGTGTACAAATGTGTGGTGGTGTTTTATTTATTTATTTTTTTCCTTTTTTTATCACAGAGGGAAAAACTGACTACTTTGCCCGCAAACGCCTGGTCATCCAAGACAAGAACAAATACAACACACCCAAGTACAGGATGATCGTCCGCTTCTCCAACAGGGACATCGTCTGTCAGGTGAGCGTGGTGGTGTGGAAGGTCCTGCGGAGCCACTCTCAACTCGGTCACTTTGGATTCTAGATGATGTACGAGTTCATATGCATACTGTTCTACCTAAATGGAAATGTCAGCTGTTTGTATGAGTAATACATGGTGTTGAGTATTTGTATAGGTTAGACATATGATCAGTACAGGTGTTAGGAGGAACTTTAACATGCTTAAGCCCCAGCGCTTTTGAATTCTCGAACTTTGAGTCAGAAGGTGTTCATTAATTTTCTATAACACCTATAAACCTGAGATTTGAATTAATGTGCTCATTCCAACAACCTTCAGTGTATAGTATATTCTATAGTATATTACAGTACTGTGCAAAAGTCTTAGGTACCCTATTTTTTTTTAGTGCAAACTTTGTTATAGATTTTTATTTATGACTTCTACATTATTGATTCAGTACAAAAACATTTTAGATTTCCAAACATTAGTTTTCCAGTAGAAAATTAAATGTTACAGAAAAATGTTTGTATATCAGTAAAGAAAGCAGAATATTACATAAGACACTTTTCAGACAAAAAAACATAATGAAGGCTGCTGGGTTTTGCTGCAAAAATAAGAAGCAAATGTGACAAAGTCTCCAGAAGAGCTGTGGCTGCTTCTGCAAGATGCTCAGTAACACTTACAGCTCATTTCCTTATAAAACTGCACTAATTGTACCTGAGACTACTACGTTTTTAAAAAGCGAAGGAGCGTCACGCCAAATATTGACTTTGTTTCATTTATTACTGTTTACTGCTCTTCATATTTTATTTTAATGTAGAAACATTTAATTTCATTATTTTTGAAGGCATCTTTGCTCTACAGCATTTCTTTGCATGTTCCTAAGACTTTTGCACAGTACAATATGTTATATAATAGTACTATACTAGCAATACTAGTATATACTATAGTATAGTGTATAGTATAATAACTCATCATAGGGAGGGACTGGTATACTGGAATAATAAAAAGGAATTTAAAATGTTATTTGACTTGGGGGAAAAAGTCTAATCGGAGATATTTAACATTTATGGAAGGAGTCTCTAGTATCAGCGCTTTGTAATGGTCAGTAAGGAAAAATGAGGCTGGTGAGGGAATGTCTGTTTATAGCTTTCATAACAAAAGTGATAAGAACTTGTTTTGCAGATGTTCCGCAGCATTAAATGTACACTATACTAACTATAAGTGGAAAAAGTACGACGTGTTATTCTTTAATAAATAAAAGAATTTTAAAGAGGAGTAAAACACTTTGGGACATGCTGTTATCAGGAAAACACCTTTGCATCTGGCTGCATCGCACAAATCTGTTGTTGATTTTCCTATAACAGCGTGGTGCCCTCATATTTTATGACTACTTGAATAAGTGTTGCAGACAAAAATAGCACAGTGTGATTGTTCACACACCTTGGGGCCGGAATAGGCTTTGGGATACATTACACAAACTGGTAAACTAGAGATGTCTTGATTAATTTGACAAATACACACACTGCATATCCAGAGTCTCCGAGATGTCTGAGTGATTAAAGAACAACAGACAGTTGTAGTTAAAAGTGCTCGGTTAGCAATCTGATATAATTAGAAATATTGTTTGGGCCCTGCTCTGGTCCCGTGGGAGGGGTGTAGCTTATTGCAGAAATGTGTTCGGTTCTTGTAGGACTGTTAAGTGATCACATTTTAATCATGATCAGGTTTTTGGCTTCCTCCAGTAGTAATGCGTTATACATAATGGACTGTGATATAGGTGAGCGTAGCTAAAGTCGGCTAATTGGTTAGCATTGGATGTGTGTTGACAAGTGTGTTAAATCTCAAGCTCCGCAACTATATATAATCTGTTTTGGTTTCATACCATGGGGATTTGAGTTTCTTTGCCGTGTTTAAAAGATGCACTTGATTAATGCCTAGGGAGTAGTTTAGTTTTGATGCAGAGGTTTATACACCTGTATGTGAGTAATACAGGCATCTAATGTACATTAGAATCAGTGAAGCGCAGTAAAACTATTTAGGTCTTAAACTGGTTCGATAACCGACTCCAGTATTGACCTAATGATCATTTCAACCCTCATCATGATTGTTATACAACTCCCCTTCCTCTTGAGAGAACACCTATTTACATTTAAAAAAAAAAAAAAAGTGTTTGGCATTCTCCAGTACTGCATGTTCAGTAGTTGGATATTTTGGCAGACATGATGCATGTTGGTGGTGTTTGCTTTACTTGGATGGTGGCAGATGTTTGAATCAGACAGTGATACTCTGTTTTAGTTAAGGAATATGCCATGCTCTGTGCAATCAGTGCCTGAAATTTATTTTTTTTTAAAAAAGGGGCAGGATTCCCCCCTTAAATGCCTCATATGGGGGTATTTATTTATTTTCGGGGTAAGCATGCTTGGGAAGATGTCATTGGCAAAAAAAAAAAAATTTAAATCCTTCGTTCATGCTTTTGTTCAAGCCTCTTCCTGAGCAGCTTTATACACAGCTCCTGTAATTTATGTCTTTCTTAAGCATTTGCAAAGAAGGGAATGCCATTTCTTTCATAAATTTCACCAGCTGGCTAAACTCTGAATTAGCCAGTTTTCTGCTAGGAAGTAGGCAGTTTTAAGCAGCCTTCACATCTTTTCTCTTAGCCATAGCACTCTGTGGTCTTTCTCTCGATTATTTTAACTGCCGCTGTGTTGAACATGTGATGAATTAACATTGGCATTATATAACACATAAATCGTGAACCATATGGCAAACAGAGCTACGTTTCTCTGTTCTTTGCTAGCCCCTGATGTATTTCAAGCAAACTAGCCTGAATCTTGTCTTTGCTCAGTTTCATCTCAGTATTGACTTGAGAAAACTCCACAAAGTGGTTGGATTTTCAGCATCAGACGTCTTTTTCTCTGAATGTGCTGTTTCAAATGACAGGTTTCTTTCATTTTTAATCTATGTTCATGTCATCGTATATAAGAACAACCATGTGTTTTTGTCTTGCACGGAATGGTAGCAAGACAAACTGCACAAACACTTTTTGTGTCTTTCTCTTGCCCTTGAGCTTCCAATGCTGCATACCAAAGGGTCACATAGTACCGAGAGAGGGAGGAAGAGAGATTGGCTGTGTAACTACAACCTGTGGACACGGATCACTGAACTAACTACAGTGTTAGAACTTTGCAATTTCTGGTACTGTGTACATATGTACAGTGATGTACATTAATGATAAAATTTTTTTTTGCAGATCGCCTATGCCAAGATCGAGGGAGATATGATTGTGTGTGCAGCATACTCTCATGAGCTCCCCAAGTATGGCGTCACTGTGGGGCTGACGAACTACGCAGCAGCCTACTGCACTGGACTGCTCCTCGCCCGCAGGGTAAGACCCCATGCACTGCTTCCTATTACTGTTCTTTAGGCTTCTAGGCTTTGTGCCGTTCACACTTTAGCCTCCAAACAGTATAAAAGAGAGACACGTGCATTTGCCTTAAAAGTCCTATTATGCAGGATGTGACACAACAGTGAGTTCGGTGTAATGTACCTTTTTACCTCGAGTTCGCGCATCTCAGGAGTCTGTTTAATCATTTACATTTACGGCATTTGGTAGACGCCCTTATCCAGAGCATTTTTTTTTTTTTTTTTTTTTTTTTTTTTTTTTAAAATATGCAACTGAGCAGTGGAGGGTTAAGGGCCTTACTCAAGGGCCCAGCAGTGGCGGCTTGGTGGTGCTGGGGATTGAACTCATGACCTTCCGATCAGTAGTCCAACGTCTTAACCACTGAGCTACCACTGCCTTCAGTGGTTAATCACATTGTGTTTTTCTGTGGTCTGCTGCTAATTGGCTCATACCCACATCCTGGCTGTACCTTTAACAAAGAATTTCAGCTTCAGCACGAATTGCCAAGTTTCATTTCTGAGTTGCTCAGTTTTCTAGATTTTTCTTGTCCTTAGCCCTGCCTGCATGGGATTAGTGTTTCTGGGTGACATCTGTGCTAATGCTTTACACGTTTCCTCTGTGGTTCTGTGTGCAGGCCAAGTGAACTATGGAGTTGTTTTTCCCCTATGAACCCGGATGCTGTGCACATGGTTATGTTTTATATGCATTCGTGGTTTGAGCATAAAACATTATTGTATCGTTTAGTTATATTTTTGCGGCAGCATCTAATGGTAGATGATTAAAGAACTGACATTTGAAATGCTCATTTTTCAAAAACAAAATTGCATGATATCGTGGCGTATATAAAATGGCTTTATACATGTAGCTGTCATTTTCTGTCCTTTAATCAATGTCTGTGCGATCACCCTCTCCTGACTGAGATTGCAATGCGATAAGAAAAAACTTCTTTTGAACATATGAGGTATTGCTAGGGCTCATCCCAAGCGATTGCTGCAGCAGTATTGTTAGAATTGTGACTTCGTTATCCCCTTCACATTTAAAACCTTTCTACTTTAATGTGCTTGAGTTTCTGTGTAAAAACACGTATGAGAACAGGACGTGGCTTCTCTCATTGCTGACTGTGTAATTGTTATCCCGGATATTTACAAACTTGTTCCTTGTGTACAAGCACAATTTAGTCATTTTTTGTTTTTGTGGCTAATTTGATTTGGCCATTCTGCCATTCTCAAATTCTTTACCTAATGTGACATACTATGCAGTGATGTGCATTGTTCTTATATTGACTGAACCTCTACAAGTTCTTCAAACTATTGGTGGCTAAAAATGACCAGCTTCACTGGGGTTTTTTTTTTTTTTTCTTTTCCCCTTCTTTAGCTGCTGAACAAATTTGGCTTGGATAAGGTGTACGAGGGCCAGGTGGAGATCACCGGAGATGAATTCAACGTGGAGAGCATTGATGGACAGCCCAGCGCCTTCACCTGCTACCTGGATGCCGGCCTTGCCAGAACCACCACTGGAAACAAAGTGTTCGGAGCCCTGAAGGGAGCTGTAGACGGAGGACTTTCCATCCCTCACAGGTACATGCTCTCTAATGTTCCTGCAACAGTGGCAGCTTTTGTGTATTGGCTTTTGTGTTTTGATAATGTGGTGTTATTTCTGAGGCTCTTTTGTTGGTCCTACTGCTGCTTGATGATGATTCCTTTCAAACTGAGCAAATTGTAGTTGGTCCTTCATTTGCACAGTTGATGTAAGCTAGTTTCAAGACGGGACTGAAAGCAGCTTAAGGCAAAGGAAAGTTTATTTGTTTTATGTGGTTTTTAAATGGCCTGGCAAGTAATCATCTAAATGGAGCCATATAGGTTCTTGTCAGTTTTAGCAGAACAGCTATGATGCTTGGATCCTCCTTCTTCAAGTCCCATCCTTTCACTCCTGAATAGCAATTAGTTAATACTGACTCTGGCTGTGGTTCCTGAATCAGCTGTAATGCATCTCTCTTTTCTTCTAGCACCAAGCGTTTCCCTGGCTATGATACTGAAAGCAAAGAGTTCAACGCAGAGGTCCACCGCAAACACATTCTGGGACTGAATGTGTCTGAATACATGAGGCTCCTGATGGAGGAGGATGAGGACGCTTACAAGAAACAGTTCGCTCGCTTCATCAAGAACGGTGTCACCTCCGAGAGTGTAAGTGTTTTCTTAAACTATAGTTCTAGTTGATATTCTTACATATGGTGTCACTTACTGTTCATAACTTAAATGTCAGGATGTTTAGCAAATGAAAGTGTTTAAAAAAACATTTGTTTCTGTAAGATGGAGGAAATGTACAGGAAAGCCCATGCAGCCATCCGTGAAAACCCAGTGCATGAAAAGAAGCCCAAGAGGGAGGTCAAGAAGAAGAGGTGTGTACAGTTAATTTTTTTCCCTGCTTGTTTTGGAACACAGTGTTTTCATAATATAGACATATTATAGACGTTCTTAATTTGTACACTTGGCTCTTTAAAGCCATGACTACTGGATTGATGAACATACAGGATATCTGTGGATTATTAAAATGTTTGAAAAAACAAGAAAATAATTTTGTGAAATTTACAGACTTGAACGGCAATCACAGTTTGGAAACGTGATCCACAGAGATATTAAATTTCTTCATTTTAGTAATTTGCTTGAAATATTTCAAGCTCACATGAGAGACTGTTGTACTGAATGGCTACAATTTTTTGGCCCTGCAGCAAAAAGTTTGGTTATGATTGCATTAGCTAACAAAAATACCGCCAACAGCTACATCAAACACGTTCCCAACCACTGACTCAGGCACATCAATATTCCTTATTTACACAGACCAAGTCTGCCTTGCTTCCGCTCTCGCTTCTTTCTCAGACTGCTAATCAGAATTTTGATCTTTGATTTTAATGAACCTACTTGTATTTGAATTTTGTGTAATCATGGAGTCATAGTGTTGTTACTGTGTTGCAGTGTTGTACTGGATATCAGCAGTCATGCAAGTGTGTCTCAATTTAATGAGATTAACTCACCTATTGTAACCATTTAACTTGATTTTCTTAATCACATTACCTTTGCGTGAAATGAGAGCCATATTGTAGGTGAAAGCAAATGCATAGATGCTTGATACTGCTTTATCCCCACACCTTTGTTTATTTATTTTATTTATTTTTTTGGGCATTACTACCAGGACTTGGTGGCCTTTGACCCATCGAGATTGCTTTGTTTTGCATCTGTTTGATATTTAGCACATGTGGAATGAAATCAAAGTGGTGTTTGCTGTAGTCTCTAGTGTAGCAGCATGCTGGGAGTATGTGGCATTCTGGTAATTGAGAATATGTGTTAGGGTTATGTGCGTGGTGTTATGACAGGGTTATTTATAAGCATTTGGTCCAGTATCCTATTGGGGGAGAACATGGTGTATAAAACACAGTTTGCAGAGTAAATGTGATGTTTAAAATTGCTTCATAAAAGTTGTAGTTTCTGAATAATGATCATTTGAGTAGTCAGGAAACTCAGAATATACTGACTGCTGCTTGTCTGAAATTCAGATTAAACTCATTGTGTCTGTTTATACAATGTGTAAAACCCACACAGCTTATTTACATGTCCAAATTTTTGTACTTTATTTATTTATTTATTTATTTATTTTTATGGCCATTACCTTCCCTTGGACTTGGTCTTTAGATGGGAAGATTTTTTTGCTTTTCCAGAGTTCCTGGAATGCTTTGAATTTTTTTGCCCATTATTTTTCTCCATAAAAATGGAGTAACAAATATTCAACAGCTAACTTTCTGCTTTAATCACAGTGCAGGTATTGGCCATTGCCATTGACTGGTGCTGTGCATGTAGCACACATTTGTTGTAAATGGTTTGGTTTAAAATGGGGTTTGGTTTGCTAACTTGAATTTTTCTCTGATAGATGGAACCGTGCCAAGCTCACACTGGCCCAGAGGAAAGACCGCGTTGCTCAGAAGAAAGCCAGCTTCCTCCGCGCTCAGGCTGCAGAGGAGGATTAAAACAGCCTCACTATATGATTTTGCAGAATTTTGTTCTAATAAATCTATTGGAAAAGACTCATTTTGTGTTTATACTGTATTAAAGAGCAAGGTTTTACCAGCATCTTCACACAAGATCTGGGAAAATGTAGAATTTAAAGGCATCTGCATACCTGGGAATAAAGTTTTTTTTATATAGATATAGATATAGATACTTGGTCAAAGACCCAAGGCACTTCTAAATCTCTTGGGTTTAAACTATTCCATAATTCTCTGGGAATAGGTTTTACTAATCTGAAAATCTACATAGTATTTACCTAAAGGATCATGTTTATTTTTAGGGTTAAAAGCAAAAACAAATTACTGTGTTCTTTTACCTTTCTTGACCTACTAGTGAAGCCACAACCTTTAGGAATACAGTATATATTGAGGAGGGAATTCTGGGGTGAAATATACTTGGCCAGTTAGTGAGTTAAGAACTGAATCAACAACAGTAATTTATAGTCTTTATTTATGGACAAATATATGCTTCTTCAAACACATTTTTTGGAAGTACACAGTGTTCTGTATTTAATTTATGGGCAGTGATGTATGCAATTACTCCTGATTAAAAATATCAACCGGTAAGGCTTTAAGACAAAAGTATTAATCCCCCCAGCTTGATTTCTGTCTGATAGTAATCTCATCTTTCCAACTAAAATCAGAACCACATTCATACAAATATGCTACAAGTTCTGCAAATGATCACATGCTTCTAACGTACATAATTATAACATGCCTCATATTTACCGAGTTAAAAAAAAAAAATAAATAGCATTTGAGTCTGCTTTCTACATATAGCCAAGCGGGACTGCCGCTGGAAATGATTTATACAGCAACTTTGTCTCTCTACAAAATTACATTTGGAATAAATTATAGACTAAAGCTATTAGAACAAGCTTTCTTATAGATTATCCAAAAATATTTCACCCCCCCATATAGTACAGAAACTGGGAAGTTGCAGTTTGATAGATTCAGTGGCAGTTTAGTCCTCTGCCAGCACTGGCAGGATGTCTGCTGTTTTTATTTTCTCTAGTGCTGGACCTGTAGTGTGCCTTCTATAGCAAGGTATATAGGTAAGAGTTCGGAATTGTATGTTTGCTCCAACTGTGTATCGTTATCACGCTTACTGCTGCTTTTTAAAACCAATTTTCTCACATTAGTCATATCTAATTTCCAGCTGCTCACTAGGTCTCCCTTACTGGATAATGAAAGCTAATGCACGTTTCATATGACACAAGAAGACAGCCACTGATATCTTTTCCAAGTGCTGCTTATGCAACAACATGGATTTAGTGTACAGACCTTCCCACCCAGAGAGTGTGACCAGTTATGGTGGTCTGGCCATGAATAGCTGTGGCATCATCAGGATTTGATCAGCAATCTGTTGATGATAGGGTGACACCATAGATAATTATGTCACTTGAGATAATTGTGCCACTTGGGAGGTTATTCAATTCATCTTTAGTAAGTGCTTTATGGGAAAGGGATGCTGTTCCATAGCAGGGCACCATTCACATACTAATTCACAAGTATGCCAATTTAGCATAGCCAATCCACCTAGCGGCAAGATTTTTGGAGGTAGGAGGAAGCCAGAGGAAAGCCACGTGGGCCCAGGGAGAACTCTGCACAGAGAGGAACTTGACTTCAGGATCAACCTGGTGACCCTAGAGCTGTGAGGTGGCAATGATACCTGCTGCACCATCATGATGCCTTGCTTGGGAGCCCAGAGTAGCTTAATTTAACAAAAATTTAGATTAGAAGGCTCTATTAAGGATTAAACACTGTTGTAGTTTGATTCCTGTCCAGACAACTACAGTTACTCAGTTTTCACTTGGAGTCCTTTGTGTGCGAAATCTTCTTCCACAGCAGTGTCTTCAGGTTGTTCAGGATGAGCGAGTGTTCCATCTCCATTTGCTCAGTGGCTCCTCTCAGGGCCATGCATGCATACAGCTGCTTTTCTAACTCTTCCTTCACGTCTGGCGGTGCTCCATGGAGCAGATAGTCCTTCAGTGCACCACACACTTTAGCCAGGTTCGGCTGCGTCACCTCAGTGGTGCAGCGGTGCTTCGTGAGGTCACAGGTGGTGTGGCAATCTACTCCATATAGACAGTCAGTATCAACTTCACACCGCCGCTCGCGCATCACTTTCTGGAAAGCAGTTTCAGGAACGATGCGCCTGGCATCCAGCACCTTCAAGTCATGGCGCTCGGTGTAGCCGAAGCATGCTGCATTCACTTCACACATAAGGAAGCTGCCAAATGGCCCATGGAAGATGTCTTCCACCAGTTCTAAGAGGCCGATTGCAATTTTGGCCTTGCGAGGCCATGATGGTGCCACCCACTGATCCACACTCCTGCGTAGGCCTGATGGAAGCCATAACTCCACGGCCCAGGGCAGGCTGAGGCCATAGAGTGGTGCGTACGGCACCTTCTCCACTACATACAAGTCTCCGCAGAAGCCCAGCAGCCTTGGAGTGTGTTCCCGCCCCTGCAGAACCACCGCCATCAAAAACTCGTTCAGCTGCAGCAGAGCCCAGGCTGAGCGTGCCTCTGCCAGAGATATCTCGCCATCTTTGTTGGCATCAGCCACGCCGAGCACGAGCCCCACCAAGTCATGCAGGTTGGCCTGATCGCCCACCTTCGCCTAAAGGCAGGGTGACAAGTGCATAGTGAAGTGTGAATGTTGATAATGGTAGAAAAATACAGTTTCATGAATACACTGTTTAGCTATTATGCTAGATCACAGGTTCCCAATCCTGGTCCTGGAATACCCCATGTCCTGTACATTTTAATGTTTTCCCTGCTCCCAACACACCTGATTCAACTAATCAGCTAATTACCAGCCCTTCCTGTGGACAAGGGGTACTCCAGGACCAGGGTTAGAAACTGTGCTAGATGGTTACCTGCAATATTTTTATACATACAAGCACACTAGATAAGCCTTCAGTCCTGCGGATCCTCTACCCTGTGTGATTTGAAGTGTTTCTCCCAAAATTTGGTTACTCCCAACATGCCTGGTCTAATTGATCACAAATTATCAAGCCTTTCTTGAGCGGGTATAGGAGAGGTGACAGTAGAGAAAACTTCCCAGGACTGGAGTTGAGAACCCCCCATGCTAGGGAAAAATCTTAGAGAGTTATAAAGTTTAATCAGTTATGCATTATAGAAGAAAGTGAAAACGACCATTCAGAATACTTCTCGATTAATCTTCACATTCTTTTCACAACTTGGCAATGGATGTCCTGCTGGCATGGGCCATCTCTTTTGATTTTATAGCAGAATTACTAAAAATCTTTACACTTACATTTGCCCATTTGGCTGATGCATTTATCAAAAGTGACTTACAACTGAGAAAGGACAGAATGTTATATATTTACTAACAAAGTAAAAATTCCATTTTTAGCTCAATTTCTTCCAATTTTGTCTCTAATTCCCACCCACAAGTGCATCTCATCACAGCTACCAACCTAGGAGGATGAGTGCTATCAGGTGCTTCCACTGAGATGCATGAAGCCACCACATTTTTTCAAACTGCTGCTCAGCCAATGTCATATGGCAGCTAAACACACTTAGAGGAAAGTACCAACACATGGGCTCATAGATGCCTGTGACTGGCTAATGTTTCTCTGGCTAATGACAAAGGAGATATTAATGCCAACCTTCCAAAAGCCAATTATGCTCTCTTGGACTCTCTGGGAGTATTTGTGATTCCTCCACTTGAATTTTAAAGTACTTTGCTCTCACCTTTAGATGGCTCAGGACCATCTCTCTGAACTTCTCCACAGATGTGCCTTTAGTGGGCCTATTAAAGGCTGCCGATTCTCTCCGTGGTTCCAGCTCTGCCTCCAGGTCATAGTGAGGAACGTCCTCCATGTGGCACTTAATGATACCCTCCAAATCTCCCCAGCTACCAGAATACACCTGGAATGTACACACACAATCTAATGCAGTCCTGCATGTCTCCTAGAATGCTTTCATTCAGTCTTTAGGTAGAACAGCAGTAGTGGGGAAAATTTCTAAGGACAGGCTGTTCTGTTGTCTGAATCATGTGACCAGACATTAGATATGTCCAAAACAGGAGGCAATGGCTCAATGCCTTGATGCCTTGCTGTCTCGTAAATCAGTTGTCTTTACAAGTCAGAGCTTTGATAGCTATGAAGGTACCTGCGGGATAATGTTTTGAGACAGGCATCACTATGTTGCTAGGCTACATACGCTAAAGGTCACTAAGTCTAATGTTCATTAGACATTATGGAATAATGTATCACTGGGGACAACGACAGATATTTCTTGCTCAAAATGAAACTTTAATTCTTTAATTGTTCAGCAGCTACTTTATCCTGGTCCAGGTCCTGGTCAAAGAAACACTGGGCACAAGGGGGGAATACTCCCAGGATGGGATGACAAGTGCACACATACATTCACACTCAGAGGCAATTTAGTGTAGCCAATCCACCTACCAGCATGTTTAGGTTGGAGGAAACTGGAGAACCCGTAGCAAACCCATGCACCACGCACCACGCATGTCATACTTTGTATGGTTGTGTGTGACCAATAAAATTTGAATAGATTCTGACCTGGTTACTGGGTTTGGCAGACAGACATTTCCCAAAATACAGTGTCTCCTTCTCACATAAGCTGCTGCAAGCTGTACCATCGATCACCCCCTTCTGGAACTTATCACACTGAAATAAACATACACATCACTTCACATCAGAGGATCACTGCTGCTCTGCCTCTGCACTGTATTTTCTGGCAGGTTAATTTGTGTACATGTTCCAGCAGATGGCTCCCTTGTCACAATTATCACCTCTAGGAGGAACTATGATATGTTAGCCTTGGGTGTGAAATGTTGGGGCTGAACTCACAATAGTGTTTTTGCACTCATGTCCACGGCACAGCTCTGTATAGGAGGAGTACTCGACATACACCACCCAGCTTCCTACAAACACGGCCAACCAGGAAAAGAACAGGTACTTCATGTGCAAGTAGGAGAACCGAGCCTGGGCACAAGACAGAAAGAACAGAGAATACTATGAGATGGTCATACTAAACTGCAAATTTTCAGTGAGGAGGTTAAAGAGGGAAAAAAAAACACATAAAAAAAAGCATATCAAGCTTTTATAATTAACACATTATTTTCAGTGGTATCCAGTATATATTTTGTAATGTAATATGTAATGTCTGAGTTGACTTTTTTTAGTTTAAACTTCTTTCATTGACATGTTGGTCTACTCTCACTTTGGTTAACAGTTTCCTGAATTACCCACAATGCCATTTGAATACCTGCTGAAAGTGGTGCCAGTGAGAATTAGCACTTGCTCCATTTGTCTCTCACCACCTCATTTATACGCTCGGCTCAAACAGATACAGTTCCAAAGCTTCAAATTTCATGCTAATACGGCCGTCAACACCATCACGCTCCTCATCTCATAGTTTGCTACCGAGCTGAGCCGAATCTCTGCTGCAAATCAGTGAAAATGTGTCATATAACTTTGAGTCCAGCGTTTGCTGTCTCCACAACTTCTACAGTGATTTTCTCATTAATATGACATCTAACGTTGCTGGAAAAATGGTGAAGAGCTTCTTTTCTTACTCTTTCTTACTAGCAAAAACTGACCACTATCACTTAAGTTAATCACCACTGTAATTGCACTAGCAATATCCCCCTGTGATATCAGTGGCAGACAGCTTCTCATGGGAATAACAAAAAATACAGCATCAACCAATAAATTAGCACCAGAATCATTAAACACATCAGAAATATTTCAGTATATGCATATTTAATTCAGGTTTCAGGGTGGAGTTTGCTTTTAAAGCCTATTCAGTAGTAGCTGCATAAAACCAGTGTGAGATGTATAGATAAGTAAATGCATAAATATTAAGACATAATTGAAAAATAAACACATTTTAATAGTCATATACTTGGGTATATTATTATTATGTGTCATGAAATTTTTACTCAGATCTCACCTAAAATGCTGTGCAATAAAAATGAGGTTAGGAAAGACAAAAAACATATCAAGGATTTTAAACTCCAAGTCAGATTTCTTAGAAAAAATACAAGTACACAAAGAACAGCAGGTGCATTGTATCCTACTGAAAGAAGAAAAACAGATCCAAGGTTCATTGGATTCTTTGACGTCAAGTCCAGATTTGATTGTGAGGAAATCCGACAGTTATGAAGTGTTAATCTGCTCTAACCAATGAACCCTCAGTTTTCAACAATTTAATTTCTGTACCCAGTGCATTAAGAAGCATTTTAGAAAGCGGAATTCTAAACGAGAAGCTGGCGAGACAAAAGCACTGAACATTTGGGAACACATTCACCCGAAGACATCTCAGTCTTCAGTGACCTGACACATTCCTCTCTGAAAAACCAAATCTGACATTATCTCTCCTCCAGCACTGACAGGCGGAAAGAGGGCCTTGTAATGCAGCACAATAGCTTCCAGCACTGATGACTATTATTATGTATGTGCTGAAAGAGAGAGTAAGAGAGAGCAGCTTCATTTATTTCCTGACAGCAACTGAGAGGTTTGGAGGAGTAAGAGGTAGGTATCTACAACACCTGTGAGCCATATCTGCACAGTAAAACAGCTCTTGATGTAAATGCACTCGGTCGCTGCAATAGCAGAAAAAGCGAACAACCTAATAAGGGTGACTGTGTGTTTTCCGACAGCATATTGAATAGATAGGATGACAGATGAGACGCAGAACATAATGAGGAGGTGAGAGAGTTCGGCTGTTACCAACAGATGCGAAGGTGATAACACTCAACATGATGTGAAAGCATTCTTATTATAGTGCGCCATATGCCACAGGAATCCAAGGCCTCAATGATGCTAGCATTATTGCAATATTTATAAAGGCGAATAAATTATTAACATCAATGTCATTCTGAATGGACACCTCCAATTTTTAGAAAAAGAAATTGTGAATATTAAAACCTGCCCCATGCACCAACAAAGCTGCAACAAGAAAGCTGCATGTTAAATACTTAAGACTGTAGTGGAACATATAATTATTAAAAAAATGTTATGAAATGGGATCCATTCTTGGGTGTATTCCTGCCTCCGTCTAAGTGTTCCCGGGTTCCAGATTCACCACGACCCCGAACCAGCGATAAAGAGGTTACTGAAGATCAGTGAAAAATTGCTCTTCATATTTCATAAAACTATGCACATCAGCCTGCAGCTAGTTAAGGAAAATTCATATTAAATGGTTGAAGAAAAAAAAAAACATAATTGGCCTAATGGTTTCAATTAAACATTTCCATTAACCACCCACTTATTCTTGCTTCAGTTAAAAATGAAAGACCTAAAATATATGGACAGATTTTTTTTTTGCCCTGGATCATCTTCCAGTCATCAAAACTCTCATATTATAAGATTCGCCCATTCTGCTCACGACTCCCAACACATGAAAATGTTCTCACAGAATTTCTTGTGAGCAAATGTAACTGCAGATCAAAACAGACATGGTGGAAAACAGGTTAGTTTCTTCACACGACATCAAGTTTGCGGTTTCACGAGATATCAGTGTTCTACCCACACTACCGGGTGTTGAGTCATAAATACTGAGCATGTTTTTAAACTGGATTGTGAGTGGATCAGAGGTGTTAAGATCTCACATGATAATCTCAGAAGATAGGACCAGCCTAAAATCAGGACACTTCATTATTTTGTGGCTTAACTGAATATTTTCCAGTTTTGTCTTATAGCATTCATGGTTATGTAATCAGTGGTTTCTTGTTTATGGCCTTTATGACCTGCTTTCTTTTCTAAGTTCAGAGGCGTTATAGATGTTAATATCAAAGAAGTCTGATATCACCATTAAACCACGGGCTGAAAGCTCAGCATCAGAGACCACCAGATTCCTGTAGGACAATGCCATTATAAAACCATCAAACACAACTTGAAAAACAAGTTAAAAGAATAAGTTCCTTTAGGTTGTTAAACAAACAAAAAAAAAAATGGATGGTGGTGCCATGGATGGGTCCCCGGTTTGATCCTGAGCCCATGTTATTGTCTGCGTGGAGTTTCTCTACATGTGTGTGATATGTTTGAAGCAGCATTGATTTGTAATGAAAATATGGAGCCTTTCTTAAAAGACATTTGGAAGCAAAATATGAAACCCTGGCCATAAAACCAACAAGGCAAGGTTGCATAGAATAGTGAAATAACACTTTTTCAACAAGCAATAGGTCCATTTAATGTTAAGCTGCTTGACATTTCCGGGGATACTTAAGGCAAATAATTTAGGCTGTGGTTTAGGTGACAAAAAAAGGTTGGGAACCCCTGGTCTAGAGGTTAGTCTACATAGCTGAGGTGATTTTAAAGCACTTATTTACGAAAGAATGCCCCATAAATGCACAGCACAGTTGATTCTAGGCCTTGATATTTGGTTTAAGCACTTTGACTCAAATCCAGGGCAAACATTTGTTATTATTACAGCTGCACTAAAATGACTGCTCGCTGTAAATGATCTCAGCCTATACAAACATGCATCATCACCGATGGCACATTAAATTATGCTTACAGCAGAGGATTAGCAGACAAATCACAGACTTGAAGGAGCCTCTTTTATTCATTAGTTAATGATTATCTGTCCTGGGCTTGACAGTGATGGACGTCTCCACTCCTGTTCTTTTTGCTTGATCTGGTCTTATGCAAAGAGGTTGTGTATCAGGCCTCCAGCTTCTTAAAGATGTTGATAATGTATCTGCAGAAAAATCTTTTAAATGTTTTAATCAGTACTCTGCTTTCAGAGGATGTGATTTAATTGCCACTCCTTGATAATGAACTTAACTGGAGAGTCTCCGCTCATGTTCTTGAATGATACTCGAGTATTATAATCGAACATGCCAATGGGAAGTTGATCGATTTGCGTTTTAAGTAATGCAATAAATCTGACAACCAACACAGATTCACGATTCTCATTTTAAAAGAATTCTGCCAGATATGATTTACATTTGTTTACAGCATTTGGCTGACACCATTACAGAAATGTTTTGGAGTCTCTATCAAAAACATATCCTCATGCTATTACAAATATGGTCTAAGAATGGTCTAAGACATGGTCTATGAATGACATTTTAATAATGCCATGTTGGAGATAAATTAGTTTAGCAATAAAAACTGTACAAATGGAGGGTTCTTTAATTATTGCTCATTTAAATGCCTGGTGAACAGCTGTTCAGTCTTCGTTTGAAGACAGAGAGAGACTCGTCAGTTCGGACAGCCAGGGAAGGTTCATTCCAACACCTGGGTGCCAGGACAAAGACAAGTCTTGATGCAGATCTTTGTTCCTTGATGCATGTAATTAGGAGGGCTGAGAATTAACACACTGTATCGTCCTTCCTTGTTTCCTTCACTGGCAGAATAGATCTAGCTGCCAGATTCAGTCTGTCAGTCTTAATTTAATCTATTCTCCCTCCCTTTTTCTTTCCCTTGTGGCTCCACTAATGATAGGCCATTGCTTCCTGTCTCCCATGAGCACTCAGAGAGATGCTAATGTAGCCATTGCTATTCCATCTTACTTTCCCCTTCTGCTCATTCCCCTAAACCCCCATTAAGTATCTTCCTGCTTCCCCCCCACTTTGCTCACTCATTCCACACTCACTCACTTTCTCTCTCTCTTTCTCTCTCTCTCTCAGGATCACTTAGGCATGCTGACAGATATGGGTCTGGCATCTTGTGCACTCTTTCATTCTCCCACATAACCCAGTGCACTTGTCACCATAGGATTAATGTGTGGGAGAGGAGGAGTGCTACAGAACTTTTCTCCAGACAGTACAGCATAGTACAGTTACCGATCCAGAACTATCCATACCTTAGTGTAGTGCATGCCCATGAAAGTAGGAGGAGTTCTCTGGAAATGGCAGGGTGGTGATATCATTTACCTCATGACACTAGTGTTAACACAAATGGAAATAATCACAATTCCCACCTTTCAAACCTCCCAAGTTGAAAATTCGGAGCTTTCTGACCACCCCAATTTCCCGAGCCGAAACCAAAGGAGAAGCAACTAGCAATAGGAACATAATAAATGCAATTTACTTTCAGTTTATATTGAGTTGCAACTGACAAATTGCACCATTTATTTATTCATTTTCATTCATTTTCATTAACCGTCTTTCCTAGTCACTGGGTGCAAGGCAGGACTATACACCATTGATGGGACACCAGCCCATCATAGAGCTCCATGCATACACATTCATACACTCATTCACACAGAGGGGCAATTTAGAGTCACCAATCCACTGGCATGATACTGGAAGGTGGAAGGAAACCAGAAAACCCAGTGGAAACCCACATGGACATGGTAATCTGTGAGACAGTAATCCAAGCGCAGGATTGAATCACAACACTGAAGCTATGATGTGGAAACACTACTCGCTGCGCCACTGTACTGATCTACCACCCACTTTCAGTTCTGTTATAATCAGGAGATGTGCTGAGGTTTAATGTGAATGTTTTTAATATGCTGTCAAATGATATATTAAAAATTACAACTGCTATTTTCACATTATAAACAAATTTGCAACATTGTCAAGTCGGAATAATGTTAAGTTCTTCCATTTGACGTGAATGTGCCATAAAGAATAACAGCAGTAGCAGAATAGAGAAGCTTCAAAGTCTGATTCAATTTTACTAAGTATTTTTATGAGCAAATGTTTTCCACTGTACTCAATGGCAATGCTATGAGACACTGTTATTGCTGTGTGTGTCTGGTAGGAAAGCTTTTTTTAAACAGTGGTTGTCTGACTGAAGTAATGGCCTGTGACAAGTTTATGGTGACCGTCCTTGAACAATCAATGGTGTACACTATTTCTAGTTTCACCCATATGTCTCTGTTCAGTACTCTTCTGGCAAGAAGGGCAACCAAATTCAACTTGTTGACAGAATGGATATCATGGCAATGAAAGTAACAACAAAGTGCGATATCACAGATTTGTTTCCATACCGTGACATACCACAGTGTCTGGTGAACATGAGCTATTAGTGTGAAGATTTGGAAGAGGAGGAGTGCTCCATGCTCTAGCTCTGTTTATCCCAGACATTCGCTGTGGCCTTCAAAAGGTCAAAATAATTGAAAATAAAACAAAATCGACATTTTGCACATGGTAATTGGACAGTATAGCAAACTACTATCCTGTGAAATTTCAATGAAGTGTGTCTTTACCCTACATACAAGTACCCAAGTGTCCCAGCAAAGCTAAAAGTGTAACAACACTAAAATCTTTTTGTGCTTGGCTTACTTGTCATTTTTATTTATAAAGCACATGTAAAGACAAAGTGTGCTACATAAAAAGTACTCTACAATAAAATCAAGTCATTGTCATTGTCAAATAAAATACAAATAATCTGAAGTAAATGAATAAATGAATTAAAGAGTAAAAACAATAAAAAAAACAGTAAGTGACAAAACCTCAGGAAAGACTATACAATTCAAAAACCACAGTGCCTTTAAACTATCAATGCTATGTAGCAAACAGAATATAAGGGTTTAACAGTTATTTCTGTTAAACAGATGTCAAGATTTTTGGATTTATGGCCACAATATCATAAGAGGTGAGGAAGTGGTCAGTCCAGCTGATATCTACACAAGGTGGTCTTCTTCAACAGGATAGAATTGCGTCACCCTTAACTTTTCCACATTTTGTAGTGTTACAACCTGAAACTGAAATGGACTTCATTGGGATTTATACAATTTCCTTTACACAATATGTCTAACATTTGAAGGTGCAAAAATATCTTTTATTGTGACAGAAGGTTAGTTACACAAACAAAAAAAACCCCTCAACCACCTTTGGCTGCAATTACAGCTCAAGTCTTCTGGGATATGCCTCTATCAGCTTTGCACATCTGGATCCTGGAGCTGGATAGTGGTCTGCACAGAGTCCTGACTTCAACCCCACTGAACATCTTTGGGATGAATTGGAAAGCTGACTGTACCACAAGCCTTCTCACCCAACATCAGTTCCTGACCTCACTAATGCTCTTGTGGCTGACTGAGCACAAATCCTCACAGACATACTCTGAAATCTAGTGGAAAGCCTTGCTAGAAGAGTGGAGGCTATTATAACAGCAAAGGGAGGACCAACTCCATGTTAATGGCCATGGTTTTGGAATGGGCACATAAGGGTGTGATGGTTAACAGCAACTGTCAAATCTTGCGACAGATTCTCAATCAGACTGAGGTCTGGGCTTTGACTGGGCCATTCGAACACATTCAGGTTCTTGCTTTTGAACCACTCCAGTATAGCTTTGGCAGTATGATTAAAGTTGGAAGGTGAACCTCTGCCCCAGGTTTTTGTCTCTTGCAGACTGCAAAAGGTTTTCTCCTGGGAAATATACTGTATTTGGCTCCATCCATGTTGCCTTCAACACTAACCCGTTTTACTAGTACCTGCTGATAAATAGGTCAAGTGACAATTTAATTGCCACATGTGAACTCCATTCAACTAATTACTCCATTCAACATCTGATGGCAAATAGTTGCACCAGAGCTAATTTAGGGGTTTTATACCAATAGGGGTTAATACTTACCCAACCATAATTTGCATAAGTCTTATTTACAAATTTAAAAATATATATATATATTTTTTATTTGTAAATCATTTTCCAAAGTATACTAATATCCTGATATCAACTTCAATATTATGGGCTATGTCATGTATATTAATACATATACATACATCCCAATTAAGCCCTTTTCAGTTCCAGGTTGTACAAAATTACACACACAGGATGTCCTGAATTATGGTACCATACTTGGTTAGACCAAAAACCAAACTAGAGTGGTTAACCTCAATGGCTTTAAGCCACTTGGGTTGACTGATCGCTCTCTGGTGTCTTGATGTGTTACCATGGCAGCGCTCGCTTAATTAGAGGAATAAGTCCTCTGTTCCAGGACTTATTGTGTTGTGTTCTTGCTGGTCAGTGAATAAATGTGAATCAAAGGTGCTGCTCTCCTGCTGCAGAGTATTTACAGCCTTTGCGACTGAGTCAATCTTAAAAAAAAAAAAACTCAGCAGATATCACATCACATTGGCTCTGTGCAGAACCAATGGCTGCAGGAAGTTACAATCACAACTGCAGTGACAGAAGAAAACCACACTGTTGGGCAGATTCAGTTTTTTTTCTATTAATTGTAAAAGCCAGGGCCAAATAGAGAAAACCAAAAAACATTCACAATAGTGCTGGAGGTAGAGTGTAAGTGAATTCGAGCCAAGCACACTTTGTATAACAACCTCAACAGCGCAAAAACCTCCTTCGTGCTCTTTCGGATGAAGCTCTGCTGGCACATTTTGATGGAAATACACAAACTGCAGATAAAAGTGAATTAACCTCACTCAGCCTTGTCTTTTATAGAAGGTGGCTCAGGAGTTTGATTCAGAGAAAATGCATACACATTTGCAAGTCACTCAGAAAGGTTATTACATTAAGCTTCAAATAATTTGGACAGGACAGGGACAGATTATACAATGCCAAGGAGATCTGACAGTTACAGTTGAGTAAAGACACCACAGGTGAATTGGGTAATGTTTTATTTGTCAGTTAATTTCTGATATTCTTAAAGCATTTATGTATTGAAACTTTTTCCAAAATTTAGAATTATTTATGTTAATGAGGCTTTATGTTATTTATGTTAATTAATGACTAATTAATATGCATACATTTCCAAAAATCAAGTTTTTTTAATGTTGTAGAATAAAAATCTTTATTTCACTGTGAAGACACTTGCAAGAAAGAGTTTTACAGAAAGGAAATATCATTCCATCAATATCATTTCTACAGTGAAAAAATATCTACAGTAAATCAACAATAATAAACATTTTGGGAAATTTGTCTGTAATATCCTTCTAAATAGGGACAGGAATGAACATGATCTAGATACAGAGATTTATGGAAAATTAAAAAAAAGATTTTGAGAAAACTTTTAAAACTACATATGGTTTGATATGTTTACACTCTAGTTATTCAGATTTATAAGGTTTATATAGGAAATTGACATGTATATCATAATGACACAAACTGACTAATGAGGAAATAAGCATAAAAAAAAATGGGGAAACAAGCGTTTCAGGGATATATGACATGAGCTCATTGTGATAAATGGGCAGAGCTTAAGCTTTTTAAAGTTGTTAGGTTTCAGAAAATGTGTTGGATGCATTGGGACAAAACAATTTTATTACTATACTTTAAAAGACGACATGTCACAGATGCAATTTATCCAAAAATCTAAAATAAATAAATAAATAAAAAAAGATTGATGTGACCAAATTTGTCATTTCTACCTATAGTCCTGCCTAATGTTATTCTTTACCACTATAGATGGCTATCACCCACAGTGAAATACGCTACAACCTTCATGATATTTAATAAAGTCTTGAAAATCAGAAAATAAGAGAGAACTTAAGAGAATATTTCTCTACTGTGTTGATGAACTAATAAATGCTAAACTTCAGTGTTCAAATTTTACAAAATTCACTATAATCCTCTTTGAAATGTAAGCAGATACCATGATATACCAAAAACAGTGATGTTACGTAGCATGGTTTTCATACCATGAATTTTTCCATTCCATTCAATTTTTCCACTACCATATGCAAATAGGTTGATTTTTTAGATTTTCACATACAGTATATCTGATGAATAAAAATGATAGCACATTTGTACATATTAACTGACCACTACTTCTTATTAGAAAAGCTAGTTTAATATCGTTATCTTATTCATATTTAGCAACTGCTTTATCCTGGTCAGGGTTGTAGTGGATCAGGGGCCTATCCCAGAAACACTGGGCACAAGAAGGGAAGAATTCACCCTGGATGAGATGCCAGTCCATTGCATAACACCATACACACACATGAATTCACACACTCGATCATACCTTGGGGCAATTTACTGTAGCTATCTGCATGTAAACCTGGAGGAAATCCATGCAAACATTAGGAGAACATGCGAAACCCCACATAAAGAGTAACCCTAACTCAGGATTGAACCAGAGACCCTGGAGCTTAGAGGTGGTGACACTGTGCCAACATGGTTTAATAATGACACAATATTGTTTAATACTTTGCATTCTGCTGAAGGTGGCCCCACACAGACAGCCTTAAGATGCATGAGATTACTGTGGATGGTACCACTTAAAAACCATGAAGATGGCTTTGGACTGCAATTGCCACGAACAGTTTTGCACTCAAGTCTCCATCCGTGAACAGGTGATTACTTCAAAACAGACTTCATGTGAAAACTATAATGAATTTCCTGGTTACACAATTTTGACCACATACTATACAGTTAAAGAAGGGAATTATTTATAATTGCACTATCCGGTGTCACCAAGATGAGGATGGGTTCCCTTTTGAGTCTGGCTCCTCTCAAGGTTTCTTCCTCATATCATCTCGAGGAGTCTTTCCTTGCCACAGTCGCCTCTGGCATGCATATTAGGGATAAATTTATAAATTTAAAACTTGTATCCTGAATTTATACATTTCTGTGAAGCTGCTTTGTGACAATGTCCATTGTTAAAAGCACTATACAAATAAAACAGAACTGAATTGAATTCTGAACATGAACATAAGCAACCGATCTTGCCTTGGCCCCTCCTTTTAGTCTTTACTATAGTGTTTAGCATGTAAAGCATATTGCCTACTGGCTTTAACATTATTGGGCTGTCCTGCCTATGGGATAAATACCCTGTTATTTTTACAGCATTTCTGCTTTCCAAGTTGCACACTACAGCTTTGCTCAACTTAAATTATTATTTTTTTTAATTTTGTGATAAGTCTTCAAGAAAATGTTTGTAGCCTTGCATTTGCCAGTAATGGATCAGCCATGAAATCTCATGTGAACACTCTCTTTAAAAAAGTAAGTGGTGGTGTTATACTCTAAGGACATGCTGTGATGGCATAAATACTTCCCACTCTTTATCGATCCCTGAGTGGTCAATCGAAGCAGCATCCAGCTACAGACCATTATAGGTGTAAGATTACAAAATAATGCACATAAACAATACATAGGCTACATGACCTGTTCTATTAATGTGTGGAGAAATTAACTTCATCCCCGCTAATGTGGATTGTTTATCTTCAGGGTAGTGGTGTTCAACACTGAAGAAGAGCTAATCATTAGTGTGTAATGACAGATTATTGATCTGAGGTTGTTCATTCTGCTTTTCATTAATAGAAGCAAGAGAGGAGAAGCGCAGCTGTAACTGGGCGCAGATACATCCAGACCTCACTGCATCTCAAAGGCTTATATCCATCACTTTTAATGAAACTGTGTGAAAGATTTAGAGGAAGTTTACTGACCAAATGTCAAGCCTACAGAGTGTCTGTGGTTCTTTAGGATTTACTCATCATTTTTATTGTATTCTACCAACAGCACAACTAATGATATCACGGCCTTGCTTGCCAAACTGTAATCCTACAGTGGCACTGAAAGATTTTATTAAGCTCTATTTACAACCTACATAATTTTTTTTCCTCAATTAACTAGAAAAAAACTGATTAAATAAGACATTAGAATGCACTACCTTCAATATTAATTAATCAGTTTAGTTCAACTGTGATGGTTCATGCACTTACTACATTTATGTGTAAACTTATGAAGTTACAACTCCTAAACCCATACTTACGAAATCTAATGAAAACTCCACTTGCACATTAGAATACTTGCAACAGATTTTGTATAAAATCTGACTAGCTCTAGTCTCAGACTTCCAGTACTTGCTAGAGAGTTTGTTAGGGTTCACCAGAAAAGGTGGCCAGGAACTGCCTACTTTCAAAGAAAGAGGCAATATACTCATGGTAAGTTAAAATTAAAGTTTAAATTAACATCAAAATGTCAGACTCTTTGTGTACCCAGGGCAGAGTGCCTAAAGCTGAGTCAAGGCTAAACTGAATCGCTTTGATTCATAAATATTCATAAATTTGTTATGGTCACATGATAAATAGCAAAAGGCTAGATGGATGAAATAGTGTTAAATCACCAGGTTTAAAATGTTAGGATAGCTTTCTTCTAACATTTGGCAGAGGATAAAACAGGATACAACCTGTGTACCGGAATGATGCTCAGGCCAAGTGGGCCAGGACCTGCCCACTGTGATGCTTAGGACCACCCAGTTAAGATGGTGGATTTCTAGCTAAAGCATACTGCATAATATATTTTGCATATATCTTAAATAAACATATATAATTATCAAGTCTTGATGATTGTCATGTAGGCCTAACTGACTACAGTCCACGGGAGACACCAAAGGCAAGGTGAAGCTTTTAATGCTTTCTGTTGCTTTCAATAGACTCCTATTCACAGTAGACCATTTTCAATGTTGTTGAAGATTAGAGCATGTGGGGTAAAGGTGTCCTGCATACTACAACTTGTATTACAATCTCTCTAAAGCCTCCCTACCCTGCCTAAAACCAGCTATCAATATTTCTCTCCCACCCGCCGAAACCTCCACTCTATCTCCCTTTCCTCCAAAGCTTCCTGTACCTCATCAAACTTTCCAGACCCTGACTCGTTTTCCTCCCTATCATTGGAGTTAGCCACAGACACTTTCCTCTTCCATGGACCTTCTCTGCCCTCTATCTTCTAAACCCAGGAAGATTTCTTGCCCTCTTCCTTGGCTATTTGATGTGTTACACAGCAATCAGAAACTTCTGCTCAAGATTCTTGCAAGCTCCACAACATCTTTTCATCACTACTTAACCCACAGCCCCTTCTGCTCCATCCTCCCTGACTGCTGAAGACTTTGCTACCTTTTCTGATAGGATGATTGAAAAAATCTGCCAGAACTACACTCCTACCCCAACTCCTACACTACACACTAAGAATTCCCCTTCTCCATCACTGGCAAATTTTTCTAGACTAGCAACAGAAGAGATCCTGCAAGTCATCTTGTCCTGCAATCCTACCACCAGCCCACTGGATCCAATCCTTTCCAAAATGCTCCAGGCCATCTCACAAGACCTCCTCTCCTTCATCACTACTATCATCAATGGCTCCATAACATCTGGTCATGTACCAACTGCGTTCAAGAGTTCTTCCCATCCTGAAGAAACCCACTCTGGATCCCTCAGACATCAGCGACTACTGACCGGTATCACTTTCTTTCTAAAAATCCTCAAATACACTGTCTACAATCAACTGTCTCTCTAGATCTCACAGAACAACATCCAAGAGCCTAACCAGTCTGGCTTCAAAGCGGCACATTCCACAGACACTGCCCTTTTGGACGTCACTGAGAAGTTATATGCTGCTAGATCAGCCAAACTGTCATCAGTCCTCATCATCCTTGCTCTTTCAGCAGTGTTTGACAGTCAACCACAAGACTCTTGTCCATCCTCATGAGTCTTGGAATTCGTGGCACAGCATGGCAATGGTTTGCTTCCTACCTGGAAGGTCAGTCATATCAGGTAACGTGGAGGGGATCTACATCTGCTCCATGCAGACTCTCCATTGGCTTCCCACAAGGCTCAGTACTTGGTCCTCTTCTGATCTTCCTCTATATTCAATCTCTTGGTGAGGTCATATCCTCACATGAGTTTTCATACCACTGCTATGTGGATGACACTCAACTGCTGTTCTTCCCAGGTGATTCATCCCTACATCAGGACCTTGTGATCTCCCTGGACAACTCTCTGATCTCACCTCAGCCAAAAACAGACCAGCACCCACTTATCAGATCCCGCACTGCACCATGGTCCCTCCGATCCTCTAGAACTGCTCGACTAGACTCACCATCCCTCAAGGTACAGGGAAGGCATGCATCAAGACTCTTCTCTATTCTGGGACCTAGGTGGTGGAATGAACTTCCCCTAGATGTCTGAACAGCTGAGTCACTGGCAGTCTTCAAACGATGTCTAAAGACCTACCTCTTCCAGAAGTAGTTAAATTAGCACTTTAATTAAAAAAAAATTGTGTTGTCTGTGTGCTTGTCTTACTATTTTACCTCCCCAACAGAGTTTTTCAACTGATGGTATTCTTAATTCCTGACCTAGTGAGCCAGTATAAGGATGTATTTATTTACGGAGAATTCAGAGCACTTCTGTAAGTCGCTCTGGATAAGGGCATCTGCCAAATGGCATAAATGTAAATGTAATGTAAAATGTAAAACACTTGCATACATACAGTATTCACCTCTTCTTTCTGTTTGTGTTTGTCTATGCTGATGTATGTTCCTTTTAAATGACATCTTACTGTTGAAAGCTGAAAGACTAGTCATGATCAATTCTACACTACATTCGACACAGTATTTTAAGATAAGAAAGCTTAATAGGGGGCAACAATATCATGGAAGCTACTAGTACTAATGTAGGGGCCAGCTCACATTTTTCCGGGTCCGTCCATCAGCTACTTTTTCGGCTATGTACTGAAGAATTAGATCACATTGCAATATAACAAAAAAGCAAGAGACCATTTAAAACTGGAAAAAATATATATGAAAAAAAGACTAATACACTAATACTATATATGAATGACAAGGATACAAACATTAAAATAAACACAGGACTACCAACATCCTGATAGACTCTCAGAGACACACTGTGCTCTGGGACTGTAATCTACCCCCTGTGGGCCACAAGTCCCACAGCTTTTCCACTCAGCTCTGTTGATGACTGGCCTGGGATTTCAGAAATGCGTCAGAGCATCACACTGCAGGTATGTACCATCTAGCAGGTCTTTTGCCTTTGCTTTTCATTCTCAATATCTTCTGCTACTGGGAGAAATATGAAAAGAAAGAAGTATTGCATTCATGCTTGCTTTTGCCGCCTCCTTATCAGCCATACATAATTCATGTTCATAAAGTGATTCCTCTGTGCCCTCTTCCTAATGGCCCCCTCCTCACCAGAGTGATGAACGATCGAACGATAGTCAAAGAAAGAGGAGGAATGATGGAGGAAAAGAGAGGAGACGAAAGAGAAAGAGCAAAACAGTGGGGAGCAGAAATGTGGTGGGACTGCTTTCTGTAAATATGAAAGGCAATGCGTGGGCTCCCAGAGTGTGCTAAGGTCCATAAATTGTATTTGTGAGAAAACGAGAAAGATAAAGATGGGGCAAGATTTGAGAGAGATAATTACTGCTTGTACTACATATTAGCAAAACACAAATGGTGGAGAGGAAATAACAATCAGCTTCTTAGCCCTGCAGTGAGGCTTGACCCTTTGTTTCATACACAATCTGAATGGTGCAATTTGGCATTAGAAGGATGGGGGGGGGTTATATTTTGTTTGGGAAGGAGAAGTACGAAACGGGACATGCGCTTATCTTGCACTGTGAAATGGAATGACTCAATTTGCTTTCCAGATGGATGCTCGGCAAATAATTGTGGTTGCAAAAGGCTGTGGCAGTACAACTCACAGACAAAAATAACATGCAAAATCATTGCCTTCCCAGAGTGGTGGTACTATCTTGTGCTTGAAGCAAAAAAAAAAAAAAAAAAAAAAAAAACATAAACGAGTTTATATACAAGATAAACAAATAATTATTCTCTGCTCTAAGGTACAAACAATTTAAGATAGAAGGTGAAGAATTCCCAGCAAGGTTGCCAGATCTATGTGACAAAACTAGCCCAACAGCTATTCAAATCTACACTATATGGCTAAATTTGTGGACACCTGACCATCACGGCCATATGAGGGTCTTCCCTAAACTTTTGCCACAAAGTTTGAAGCGCACAATTGTATAGAATGTCTTTATATGCTGTAGCATTACAATTTCCCTTCACTGAAACTAAGAGGCCCAAACATTATGTTCCAGTTCCAGTATGACAATGCCCCTGTGCATAAAGCGGGCTACATGAAGACATGGTTTGCCATGTTTGGCATGAAGAACTCAGGTGGCCTGCACAGAACCTTGACCTCAAGCCCACCTTTGGTATGAACTGAAATACCGAATGTGCACCAGGCTTCCTTGTCCAACATCACTGCCTGACCTCACTAATGCTCCTGTGGTTAAATGAGCACAAATCCCCATAGCCACATTCCAAAATCTAGTGGAAAGCCTTCACAGGAGAGTGAAGATAATTATAACAGCAAAGGGGGACTAAATCTGGAATGGGATGTTCAAAAGGCACATACGAGTGTGATGGTTAGGTGTCCACAAACTTTTAGCCATATAGTGTATCTCAAAAGCAACCCGATAGTCTTGTCTAATTCCATTGCCAATTGTATCATCATATTTATACAGTAATATCATGCAATATGTTTTAAATAGGCACAGTTAAAATCTTGAAGTGTTCCTAAAAAGCTCTTTCATCAAGATCCTAACAATATTCTTACATACTGCATATTGTCATAAGTAAAGAACACCTGTAAGAATGAGTATACCAACCCCAGGATGCACAATAAACACAAGCATACAGTAAAGGTTGTCTACTATATTTTATTGCATATGAGTTTATCATAGATACAAATCTTATTTCACTAGGCTAATACACCATTTCACCTTAAATACTGCAGGGAATATAGAGAGTTGGGGACTTGAGTACAAAATTTCAGTTAATATTTACACAGGGTAAGTTACTCCTATTCAGAGTTGAGTAACACAGCTACTTATGTTGATTTTCTGGGCTTCTCTGAGGTTGGTGGATTTTTCTTGAGTAGAAGTGTGACAGGATTTTAAACACAAGCACTTACCTTTAAGCTAAAAAAAAGTACACAGAAAATGCAGACTAAAGAAGCAGATTGTGTATTTTCTTTGCTGTGAAATGTAAAATGATGTAACAAAAACAGACAATTTAAAATAAAAAAATAGGAAGCACTAATTCGATGTTATGTGAATAAGAAGATGACAAGCATTCAAATAAAAATGACAGACTAAGAGTCTAGTATATTACCAATTTTGCCAGTTTTGGGTAATTCGATTTGATCACCTATAAAAGAAAACAGTACCAAAGGTTTAAAGGATAAGCTGACCAAGCACTCATCATACAACTCACCAAGTTAATTCTTAATTTTATCCTTAAAAAAATAAAAAATAAAAAAACAGTCCTCAAAAAAAGCAACATATCTGATTAAGATGCACCAGTGTTCTCTGTGGGGAATTTTTTTTTTGTTGACTTTAACGAAATGATACTATTAATTAATTAATGGCATTCCATAGGTTTTTTGAGTTTATTTACAACACAAAACATTAATTTTGTTTCAGTTTTCAGCAGACTCCAAGGTGCATTAGGTAAGATTTATGGGGGGAAAAAAAGGTCTCTAGAGGTTAAATCGGTAGAGTTGAATAAAATTTGAATGATTTCTTTAATCATTGAGCCTGCCCCCATTTCCTCCCATGTGCACAAAGCTCTGCCCCAAAACTTATGGTTGTTCAAATAGAGTTAGAGTTACAAGGGCTGTCATGACATGCGCTCAGACATTCAACTGCTTGAAAGCCAAGTTACAACTCTATAAACATGCAGCCTCTCCTCATAATGATTTATGAAGAAGTGAAGGGGTGTTGGGGGGGGGGGTGGTGTCTAAAAAATGACTGACAAGAGGCCAGTCCACAAGTAAACAAAACTTCTGGACTGGAAAGCAGGTTTCCAAAGTGAGTTTTTTTCAGCTTTGTAATACACTTGTTCTGAGATAATGGCTTAAACTATTATTTTCTCTAATTTCTACATACTTTTCCAAATTATTCATACTAGTAAGAAATGAAAAATATTGACTATTGAACCTTTAAGTCTGTAGTTACGTTACTCTGAATTACAAGGCACACAATTTCAGACAAAAAAAAAAAAAAAAACCTGCAGCAGCAAGTCCAAAGTATCCCAATTCCATGGGAAACCTACGGACTTGGCAACCCTGTATCCCTGTATCACAGCATGCCTGTGCTTCTTTCTCCTCCCAGGAGATGAGCTTGCTGATGGAGATGTCACACAGGCAGCATGGGCTGCTAGGTAGTCTGATTAATCTCATCTCAGACAACCGGCAATCATCCGACCCAGCCTCCCACTGGCGAAAGTCCAACACGACAGCATCCGCCTACAAAGTGGAACCTAGCGGGGACGTGAAACTTCCTACAAAACAACCCTTACAGATCCACATATACATCACAAGCATCTCTCACAAGTAATGTACAATACATTCATTTCTTTTCAGATGAAAAGAATGAAATGTTTTGTTAGCAGAGTACTGTCTTGCTGAGATCGTAGAGATTTATTTCTGCTAAAGCTACAAACAAGCAAAGCTTTATGTCTTTGTATAATGTCTGAATAGGTATCAAATTTGTTTATTCTATCCGTGTTATGACTTACCACTGAAATCTCTGCTATTCCCTAGATTATGTATTTGAATTGTAGATGCAGTATAACATTTCTAACTGCCCTCTCTGTGCAACCTCATTTAGTTTGTGACACAGTTCCCTGTGCACTGAAAGCTCAGTTCTCAATTCTCACGGGCACAGAAAAAAAGCAGGCTGGACGACTGGCAAAGCCTGTAGCCCAAAGCAGTGTTAAAATAAGGCTCCCATTTAGAAAGTGGCCCTGAACTAATAACAGACTAAGATGCGGAAGATGTTTTTAACCACATTAACCAACCTAAAACGCTACACAGAAGTAAAGTCTGAATAATGGGTGAATTCCTCTGTGTAAAAAAATAAAAGGGCTGAAGTCTAAAGTGCTGCAAAGCCTCAGACACATTTTTATAGAACTTGAACCATATGATGCAAAAATGATGCAAAATGTGAATATTGAAACATACAATACAAACTGAGGTCATTTTGCGTTTTTTTATATATTTCCCCCGTAAGTTTGTTTTTTGCTGGTAGTTGACAAAGGCTTATTTCAGCTCAACAACAATGCTGATCTCCTGCCAACATTTCCGCTAAGCAGGACTTAATCAACTTCATACAGCACTATAAACGTGTTCTGTGCATTTTGTGTCACGGTGCATCAACAAGGCATGACATTCGATGCATAATTAAGAATTTCCCTCTCAACTGTAATAAGAAATCTAAAATAGAGCAAAGAGTTTATAGATCCTTGGGTCTAGAAAGCCCTTTGAGATCTGGACTTGTCTAGACTAGAGAACATGTACCTGCTTCCTGATTTGTGCTTTGAAAGCAAGTCCTCTGTCCTTCCTACATGGCTGACTGCTTACAGTAATTTATTTCTCTGGTTGAAAGTCACTTAAACAGAGACCTGGACGTCCCTAGAGGTGAACTGAAAGGTTAAGAGAAATGTGAATATAAACCTGTCACAGAAGAGTTGATTTCCTCCCAGTGGTAAACAGCAGCAGCTAAAAGACTGAAACAGAATCAAGAATGTGGCTCCATTTTACATACAGCCATCTTTCTGTACAACATTACAATCAAATCATTGTAAACTATAAATGCTTTCGGCTAAATTGGTTCCTAGACCCTTCCAAATTGTCAGCTTTCCAAAATCTAACCCCACTCCCCAAAAAAATTACATATAAATAAAATGCTAAGGAAACACTTAGCTATATAGTCCTACTTAATACAGTGACATTGCCTTTGATTGTAAACATCTTCAAGCAAAATCTGGATGTAGGCCAGAAATAAACATTAATATGTACTGATAACAATATACAGTGATGGCTGGTCATGTTATTAGCTGATCTGACAATAGATGATCAATTAAACTATTAGAGTTGAGCAATACATTATATCATAAGGTCTCATCCATTGCATATTAAGAATGATGTGAGGCAAACTATTATACACACACTTAAAAGCAGAAAGGCAACTGCACGTACATCAAGCCCTTAATGCTCTAGTGCTTCATTTCCTCTGAATACCAAACATAGTGAACAGAAAGTTGTAACATATTCGTTCAAATCAAAAAACACTAAACCTACGGTTCTGTCATCTGTCCTTTTATGTAATTTGTACTTTGACTGGACAATGTTGTTAATGGAATTAATGGAAATTAAATCTACTGGGTGTTTCACTCTGTGTAAATTCTTGACGTGACAGTCTCTGATAAGCTGAATGGATCTACCATCTGGGCTACGCTGAATCAGCCCCAGCCTCGATTCTTCATACCATTCTGTTACCAAGAAGCCTGGAACAACCTCCAAGCCAATTTCCTTAGAAAACAGCACAAGAGTGCATCTAAGAGAATTTATGCCATTTTAAATGCAAAGACTAAATTTTTATTAGTTGTTTCACTGTTCACTATATAGATGACTTAATATAGTAATTATTCTGATACTTGGAAACTGGAAAATGTTTCATGTAATTTCATTATATTTGAAGGCATACTCACGTTACAGAATTTCTTTAGCTGTGCCTAAGATTCCACAGTGTATAGGTTGTATGCTGCAAATTGTTGCATAGGTTTTATGTTGCTCATTGAATTGTCTCACTCTAATTTACCAAGTCAGGTGTACTGAGTGTATTTGTGGAATACATAGATTTTGATCCTCAACTTCTCCAGACAGAAGCACATTATCCAAGCAGGCTGGAAGGCAGTGAAGGCTTTTTTAGCTTCCACCTTGCTCCCATTAGGAATAAAGTGGGCCAGAAAAAAGCCCAGTCCCATGAAACTACTGTCTCTTTCATTGACTTTGAGACATCACTGCTCAAACACTGGGCCATGACATAAATTTAAAGATAAAAGGAAATGAAAACCAACAACACGTCCATGGACAACTAAGGCCGACATGCTGAAAGAACTGCCCTCAGACTCAGTTGGCCGAGATTGAGATCGGTGCAGCAAACATTGATTTCAAAATGAACTGTTTGTTTCCCTTTGTTTGTTAGAAAATAGATAATGGGCTGCAATCTATTCTGAACTGATCTGAACTGGTGCCCTACTTCCTCTGAAGACTGAACACTGTAGGGGTTGATAGTAACAGCCATCTGATCACATTGTACACCCTTTTAAACCACTGTAGGATAAGATCTTACCTATTCTGGTGCCAGATCCTCACACACTTCTACTGCTCTGGCTCTTTACACTCTGATTCATCCTGATGCTCTACTTTTGCTTGGAGCTTTCTCCCCTTGTGCTTAAACCTCTGCTGCTGTGACTGGTCCCACAGGGATCCCCTGAAAATTGGCACTTCCCAAAAACATCAATCTCACAATCTGCTTGAACTAATACTCTGATAAGATAAACCAGCAGGTTTGTTACAGCCATGCAAGGGGTCTCAAGTACTTGATAGCAGTAGCTGTGCAGGTAAACTGGACCTCACTGAGAAAGTAAATAGCAATGCTTTTTAATGTAAGCTTAATTTGTACGGCTCAAGTTTCCATACAAATGAAGAGTAAGTAATGTGGTTTATTATATCCATCAGACGTTTGTATGCTACACAGGAAACTGCCAGCTCTGCAAGAAGAAAGTCACTGATGCCCAGTTACTGTTACCAATACAAATTGCACTATTGTTTTATATATTACAGTCCTTTTCATGGGCGAGGAAATTTGGATAAACTACTTTTACTTCCACCCCATCAAAATTCGGTACAAGATTAATACTGTAGCTGTTGAAACAATATTAAAGAACAACTTCTACAGCCTATATTCCTGTTGTCTTGCCCCCCTTGGGCAAACCTCGACAGTGTCACCAGCTGCCAAACACCATGATATAACCACAGGTCAACCTCAGAAAGACGGTTTCCAACAAAGCACAGTCAGGTATTAAACAAATATTAGCAACAATTAGTCATTCTTTATAAAATTATTCTCATTGTGAAACATGAGCAGGGGGTCCACAATTTTGCGCATATGACCACACAGTTGATTAAATTTGTTTTGCATAGTTATTATAAACAGTTAGGAGCCTTTTAGACTGGCCACGTAAACTGAATCGGTTTATCTGAAGCACAATAACTCAAAAAAATCTGTGTACTTGAATGTTACTGCAGTTTTAACAAAACTAGGACTGTTAAAATGACACAACTGTTAATATGGCACAAAATTTTTTTAATCTAATTTAATGGGTTTGGGTATTGTGAGTAGACAGTATGAGGGAAAAAAAATCTCTCATGGCTCCAGTAAATAAATGCAATGGTACACGTTCGCATAATGTGTCTGATATTTAGACAGTTGGCTTGTGTTCTCAGAATATTAATGTGTTAAAGGGATCCACAGAAGACTGCTAAAAGGTTAAAAACCCCTAGTTTTCCCAACACTCAGTGACAAAGTACACTTTTTCCACATGCTCATGTCACCTTCAGGAACGCTAAGTAAAATCTTGTTTGAAAAACAATGTGAGCAAGAACAAGAATTAAAAACAGTCCTAAAGCAGTGTGGATGCAGCTCTCCATAAGCCCCACAGATGTGTGTGCAGCAGCTTTGCAAAAGCTGTGTCAATACATCTCTTGTCTTTGTAATTTTTCTCTACTTGCAGTAGAACTGATTTGTGAAAATCTCTTCTGACAAATTTCAGTCAGTTACAGTGGCCTGATTTTTACTGTTTCCTATCTAAGCTATGGGACAACAAAGCATGTCTGATGTCAGACAAACAGAGTGAAGAGTTTTTCTATAATTTGTTAATCAAATAAGCTGTGTCTCTAGCTCAAGGTGACCTTGTGGCATGTGTCTTACTTATTCACAACATTATGCTGAAGATATGCTGATAAAGAAGAAGAAGCCTTTATTTGTCACATATATATTACAACACAGTGAAATTCTTTTCTTCACATCTCCCAGCTTGTTAGGAAGCTGGGGTCAGAGCACAGTTTCAGCCATGATACAACACCCCAGAGCAGAGAGTTAAGGGCCTTGCTCAAGGGCCCAACAGTGGCAGCTTAGCAGTGCTGGGGCTTGAACCCCCAACCTTCTGATCAGTAACCCAGTGCCTTAACCAAAGTTGCACTGTTTAAAATGATCAAAATAAGACGATGTGATACATTTAAAAATCATTTTCACTGCCCTGCTTGGCCTGACCAGCTAACACCAGCCAATCAGACTGAGCTGGTCAAACTTGTAGACCATCAAAGTCAAAGTCAACTTTATTGTCAATTCTGCTATATGTACAGGACACACAGAGGATTGAAATTTCGTTTCCCTCAGACCCATGGTGTGAGAAACCAACATTACAAGACAAGTAATTAAAAAAAGTAAAATAAAATAAAATACAATACAATATCTTTACCAGTTGGTAAGTGCTGGTGGAAAGGAAACCGTTTCTGAATTTCCACTACTAGTGTCAAATCACTGACAAGTTATTTTTAAGACAATAACACAACAGTAAGTTCATTAGGTATGGACTGATCAATTTAGTTAAGTAATAAGGAAGATGGAGAGAATGACCAGATCAGCCTGAGCTTTGGCAGCTGGTAAAAGAGTTGTTGCTCTTTAACTCACACAGACTCCAGTTAGTTCAGTCCGACTGTAACTTTGGT
This sequence comes from Pangasianodon hypophthalmus, assembly GCF_027358585.1. Lineage (NCBI taxonomy): Eukaryota > Metazoa > Chordata > Actinopteri > Siluriformes > Pangasiidae > Pangasianodon > Pangasianodon hypophthalmus. The sequence goes on from NC_069711.1 coordinate 20,053,441, forward strand.
CTGGTGGATTTGTTCGATTTGTTTCACTTAATCCTCTCAGAGAGTGAGTGAAGAATTAGCATTAGTGAACAATATAAGCTTGCCTGCTTCACTAATGGACTGGGTTGTAGGATAACTAACATAGACAGCTTGTTGATCAAATAAGCTGTGAATCTAGTTCATGGTGACACAGTACATGTAGAACTCACTCTCTCTCTCTCTCTCTCTCTCATATATATATATATATATATATATACATATATATATATATATATATATATATATATATATACACATACACACACACACACACACACACACACACACATACACACATTTTTTTTAATTCAGTAAAGGAACATTAGGCTACTCTAGATCATACACTTTGATCAGAATTTAAGATTAAAGTGTCAGATTATGTCTTTGTTACACCTTTCTTTAATTTCCCTGGTGTTGCTCTTTAATGTTATGTGATACAGGATATTACTGGATGCTATAAACGCAGTGCGAAAACTGATCTGTTTGTTTTTGTACATCCAATATTGATATGATTTAGCATTCGACTCTGCATGTAATCAAAAAAGAGTTTCTAATGAAGCTGTTACTCATGGCGCACACGCTACAGCAGCACGGTGGGTTATTTTAAGCCTTGACTGGACTCATTTTTCACAGCGTTTTAAAAAAGGCAACGGGAAATATTGATAAACAGCTAGCTAGCTATAAAGCCAGTATTATCCATCAGCGCTGTTGCTACAGTAACGGCGCGTGCGCAGGGCGCGAGGACGTGCTTTAGCGACGTAGCAACCTCAGTTTGGTGACAGCTCATCTCCTCTCTTGGGTGAGCCGCTGGTGGGGGTTAAAAAAATGGAAAAAAAAAAAACGCAGCGAGCTAAATTAACGTTTATAATTCATATGTATTATATAGAAAATAAAAACACGTAGAAAACGGCTATGAGATAAGGTGAGTGGCGGCACGGAGGAAAAGGGAGCCGAGGAAAGTTTGGACATGAGAAGATAAACCTGTGCTAAATACACCGTGAAACCGGGTAAAATAATGCAGACGGAAATGAATCCCTCAGCTAGCAACACTGATGGAGACAATTAACAGCCCCTACCTGTATGTAGATGGGCTTCCTCAGCCAAATCCACGGAATCACATTCCTCGCCATGACTTAAACAGCTCATCTCACAATACTAACCTGATCCAAAAACAACAACAACAACAACAAATGGCTATTTATCACAGTGTTACAAACACCCGAAAATCTTCAAAAAGACATGCAGGTGAATTAAATGAGAGTGTGAGCACTTACTGAACTGGAGTCCCTCACGCCGCGGAAACACCGTGTGTGTGTGTGTGTTTCACATTTTACCGCTAGATGAGGCTGAATACTCTCAGCCGAGCTTCACCAAAAAAAACTGAGCTGTAAAAGCAGCCCAGAGCATGTGGTCCTGCCCAGCCACTGAGCAAACATGTCACACTGACCTGCTCTTATATTACCTCTGCATTAGCCTAGCATTCATTTCCGCCTTTTAACACCTAATGCCGGCTGTTTATGCAATATCAGCTCAGGCATAAAGGTTATTATTATTATTAACACTCAGCTAGTTCATCAGGCACATCCAGGGACAGCTGGGGCGGGAAAAAAGACAATATATGAGGTTTCATTTTTGACATCCAGATGATTGGCTGTTAACAAATGTCTTAAGATAGATTATTTTGGACTTTTGGATAGAATGGTATGAAGGAGTGATGCTGGGGCTGATTTCTTTCTAGCCCAGACTGTAGATCCATACAGTTGGAGGAGAAACCAAAAGCAGATCAACTGTACATTGTCCAATCAAAGTACAAATTACACAAAAGAACAGAAGACAGAACTGTATGTTTTTTTTTTTTTATTTTTAAACAAAATGGTTACATTTTGTGTTCCCCATGTTTGATAAACCCAGTAAAGCATAACAGACTTGAAAAATTAAAAAAACAAACAAACAAACAAACAAAAAAAAAAAAACAATGCAGCTGCCTATCTGTCTTTAAGAGAGAGAGAGAGAGAGAGAGAGAGAGAGAGTGTGTGTGTGTGTGTGTAATTTTGCCCCATACCACTGATGAGGCCTCATGATATATTGCCTTGCTCAGCCCTAACAATTCCACTGTCAAGCTATTGATAGATATTATATTTAAGTCCTCCCATCTAATATCATGACAAGCCATCACTTTGAAAAACACTTACTGACTGAATGCCATCTGTTGCTATGGAGGTTTTGTCAGCACCTTATCAAGCAATGAAAGTGCTGTACAAGTGCTAGACACCCTAAAGATCTGCATGTCTCCATTCTGAGTCTGGTTCTTCTCAAGGTTTCTTCCTCATGATGTCTCAGGGAGTTTTTTTTTCTTTCCACTGTTGCGTCCAGCTTGCCGCATTAGGGATCTAAATCTGCATCTGGATTTCTATACAGCTACTTTGTGACAATGTCTATTGTTAAATCCACAATACAGATAAACTTTAATTGATCCGGAATGAAATGGATAGGACAACTGATGTCCAGATATTATTAAAGGTGGAACAGCAGTGACTTGTTATTGGCATGCAGATGTGGTAAATGTATCTAAATTCTTTAGACATGTGCACTTACTCATCTAAACAAATGGATCAAATGTTGGATCACCATACGACTTTCTACATAATAAGGAGAAAAACACACTTATGTAAAGTAACAAAGTAATTGTACTTTGTTATTTTGCACCTCTGGTGCACAGGTAGTGTGTGTATGACACCGTTACGAGTGTATCAGGTACAGCAGCATTGCAGGGCTCTCATCCTCTCAATCCACAATTTGTGTTCATTATACTGCTGTCAGTGCACTATATTCAACTCAGCAGTGATACTCAAGTGTCAATTCTGTTGTTCCTGCTATACACCAAAGACATCTGGATTTGAGATCAAAAGATGAATATGAAACGATAGATCAGAATTTCAGCTTTCATTTCCTGATACATACATCTAGATGTGTCAAACAACTTAGAATATGGTAACTTTTGTTTGAATCTACCCATTTTTCACACAGTCAAAACACTGAAATTATATACATTGACAGTACTGGAACATGTGAGTGATTCATGTGCTCTGTTAGACTGATTGTTTAAACAATTAATAGCTCTGAATGTCTACTTTTGGTTTGAACCCTGGGTTTCGCCTGTGAAGACTGCGTTTGTTGTTAAAAAGGATAAACCAACCTGAAGATCAAAGAGCTGTCTATGGGAGAAATGCAAGCCATTTTGAAGTTGAGAAAATAGGGAAAAATGAACAGTGTCTTTGCACTAGCACTGGGTATAGCCAATACAACAATTTGGAATGTCCTGAAAAAGAAAGAAACCACTGGCGTACTAACAAACAGACATCGAACAGGTCAGCCAAGGAAAACAACAGTATTTGATGACAGAAACATAGTGAGAGCTGTGAAGAAAACCCCAAAAACAACAGTCAATGACATCACCAACAACCTCCACAGGGCGGGGTGAAGGTATCACAATCCACTGTTTTGAAGAAGACTTCGAGAGCAGAAATATAGAGGCTATACCACAAAATGCAAACCACTCATCAGCAGTAACCTCTACCAAACTGATGGATAGGCCAAAGTGTGGAGACAGATCCAAAACATAAGAGCTCATCAGTCAAGCATGGTGGAGGTAGTGTCATTTCTTGGGCTTGCATGGCTGCTTTTAAGTTGTTTAACACTCACAAAGCCCTTTATTAGGAACACTATACTAATACTGGGTAGGATCTCCCTTTGCTCTCAGAACAGCCTCAATTCTTTGTGGCATGGATTCCACAAGATGTTGGAAACATTCTTTTGAGATTCTGGTCCATGTTGACATGATTGCATCATGCAATTTCTGCAGATTTTTCAGGTACACCTTCATGCTGCGAATCTCCCGTTCTACCACATCCCAAAGATGTTATATTGAATTCAGATCTGGTGACTGGGAAGGCCGCTGAAGAACACTGAAGTCATTATCATGTTCATGAAACCAGTTTGAGACATGGTGCATTATCATGCCGAAAGCAGCCATTAGAAGATGGGTAAATTGTGGCCATGAGGGGATGCATATGGCCAACAGCAATACTCAAACAGGCTGTGGCATTCAAGCAATGATTGATTGATATTAACGCTTTCATCAACAAGGCGTTTCCATCCACAGAACTGCTGCTCATTGGATGTTTTTTCTTTACTGCACCATCCGGAGTAAACTTTAGAGACTGTTGTGGTGATGTAAACATTACCTGAAGCTGCTATTCCGTATCTGCATGATTTTATGCATTGCACCGCTGCCACATGATTGGCTGATTAGATAATTGCATGTATGAGTAGGTGTACAGATGTACCTAATAAAATGATCCATGACTGTAGCTGTAAATATCAGGAAATGAACACTGTCTTATATTCATCTTTTGATCTCAAACCCAAAAAAAAGAACTGATCTTGCCATTCCAATACTTTTGAAGGGGACTATATTATTTAAAAAGAACAAGGAATGTTGTACATGGTATTTATACCTAAAAAGTGGCCACTGAGTGCATTTTGTTTTGGTAGAATCCACAACAGACTTTATGGAATTTCAAAATTCAAAAGCACACAGTATCATTAATGAGCAACACCTTTAAATATCACTCTCTGATGTTCATTTTCACAAAACAGCTACAAACTATTGCTCAGTTATTTCCATAACTGAAGTTCGTTTAAACCTGTGATTTTAACAGCAGTGACGTAATGGTGGCAGAAAGTGGTTGCTGGCTATTTGACGTGTTTAATTACTTTGCACATTTTCCCCTAGTCCTGAAAGCAAATCCTGAAAGCAAAGTCCTGAAAGCAAAGTCCTCACTTTAAAATCTTCTCACAATTCTCAGAAAGGCATTATAGGTAATTATGCACCACATTTCTAAAGGTACTTCAATAACACACTACTGAAGTGTGTTTTTCCATTTATTTTTATAAAATTTGCCCTATATTGTGAATCGATTGTAAAAAGTGTTGTTTTTTTTATTTATTTGTATCTGTGATTTTCAGAAACGCCTCTAACCACTCTATATCCATGGCTGTTTTCCTTGTATGGTACTTGAACATCTGATTGATCATGAAGAATGCAAGCATAGAAGGCTGGCAGAATTTTAAACAAGTCAGCAGTAATTTACTCCATTTCTAGGACATCTTGCCAAAATTACAAATACATACAAATTATAAATCAAAAATGCAAAAATAAATTAACAGCTTTTAAACTGCAAATCTATGTACGTACTATTTGTTTTGTCTATTACTTTTGTATTTTACTACTATCAGTAAACTTACTCTAATACTATTGTATATCTGAATGTATTTATTTCTATATTCTTAAATACACTTTCAATAGGATCACACCAAAGAGAAAAACACTGTTTGGTTGTCATCTAGGTTGATAATCAGTACATGTAGAAGTACTGCTTGTGCTATGCTGTACAACAGACAACCTCTCAGCCAAGTGAGTGAGTTAAATGTCAACCCAAAAACCACACATCTGTAATGCACAGAAATTTAAATCTGTTTAAAAAAAAGGCTGTTTTTGTAGATAAGAGCTCACATTCCTGTAACCTATGTAACGCACTTTATTGTAAATTATTAGCATTTCTTCCAGACTGCATTTTTTTCTACATATGTACAGTATACAAATCACTTGGACATGCTCTCACATACACACTGCTGGGTAAAGCATCACACACATGCACTCCAACTGAGGAAGAACTTCAAAGTTCCTCAAGTTATATTGTACAACAAAAATAAATGTGTAACTATACTGACACTATCTGTGCCAGGTACACTGTTTATTTGAGTCACAATTTAGACACAACTCCACTCTCATTTCTTTGCTTTTAAGCCTGTGTGTGTCTTTCTGTCACTCCACCTCGGCTACATGAGCCACCTCCACCTCCATAGTCTGGATGATATCTGAGGCCTCTTCTTCCTCCGCTTTTGCGCCAGCCTGCTGTGCCAGGACGTAGTTCACCACTTGCATGATGCTCTGGTCCGACAGCGTGGTGACACTGCCCTCATTCATGGCCTGCATGGCCTCCACCGTCTCTTCTGTGATGAGCACAGTTTCAATCTCCTCGGTGGTAGAGGGTGCCTCCGCTGGGCACAGCTCAGGGGGCAGCTCGGGGCTCAGGATGCTGACAGCGTGCTCCACCTGGGTGCCTTGATTATGAAACTGTAGCGTGTCCTTCTCTAACATGATCTTACCTGGCAACTGATCGCCATGGTATTTGGAGATGTGCTTTCTCAATGTGCGGGCGTCAATGTGGGCCTCCTGGCACAGTGGACACACATAGGGGCGCTCACCTGTGTGTGTGCGCACATGGCGCTTTAATGAGCGGGCATCAGCCCATGCCACACCGCAGGTCAGACACTCAAACGGTTTTACACCTATGGGGAGAGAGGACAGGATTGAACAAGGGAGAATTACACCATTTGTTACACCACACAATGTTTTAAAAACCAAGGCCTCAATGAAAGAATTGTGAAAAATCATTGTGAATCAGCTGTGAACTTCAAACAGAAGTTTATTACACATCTATTTCTGTAGTTCCTAGTACAAAATTCAACAAGTCCTACGTGTGTTCAAGATGATGGATCCATTTCAGTCTACATATTCGATATACTCAATGAGGAGGAAAGCTAATTTAATGCAGCATTCTCAAAAATAATCGTGAAATATCTGTACAGAAATCCTCTCTGAAGAAAATGTAATTAGTAACATAAATGTTTAAAAGGTTATTTAAAAAGTTATTTAAAAGCTATTTAAAGAGTTCCTTTGTGTGACAAGACTGATGTGCCATCTAGTGGAAAAACTTTGAAGTGGACCTTTCCCAAATGTGTTTTCTCAAAGAGAACAAATTTGATCTACACATTATAAACCTTTTTATTATTAAATCCTTTGAGGAGACTTTGAGTGTGTGCAAGACTAGTCAAAGTGCAAAAATGATCACTGTTTCTCCTGCAATTTATGCATGCTGAACACATGACAAACAAGTGCTATTGCATCATAAATGATCAAAGACTACTGTATTACAATATGCATGTGCAAGCCATGAAACACCAGGAAAAGAGCAGATGTAGGGTTGGAGCATTTCTATTATGCATATTCCTAAAATCTAGACTTCTTTATTGCGGTGAATGTGCAGATCCTTCTGTACACTTTCCAGTTGTCTTTTCGCAGAAGAGGTGCATCGAGCAAACTACTGTTTTGTGTACGTGTCTGCGTGAGTTCACCTTGATGGTTGTTCATGTGGCGGCGGTACTCTCGGAGCTGAGTGAACTTCCTGCCGCAGTGTTCACACTCCCTTTCCAGGTTCTGCTTCACTCTGCCCTTCTTTCCATGGGTGGCCTTCTTCACATGCCTCCTGAACAGAGCCTTCTCAAAGAACTCCTTCCCACACACGTTACACCTAATCAAGAACACAAAGGCTGATTGAGACCCAGTATAGGAATCCAGATACTAAAGAGCTTAGATTAAGAGTTAGATTAAACTAAGTCTGTGGTACTTTTCCCTCCTACATACCCACTTTTTCAAATTTTAAATCTCAAATTTCTTTCACATGTTAAAACCTGGCTGAGCTTATACATGTTCAGTATAGTAAGAGTAACAGGGTGCATACTTCATCTCCCTAACACACTCCAGAGGTGAGATGTGTCAAATATATGTTGGTGAATGTGCTTATGCATGTACAGTGGGGTCTAAAAGTCTGAGAGCACTAGTGAAAATGCCTTTATTGTGCATTTTCTAATTTAATACAACAATTTTCATTACAAATTATACTACTGACAACACCTTGAGTGAAAAGTACAATCTTTTAAATATTTCCATGAATTTCAGAGTTACTTAATATTTGGTACGTCGCCTTTTTTTGCTTTAATGACAGTGTGCACTCAAGCTGCCATGGACGCCACACATTTGTGCAAAACCTTATGAGTCATTTTAGAACAAATCCAACAGGGTGTCGTCTGAACACATGCTTCAATAGAAGAAATCAGGCATGAGGAAAATCTGATGTTTTGTACAAAGCAGTTAACACGTTCAATATCATAAATTTGCTTACATTTAAATAGGGACCTAGAAATAGTGCAGAATCTTGAATATTAAATATTCAAGATATTGAATATTTGTTTGTTTTAAATATTTCAAAATACTAAAACCTTCTGTTTATTTCCAATTTTAAATAATAAAAAAAAAAATCCCAGATTTTCCATGTGGTTCCAGATTTTTGGACTCCACTGTATGTGTATGCATGACATGGCAGAATATATGAAGCTGCGTTCACATTAGAAGCTAGAGCTAGTTTGCTATACTGTTGTGGCTTTTATGTGCACAATTTTTGATATTACAATAAATAGTTGTACTGAAAATATTATAAAATATAATGTCTAACTATCAGTGTGTAACTTTTTTTTTTTTTTTTAAACATTTTAATATTGTGTATCATATGCCTTCAGACTTTGGGCTACTGAGTGGAAACAGGCTCAATATTTTGTTGTGTATTTTTATTCTGTGACTGTGTTTTGTGTTATGATTGCTGTGAACAGTCTATTTTAATTTAATCATATCGGATAAATTCCATTCACGCAGAATTAAGCCCTATTGTTAGGAACCCAAGAACTTTAGGCATGTTTCCACTGAAGCTGTCTCAGGTTTATCTAACAAATGATTACTAAAGCTTGTTTTATATCAGAGGACGCAGGGCACGACAACAAAGTGTCCCATTTTTGTGATTATATTCTTTTTATACAAATAATGAGCTAAAAGCATCAAAGGAATGCATTATGTGCAGGCCTCTAGTGGTGTTTCATACAAATAGCTTATTTATTAAGCTACATTAATGCTAACAAAGCAATGAACACTTTGTTGTGCAGTTTGTGTCATTTTGTGTCGTTATCTTTAAATAATGGTCCCAATCCCTACAACGTAGTGAAAATGAAATCTAAGCAATCATTCAGGAGCCGTGTGCCTCAAGAACGTAATTGGCCTTGCTTTATGGGTGAGTGTGTTCAGCTGTCCTGTAATGTTGTGCGATTGCCAGGTAAAAAAATGCAGTGGCTGGCTTCATGTGTCTCAGAGGAGGCATGTTAGCATGATTTCTACTCTTACCTGTAAGGTTCTGCAACGGTATGCGATTTAACGTGAGAATACCAGTCCTTCTTCCAGCTGTAGCTTTTCCCACACACCTGGCACTGGAAGGGTTTCACGCCCAAGTGCTTATTCATGTGCTGCTGCAGGTCCTTCGCCTCGTAGAAGCTTTTATCACAGCTGTAGAGAGGGGACAAAACACAGGCAGCACACAAATGTGTGTGTTTGTCAAAATGCTTATGTAACATTTATCTGTAAATGTGTGCATAAAGAAGCATTTCTGTGAATAGGTGTGTAATAGAAACTCACTGGGAACAGTGGAAAGAACGGGTCTCTGGTTTGGGTTGATGTTTTTTCATGTGTTTGCTCAGGCCCGATGCCCGGTGAAATGACGCGCCGCATGTCTGGCAAAAATATTTTGATTCACCTATTTTTCAACAAAAAAAAAAAAAAAAAAAAGAAAGAAAGAAATAACTTATGAGGTTACGGAAATTGTTTAGCAACCAGTTTAACATGTTATATGACTGACACACTTATAAACAAACGTTAAGTGATTTTCATACACAGTCAAATCACCGTACTCCGAATATGATTTTATAAGAAAGTCACACCAAAAATCACAAAAACTACAGTGAAAAAAGTAATAAATAATAATACCTTAGGTACAAGCTTAATTATGGGTCTAATGTGCTTGTACCTTCACCCTTAGCAATTCAAAAAGCTATATTAAAAACGCAGTTCTCAGCATAATTGTATTTTTTACTATTCAGCTTTGAGAATGTGTGTTTGTGTACTAGGCTTGCCTGTATGAACGCTGATGTGCTCATTCAGGCTCCTCTTGCTGACGAAGGACTTGTCACACATGGTGCAGTAGAAGCGCTTGGCTGCGTCATGCAGAGCTCGGTGCATCTTCAGGTTGTGCTTGGTGGCGAAGCTCTTCCCACAGACCCTGCACGAGTGTGGCCGCACACCTGTATGGTTCAGCATGTGGATCCGCAAAGAGTACAGCTTGGGCAGTGTCTTACCACAAATGTCACACACAAACTCGCGCTTGGTGCGACTTTTGGCCTGACCCTCTAACCCATCCGAAACCTCATCAGCTGCTCCTCGGGCCAAAGATGATCTCTGGGACTTCTGATGCTTATGACGAGCCAAGTGGGCACGGAGGGAGACGGCATACTGAAACTCTTTATTACACAGCTGGAAAAAGATCAACGTTCATTAATATCACTGGATTTACACACATTATGTATTGCATTATTAAGTCGGTATATGAGGGTTATGGAACAGCAGTTACTTCCCAATTCAATATTCATTTGCCAATTCAATAAATATTGTGATTTTTTTTTTAATGTAATAAGACTGACGTAATATTTCTGACATTTTTACTCATACCTCAACTCTGAATCATGTAGCAGAACCCTGTATTTTCTACTGCCCTGTACAGATGCAAGTCCTTGCCAATAAAATATGCAATCAATGATGTGCTTGAATTTCCCTGTTAATAAGCTCTGCAGCAGTTTAACTCTGGGTGGACCTGAGTGAGAAGTGGATTCTCTCCACGTTCATATGAAAATCTCTGTTGGTTTTGTAAAAAATCCAAAATAAATCCAAGCTTTTAATATGAACTCAGTAGGCACTCGATGAACATGTGGATGTGTTTATTCAGTCATTTTGTTTTTGTTAATCAGCAACAATGTGCTTTTAGGCTGAGCACTGAAGGGAGATGGTATCAGCCTAGTGGTAGCCTAATTAAACACCCACAGAAAACCTCCTTTTATATCACCACTTCATTTAAGGGAAAAAAAAAAAATCTTCCGTTTGTGTGGCAATCCAACACTCACCGTGTTCAAAAACCAATGTGTGTACCACAATCAACTTCCCCCCACCTGTGTATACTGACTTCCATACAACTTCCCCCATACATGTACATAAGACACACTACGCAAGAAAATGACTAACAGTTGTGTACAGACTCAACCAGGCACACAGTAAGCTGTCATAACAGAGTATATACGTACAGTGCACTTGAAACTGCGTGACTTCTCATGTTTCAGCATGTGCATGATGAGAGTATAGCGTCTCTGAAACACCATGCCGCACTCGCTGCACGTGTGTTCTCCATCCACTGCTCCCTCTGTTTTTTCTCGTGCGGCCCCTTCTTCTACAGGCATCACCTCGGCTCCAGCTGCCTCTGCTCCCTCAGGCAGTGACTTTGTACCATCAGAGGCAGACTGAGGCTCGGTTTCAGAAGAGTCAGGTGATGATCTCTTTAGTGACTGGGACACACGGCCTCGCTTCACCAGTCTCTGAGGTGTCTGAGAACAAAATAAAATCCTAATTTTAGCACCTAGTTTTGCATGTTTAAGTATAAATAGGTGTAGAGAGTGTACATACAGTGGCCTTGAGAATTACTGGAACCTTTCATGAAAAAATTAAAGAATAAAATATGGCATGCAAGTGGTATTTTGAACCCAAACACGTATAGTTTTATTTTATCATGTTAAAATTTTAAAGAGGGAAGGACCATGTATTTTTTTTTTTTAGAAATATTTGCCCCTCATTTTCATGAAGGGTGCTAATTGTTCTGGAGGGCACTGACTGTATGTAACTTTGATATTAGTCTAAAAAGTTTCTGTACTGTGGAAAAGTAACAGTCACAAACAGGTGACCATTCAGTCTATTAATATAGTACATTCTAATTTACAATACATTACTTGCTCACATCCAAAAGAACAACCATTTATACTTAGGTATTTCATGTAAGCTGTATCATTTTCAGTTTCATATTTATATACTGCCATAGATTTAGCCTGCACTCATACCTTCACAGTATTTGACATCTCCTCCTCTGTCTCAAGTCCCATATGCAGACGAACGTATCCTCCTTCCCTCATTGACCTCTTCCTCAGGAACCTCTTATTAGGGTCAACACTCTCTTGTTCCTCTTTCTTCTCGTCCTCTCCTCCCGTTGCAACACTCTCTGCAACCTCGGTCACTACTGGTTCCTGTTCTGGTGGGGGCTGCTTCACCTTTGGGGGTCTCCCTGGCCTCCTTTTCTGAGGTGCAGAGGCTGGCGGTTGTTGTGCACTCACTACATTCTGGGGTAGAGGCTCTAAAGCCTGGACCAGTGGCTCCTCCCGAAGAGCCGGTGCTGATGCAGTTAGATGAACCTTCTCGGTAGGAGCCATCTTGCCTGGTTCTACGCTAATAATGTAGGCACCAGGCTCCATGCTCCCTGCTACCGGTGTTTCCACTACCTGAGGTTCATCCACTGTCCAGCACGCCTGAACCACAGCCAGGGATTCACTTGAGCCCGCTTGCCCAGAGTGAGTGACCACAGTCATGGTTTCACCTGCTTCTGACTGGCCAGTATGGGCCACAATAGAGAGAGATTCGGGCAAGCCAGCCTGGCCACTGTGTGTGACCACAGTCATAGTCTCTCCATCCACTGTCGCCCCAGCAAGCAAAGCCAGAGATTCGGCTGTTCCTTCTTCACCCGTGATAACGGTGATGGAGTGTTCAGCTTCAGTCTGTGCAGAGCGAGCCACCACTGCCTGGCCATCACTCTCCATGGCCACCATGTAAGCTCCAGAGTCAGAAGGAGCCACTGGCTGAGCAGGCAGAGTTTCCCTGGCTATCACTGTGTGCACGTCTCCTTGCTGATAGACCATTAGCTTCTGCTCCTCCACTTTTTTGTGCACCGACTCGCAAATCTGAAGCACTTCAGGCATGTGCAGGTGCCGTGCAAGCATGGCCACCTCTGCCATAACGCAGAAGTTAAATGTCAGCTCTGAGGTGTAGGCAAACTCCAACAAAGGCAGGAAGCTTGCCTTGCTAAAGCCTGGCAGGAAAAGACACAAAAAAACAATACAAGTCATATTCTTGCACCACCCTAATTGTCTTCTATTTGATACATTACTCTCTCAAGTAACAGAAGTGGTTATGTCAGATGCAATTACCTGAGAGGTCCACAACGGCTTCATGGCTGGCCACAGCACCCTTCTCAACAAAGAGCTCATAGAAGTAATCACTACAAGAAGCCAAGACGGCTTTGTGTGCCCGATACTCTTCAGCCTCAATGAGCAAGGTAATGTCACAGAACTGGTTATTTAACCGCTGCTGATTCAGCTTATCCAACATGGTCTGGCCATGTTTGGGCAGGAACTGCTTTACAACACCCTTACTGTCCACCTAAAGGGCAAATGCACAAAAAAACAATGTCTTAACTATTGTACATGTCTGTCTGTCTCTCTGCATGGGAGGAAAAGTTCAGCAAATTTCATTTTTTCATATTACATTTAGCCCATTTTATTCTTTATGTCCCCCAGATCTCAACTCAACACAAACGATGTACTTACAAAAACCAGTTCATGTTTGTCAACACTGGAGCCCTTTGGCTTCGTCTGAAAGGCGGCATGCAGTTCCTCAAGATCATCTTCCTCTTCTTCTTCTTCATCGTCCTCCTTTCGTCTACCTGGACCACGGGAAGCTGATCCATCCTCAGCACTGCCTTTCCCACGCTCCGACTTCTGCTGGCACCCACAGTCCCTGATGTAATCCTTTACCTGCTTTAGGATTCCTAGAACATCAAGATCACCACAGATGCAAAACTTCAGTATCTTATCAACTCACAGAACTGCACAGAAGAAACCATATGGGGCTGGAAGATCTGGTCCATCTTCACAGGTTTCAGTGTAAGAAATGTATAATGACGACAATCCCTATAATGTTTTGCCAATACCCTGCTGAAAAAAAATCCTGCTCAGTCTGATCAGCTACTTGCTGCCAAAACATGGGCCAAGCTGGCAGACCATCATCATCATCATCATCAGGTTTGAGATTCTCTAACTGCCTTACTGTTGTGGTGTTGCTTAAAAATGGCTTGTCTATGATGGAGCAACAGTAAAGATAATTCAGAAACTCTTTCCTTTCTACCAGCACTTATCAGCTGGTAAAGATGTCCACCAGTTTGACCAGCTCAGTCTGAGTACTACCAGACTGGTCAGACTATTCTGGTATTTTCAACAGTGTACAGACCAATTCATATTTAATGATAATGTGATAAGCATAATTAAAGGAAAAGATCAGAAAAGGGAAAGGGAAATTGTTGCTCCCTTAGTTTTATGCTGAAACTAAATACTGAAACACCACAGCCAATAAGTAATGACATCGTCTGAATAATACAATTCCCCATAACACAATAAACCATTATTTAAATATATAGTCCAATTGTTATTTCAGCTTCCTGGTTGCCGGTCAGAAAGCACTGCATGGGGAAGTCTATACGAATGTGTGATGACTTGGCCATGCGGTTTGCCACGATGCAAATTAGCCTCATGTTTCTATTACTAATTACTAACATATAATACATAATTTGCTAAATCTGCTTAACACAAAGCGTACATAATGTAACATTTGTGAATCAATGCGTTTTGATATGTTGCTTGCTGTCAAATAATGATTAGCTGATTAGCTCGGCGGCTAATTTAGCTTTAGCACCCATCAGCAGCTCTGCCTGGCTGGATAAATCCCACTGGCTCCGTCCCAATTGGAAACATAGTGCACTGCAGTACAGTGTAGGATGAAACCATTAGTTCATACCCTAGAACTGCTATATAGTGGAGCTATATACAGAAAGAGGAGACGGAAATGGTCTGACTGAGCTCTGCTTGTTAATATGAGATGTAAAGGTGATGTACCTCTCCACCAGTATTTTTGAGAAAGGCTCTCCCAGGTGAGCTGCTGATTGAGATGCTCCCCTCTGGAGATGTGCGCCTCGTCGATTAGTTCCTTCCGCCGCTCGGCCTGAAGCACCACTTCCAGCTCGGTGAAGCCTTCCTGGCCCCGGTGCCGCCGCTGGTAGAACAGCACTCCGTCCCGCACGACGTAGCAAGCGGCTGCTTTGCGGATTTTCCTCTTGACGTTGCCGTGAGTTCCGGGTGCGTAGGGCTCGCGCTCGTCCGTTAAATAGCGCTGGATGGCTAAGTAGCTCTCCTCGCTCGACATAACACACGACTGGCGGCACTCACACACGACATAAATAAACCTTCATAAAGCCCAAAACCAGCGAGCGCTTCTCCTCCTAAAATTCACAAGAGAGTTTCCTTAACCTGTTTCTATGCCCAAGTGAAATTTAGAGAGCGATGTTTTTTAATATTTTACAAGTGGGAACTGCTGTTCGTGACCGTGTTGGGGCGGACTTGCACGACCAGACAAAATGGCTGCTGCACAACCGGATGTTGCGTGTAAAATGGCGAAAGACGGAAATACTTGTGAGGAAGCTGTTAATACACAAGAGGGCGCTGCTAGTTAAAAAAAACATGACCGTAATACATTTAAATTTATATTATATAGACATTATTGTTTTTAAACTGACTTACATATAATTAAAAAACAAACAAACAAACAAAAAAAACCCTAAACCAATAAATAAATGTGTAAATAAATAAATATGTCATACTCTATATGGCCAAAAGTATCTGGACCATCATGACCATGATACCCATATGTACTTGTTGAACATCCTGTTACAAAGGCATGGCATTAATATGGAGTTTGTCCCACTTTCCTGCTGTAACAGCCTCCACTCTTCTGGGAAGGCTTTCCACTACATTTTGGAGCGTGGCTGTAGGGATTTGTGCTCATATGAGGTCAGGGCTCTTTGCAATCCGAACCAGGCTTGGCAAACCAGGACCTTGCCTTGTGCACAGGGGCAGTGTAATGCTGGGACAGGTTTGGGTACCTTAGTTCCAGTGAAGGGAAATCATAATGCTACAACATACAAACCTTGCTGAAAAAAAAAAAAAAATAGAAACCATCACAGAAATTCTAATGGTTTCCACTACAAATACCATTACAAACCATCAGCTAACCATTAACACCATTACCATTACCATTATTGGTCCTTAGTATCCACTAGACATAACATGCCACCAATAGAAGGCAACAAATTACCTGCAGAGACCCGCAGGGATCATTACACTTTCCATTAAAACCAACACAATTCCCATTATAACCATTAAAACCATTACAAATTCTATGGGTTTTTCAGCAGGGAAGATATTCTAGACAATCGTGTGCCTCCAAATTTGTGGCAAAAGTTTGGGGAAGGCCCACATATGGGGGTCATGGTCAGGTCTCCACATACTTTTGGCCGTGTAGGTGCGTTGGGGTATATTCGTTCTTAATGGAAAGAAATCTTAGACAATTTAGATATTAAAAACTGTCCGTTTAACTGTCATTTGAAGATATGTGGACTTTTTACAGGGCCTAATAGAACAGATGAATCTCTGTAATTGTCTATCAGGAACTAGGCACACTAATATGGAGGTAATAAACTATACAACCAATAACAGTGAATGTAATTTACTGTTTGCTCTGGGCTACTATTCCAAACAAGCAAGTTTGTGTGAATGTTTGATCAGTTCTCTTTAGACTGCACTATAGCAAATTAAAGAGGTTTAGTGGCTAAATTGCCAAGTTATAATAGAATAATATTGTATTTCTATTTACTGAGGTAATGTCCCAGTGGTATTCATCTATACATATTCAATATACTTTAAAAACCATGTCAATATATCAATATTTATTTGGAGGGTAATGTATGAACAGGTGCTTTATTAAGTAAAGGCATATGCTTTAGGTTCCTAGTCCAGATTACGTTCATGTTAACTTATCGTTGAATTTTAAACAACACCATATGCAGTGTGTATTTCAATGCAGTCAGTTGTATATGTATAAAAAAAAAAGAAAGAAAGAAAGAAAAAAGACTAAATATATAAATAACTAAAAAAATAAATAACTTTACAACAAATTTCAGTCTTGGATAGATTGTATGTTGGGCAGTTTTGGTGTGAACGTTTTATATTAGTTGTGAAGAACTTCAAAAACATCACTTAGTGTTTTATAAATCCCAACTAGAGACAAATAAGTGTGGGAATGCAGGATTATTGCAGAGCATCAAGTCCAGTTAAACTAATAGAATATTCTATAGTCATACTATAAAAGTTATATGTTAGATGTTGTTTATGCTATTATATAGTCTGTGTGTCAATGTGTGCATGGAAAAGTGAATTACAAAGGCTTTTTGCTTCAGTGGTGGTGGTACAGGCTCCTAATGCATAATACATTTTATTTTTTAAATATAACACGTGTAAGAGTTAGCGTTAATTCTGTTGTTACATTCAAAATCATTTGTGTCCTCTAGAAGTATCATCATATTAAATAATTATTATTAAATACCCATGTTGTAAAATTTGCTAGTATTAAGTACATTTGATGTTAGTTCGATAAAAAATGGGCCTCTACATTAGGCATTATGTTAAACTAGCTATAAAGAGCTGTTCAGTAAAAGATGTCTGTGTGTAAGTGTGATGAAATAAATGTTACAACCTGACAGAGAGGACTCTGTAGACTGTTGCCAGGCAACTGAATGACTCATCATCCTTCTCTTTTTAGCTGCATCAGTTTGTCCGTGCTCTTTATGTATGTCCTTATCTTTCCTGTGCAGCTTTAATTCCAGCCATTTTGAGTTCCAATGACATACCTGAATTTTCTTTGCTGCCTAATACTGGAGGGGGGAATCCCATATCCATGTGCAAAAAAACATTACTGATGCAAAGAATATATCTAGAATTATGTCAAACAATTTTAATTGAGGAGCAGCATTTACATTTCTTCATTTCACAGAAACGTTTATTACAAGTAATTTACAAGCCCAATGGTGGTGCTCTATCAGTCTAGGGATTTCAACTAAAAACCTTCTAGTCACCACAGAGTTACCATTGATATGAATTAAAAATGTATCCCGCTTTCTTTTTTAGTAATTCTGTTGAACTTAATTGTTCCTGCCTAGAGTTAATTAACCTTCCTAAAGCAGGACACTAATTATCTCTTGGCTATGTCATTGTTGGAAACTACTGATCTGATGAACACTGAT
This sequence comes from Pangasianodon hypophthalmus, assembly GCF_027358585.1. Lineage (NCBI taxonomy): Eukaryota > Metazoa > Chordata > Actinopteri > Siluriformes > Pangasiidae > Pangasianodon > Pangasianodon hypophthalmus. Next base: position 20,071,512 of record NC_069711.1, read on the forward strand.
ACTGGGTATGTTTAAAAAAAAAAAAGGCTAATACAGGTGTAGCATCACACTCATGGAGCCACCAGATTCCATTATATTCAAACTGCTGATGGTATCTCGGTGAAGAAGAGAAGGAAGGATACAAAGCGGGCAATCAAATCTGCAGCACCTCTGAAAAATGTTGCTAGGCAACCAGACTGACCTGTCACCTGCTCCTGTAATGATGTGTGAGCGGCACTCGTTTGTCCACGCACCGTGTGTCTGCCCTTATCAAGCCTACTATACATTCCTTCCACTGGAAGAAACCCTTTTTTGTCCATGTCCATGTCAGCCTGACACTGATAAATCAGCACCCTGCAGTATAAACAACTAAAATAAAAATGTGCAGGGCTACACCGAACCTTACACACACAGTCACACGTGAAGAAATAGTACATACTGTACACACACACACTACAGGACACACATATGCACAAACTTTTCTGAGGAAACTGACTTGCACAGTGCACAAGCACGCACATGTTCAAGGAATGAGAAAGTGTTTTGTTATAATGTCTGTTGCACGGAATGCATTGCCTTGCTTCTGTCTATAAGACAGTGAGTTTAAATTCTGGTTGATAAATTGGCAATGGAGGGGACAGAAATAAACAAGAAGATGCCAAGCTTATGTGTCATTGCTGGATATCTTTCCATCACAAGAAAGTCCTGTGCTTCAGCTAGGCCTCATCTGTTATACGAATAGTCAAATCTGCAGTGTATGATCTATGCAAATTAAAGAGCAAATGATCTGTTTTCATATTTATACACCTAAAATTTATTAGCATAGTATTTTATGCGGGTGAGTCAAATAAAAACTTTTTTTTTGCATTGGTTATTGCAAGTAGGTGATACAAAAAGTGTATCATTTTTCCTCATAATCCATTTTATTCAATGCAAGTGGTCCAGCCCTCAATAGGTGTCGAGATTCCTCTAGAATTATTTAATTCTAATTTATTTGTAAGTTTTTCAGTTGACTCACCATCGTACATAGTGTATACACAGCAAATTCTCCGGTGTTGAAAATACCGGCTAATAGTATGAGGTGTCATTATTTAATTAATAAAAATGTAATTTTGGGCGAATTGCTGAGGTATAGAAGAATAAAACATTTTGAGATGTATTGTAATGGGAAAGAACAAGCTACCAATTTCAGCACTTAAGCAGTAAAGAACAGAGTAGGTAACACAAAACTGGACTTGGAGGCATCAATAATGGCAATCATTGTTTTTTTTGTTTTTTTTGGTAATTACTGACTAAAATACTATTATGTGACATTCGATATTATCATTATGTTGAACTCATGAATCTGGCTACTGCTTAAGGAGATGCACACACTTCAGGTTTACATAACATGCTATGTAAATTATTGGGTTAGTCTGCAAGCAAAAGGTAGGTGTGTGTCTGTGTGTGTTAGTGCATTCATGCTTGAATATATAATAAAGAGCTTTGCATTTTCATGCAGAACGGGGTCGCTGTCGTGCTGTCATGTGGTGTCAGATGGAACACTTTGTATTCATGCCAGGACAAAGTCTCTGAATCGTGACTCAGGCAGAACTGAAGTAAATTACTCCTGATTCTATTCACTGACTAAACTACTACCTGTGTACTATTCACTAATAAAAAAAAAATTTGTCAATTACTTTCAGTATAAAACCCACAATATCTAATAATAATAATAATAATAATAATATCCGTTGTATTTGAAAAGTACCCATCATAGACTTCGTGAATGCAAAGGTTACTATATTAAAATCAGTTCTAATGCTTGAATCAACTGATAACTGTTCTGTACCTCAGCCTAAAGACTGAATCTATATAAGCATTTTCAGGTGCATATCACATATACCAGTGTAACACATGTATGCATCACACTGTTTCATAACCACACAAGCATGCTTATGTGGTTGTGAAACAGTGTGCTTTGATGATAACAGAGATAATAGTAGCTTTGCTTTCAGGCAATTTAATGCACTGATAGAGACGTACTCCAAACACAAAAGATAAATAAGAGTGCAAGGAAACTTTAATTGCTCTTCATTATCTGGCAGTGAGGTCTATGAACTGTTTTTGAAAAATGAGAGGTCAATCTTCCATGAAATCATAAATCAGACTGTTCATATTTTAATCCTGAAAGGCAAATGAAATGGAAAATGCATTCTGAGATCAGGTGTGTTGTCTCTTAAAGAAAATAATGGGTTAAGATACAAAATGTGTGTATTTTTAACAGTGTCTATTATAACTTACTCTATTGTATTGTACTATATATGTACTAAATTGAGCGTGCTCGCACACAAACACACGTTTGTCCTTGTGAAGGCCATCTATTGACAAAATTATTACTGCAACTACATAATGCTATGCATACTCCTAAATCTAGCCATAAACCTAACATCAGTAACCAAAAGAAAAGGGAGACTAGGACTTGTGATTGCACTCCTTGCACTTTGCCCTGAGTAAAGATATTATCATGCCCTTGAAATGCACTGGCATGGTGGGTTACACTCAGGCATAGTAGTAAAGGCACTGAGCCAGGTCACATTACTTCTGTGCCCTCATGGGTACACCCTCAGGCTCTCGACTGTGTGTTTACACGCATGTCCACTCATTAAGATTCACACCTGTTTACACCACTAGGCTGGTGTTTATAGTATACATGATATTTCCAGCGGAATATGACTTTTACCACGGAAGGGCACTGGGCCCATTCACAGCATTTCAGTGGAGTGGAAAATCTACTAATTTCTCAGAAAAGAACAAGCTTTCAATCATATAGCAGCTATATTTACTATGATAGGCTTTCTTGCAGGGACAAAGTAGTAGGCACATGTTGATTCAACGCTCAAACAAAAGCTATGCCTTATCAGAAGGAACTCTGTGTATCTTTTTGATTCATGACTCATGAAACTCAAAAGCCTTAGAGTTGTAACAACTCTCAATGACCCATTGTTCATGAATTTATCTGTTCTTTACCACTGTTATGTCTGAAAAGTGCTGTGTGTATAAAATAATAAAAGGAATGGTAGTGATTTATCAGTAGGGGGCACACTACTTCATTCACAACAACTCTGTGCCATTCACTACTCACATTTCAGTGCAGAGGGAACATTAAGCAATGTCAATCCAGAGAAAGGCACAAAAAAGTTTCTTTGCTGCTAACTCAGGCAGATAATATGAAATAATAGGCATGACAAACTGGGTCTATTGTGTTATTACACAGTATATTATACAGACTACTGTTCAGAAGTCTATACAATCTATACAAATGTATACAAATCTATATAAATAGACAAATAGTCACAGTTTTGTATCAGAAAAGATATGATCAGATGACAACAGGCCACCAGACTGGATTTTCCAGATGTGATGTCCAAAACTGTGAAAATAACTTGCAGGAACTAGACAAGCTGAAGACAGAAAACATGTCTGCTTCTGAAGAACAATAGTTAAAGGTCATTTCCCTAAGGGAAAGAAAAAAAATCTAGTCAAATGCTTCCACCTGGCAGTCTTGTCTGGAACCAAAATACATGCTGTGAGCAGAAGTCTTGGGCAAATGGTCTAAGAGAACCTAAGAAACCATTTTCTGCAGCATAACTAGTTCAATTTTAAATGTGTGGTTCAAAAAAATCACCAGTATGTCAAAAAAAAAAGAGCTGAAGAAAAGTATAAGGCTGCAGGAGTACAGGTTTCTGTTGTGGTTTGGGAAAAATTTCATCCAGTGATGTAGGAGATCTGGTGAAAATCAATGGAATGATGAATGCTAAGGAATGTAAACAGGTTTTGATTAAACATACTGGGCTTAAGAGCTATAAACTTTCCTTTAACAGGGTAATGACTTCCTACACAGACAGCACACAGGATTAAGACCTACTTGGAGTGAAATTCAGATGGACAAATATTAAATCAGTCACCTCAGTTTCCTAACATAAACAAAGCTGTAACTGTGTGATAAAACAGTGTAAATATATATATATATATATATATATATTGTGTTGTATATATATATATATATATATATATATATATATATATATATATATATATATATATATATTGTGTTGTATATATATACATATATATATGGTAAATTATTCGTGAAGTACTTTTTAATTCTAAGTGAGTTCACACAAATTAAGAAGAGTAACATATGAAATAATAATTATGGAAATATACTGTGACCAAAAGGAGTTTAAATAAATCATCTTATATTTCAGAGACTTCCAGGTGACTGTTGGCAGCTTTGTACACTCTTGGTATTCTCATGAGCTTCATGACAATCCACAGGAGATACTTTAATAACAGTCCTGAAAAAGTTCCCACTCATGCTGAGCTCTTACTGGCTGCTTCTTCTTCACTCGCAAGTCAACACAACCCATAGTGGGTTTAGGTCAGATGAGTATTTATTTATTGAAACAATTTACACATAAGCTGTCATATTAAATGATGCACATTCTATTCAGTCCAAACCTTGACTGTGTGTATCTGTGTAAGATGACTTGTACCAGAAAAAATCAGATAAAGTCAAAGAAAAAATAAAACAAGTAATGTTAACTAGCTCAGTTGTGCATTTCAAGACAAATCACTCAATGAAACAAAAAGATTAATTATATAGTGAAAAAAAAAAGTTAAATCAAAACCATGTTATAGCTCAGAAAAAGCGTCTCTGTGCATATATACAGTATATGCATACCTATATTCTGTATGCATAAATTGGGGTCTGTGATCGCTAGCGAAAATGCTTCTATTTTGCATTCTTCATTGTTCATTCTACAAAATTTTTCATTACAAATTACTTTATCAGCAGCAAATAATTGGATTCCACAGGTTTGTCCAAAACATGACAAGCCATATAAGATAGAAGAGATAAGACTAAAATAAGACCAAAAAATCCGACCTTTTGTACAAAGGAGTTAAAATGGTCAATAACATAAACTGGCTTACATTTAAATAGTGACTTAGAAATAGTGCAGAATCTTTAATACTCAAGATATTTTGAATATTCAAGATACTGATCATTTCCTTTCATTGTTTTACATGTTTCAGAATTTCTGTTTCTGTTGTTTTTTCAGATTTCTGTGTATTTTCAGATTTAAATGGGAAAAACAAAAAAAAATTAAATTTCTCTATATACTATATAAAGAAAGTATTCACTATTCTGATGAGTTAACCTCTTTTGTTGCTATTAATATACTAATATCACAAATAGGGGAATAACAGGGGAATAACATAAATGGGAAAAACAGATTCAATTTGTCTATATACTACATAAAGAAAGTATTCACTATTTTGATGAGTTAACCTCTTTTGTTGCTATTAATATACTAATATCACAAGTAGCATATATCACTGTCTGTATGAAGGTGAGATTGAAAAGCCATGCAGGTTCATCCATCTCTTTTAGATAGCTTCCCATAGAGGAGCTCTCCAAACATGATGAGGATAATTTGAAGTGTCTGGATGAAGGACAAAGTGAAGAGAGAAGACAGAAAATGAGTGAAGAGTGAGAAGAGAGAGAGAGAGAAGAAAAAGAAGAAGAAGAAGAAGAAGAAGAAAAAGAAGAAATATTGCCAAATCTTTTATGTGGTGCTATTTAGATAGGTCAGGCTTTGTATTAGATATATAAGAGAGTGAGTGTGTCTGACTACGTTAAACACTCACACACTTAAGAATGCAAAGAGAAAACCTATTTATAAGACAATCTTTGTGACTAGACAAGTCTCTCAGAGCACAGTGTAATGTAGCACAGTAGAACAGAATAAAGCTGCATGTGGGTTCACATACGTACAGTATAGAATCACACATGCTGGGGTACAAATAGTATGTGCTTCTCTTATTTGTGCGTACAAACCCCACAAGGAGACTGAATGCACTTCTGAGAACTTGCACATTTCTTGTCTAAATACACAGTCCAGAATAAAAAATATTTAATAAATCAGGTCATATGCCATGTGTGTCCTATGTTTGTGTATGTGTAGGAGAGCAGGTGTATCATTGAGTAAGAATGAAAGAGTGTGTCTCTGTTTGTTTGTGTAAAGACAGACACAGATGCCTACACATGCTGAATGTGTACATATAGCACACGTGTAGTAGAATATATCAGCTCAGTGATGACCCTGTTCCATAGCACAAACACACATACACACACACACACACATGCAAACTCATCTACCCCCACACACTGTTCCATCCACAACCATTATTTCTATCCCAGACAGACAGGGAAGATTTCCATTTTCTAAAGTCGTACACTAGTGAAAAACTGGTTTAACACTTTTCAACTGGTTTCGTCCAGGACTTATCATTGAAATAGCCAGCAAGAACAGTCACTTTCAAGTGCTGACTTGTCCAAGAATATTGAAATATTGATTAAGTGATACAGACAGTAGCACTCTTTTGTATAAAATAATGACATGATCCAGAAGAGACGCCCTTGTCCAAATAGAGGCTCTTCCCATACCGTCCTTCTATTCTTCTATATTGGGACTTCTAAAAGAGCCATTTTTCTGCTTCACATGGTAGCACTTTAAGGAGAAGGATAGTAACACCTGTCTGAATACAAATAGATAACCGTTGTCTCTCAGGCTGACCTGTTATACATAGGGTTACACAGAGGTCAGAAGGTCAGATCACGAGGTTAACAACGATTGTGGAAAATTGCAAGTGCTGTTGAGATATTGGGTCCTGTGTGTCCACTAAGAGCAGTACATCTAACGAATAGATAAGAGGCTAGAAGTGCCTGTGTTCAGGAGAGAACAGGATATGCTACAAGGTGACTTTCTGTCTCTCTGGAAAAATCCCAAGAGTTTATGAGCATGTAAGTGACCTTGAAATCTGAGAGGACTTCCTGGAAGCACCTTCTTGTTATTCAGGCGAGCTCAGACCTTAATATGATGCTAATTATTAACACAAAATACATGTTTATTTTAAAACGCACCACTAACCTGACACTGAAATATCATTAATAAAATGCCATATGCCAATTGTTGATATTATTATACTGTATGATGAGTGTATTTTATGTATTTATTCACATTGGCATAGCAAGACCATTACACAGAGTAAGGCCGCTGTGGGTTACTTGGTCAGAGCTGAGTCAGACTGCAGTGCCAGTGTGACAGTTGGTGTAAAAACAGAGATGAGTTTAGCATGAAACCCTGCTGGGAAGCGAAACGGTGTCTTTCCAATCCTCCGTACACAGAGCACAGGATTAGTAACACCCTGATCCCCCCTCCCCAACACCTCCATTACGCAATCAAGTCATGAACTCTCAGCTATTAGCTTGGCACGGCTATATGAGTGGGCCACTCCTAAGGGCTGTGGGATCAAAGTACTGCTATTGTTTCCACTAACTTTCCCTTCTAAAGTCCCTTTCATCTACCACATTAAGACACTGCTGCAAGCTTCTTATCAAATTAAAAAAAACTGAATCTTAAAGCAGTTCTGGACTGCATTAAGGAGGATATTTTAAACCTGAAATCATGCAAAAGGGAAAAGAAATAGTAAATATTTAATTATCCAGACACACTTCCACTGATGCACTTCTGATAATTTCACCAGGAAATGACGGAAGACCTAAATGTAGCCAAGGGAGATTAGTGCACTATTCATTCTGCATTGGTATTAAACCCGTGATTTATCCTGTTTGGACTAATCACCCATGAAGTTACCCTAGCACAAAGCAGTAAGAATAATGAGACCTTTGTTAGCGCTCTCTTTCACCACATCGAGAAGAAAAAACAGGAGTTAGTGTCTCATGTTATAACTAAGGGCCTCTCTGTTTCCAATAACACAGACACCCACTCAAACTAGCACAAGTTGACATTGCTGGGAAAGCAGTGATGGACGACTCTCAGAAAATCAGGAAAAACAATACAGTGGACTGACTCACTTGCTCGGGAATTTGCTTAATGATATGCAAATCGCTCAAGGTTTATCTATACGAACTGGTCAGTTACTGAGTTACTGGTGCATAATTACAATCATTTAACAACAGATTGTGCACTTCCATATAAAACCAGTCTGTTGCATGTAAGCTCTTTTAGTTAGAAGGGGAAAATAATCAACTTTTTTGTGTATAAAATCAAAGAGTACTTTAAATTTCTTAGTATTCCCTTTGGTTATAACATTCCCTGGAAATGCTTTCAGTAGGACTAAACCGCATACCTGCAGGTCTGCAAGTTCTCAGAAACCTGTTCACCTTCTATAGAGTTTATCTTAATGTGAGTTAATAAACACCCGAGTGCTTTAAAAAAAAGCCAACTGTTGGATATAGAAAATAAAAATTACACTTTCATTACGAGCTTATTCAAAACAGAAAGGGCAGAGAGCAGTCAGAAGGATAACATAAGGGAAGCATGTTTGAAATAATGCACTGGCTCTCCTTCATTGAAGTTTGACCTTGAATTGAAGACCTGAGTGTCCGAAGCACTGCATGTGCGTAGGCATGCCTGCCATAATGTGCATTTGACAGGCATGAGTGCTATGAAGCAATGAAAACTTGCTGACAGCCTAAAACTTATTACCTTAGCCAGCAGAGATTGTGCCCTCCCTCCCTCTCCATGGACGATCAGCCCTACCCATGACAGAAAGTAGCACGAGACAGAGGACAAGGAACAATGGAGAGGAGGGAGGGCAGGAAAGAAGGAAGGAACTGAAATGGAAGGGGGAGAGGAAAGAGCACGAGACAGTGTGGTATTTTGGAAGGTCACAAGTTTGGATCCCTGTGGAGTGCCATCGTGTTAGAGTAGGGATCTGCTCTTCAGACACGAAATTAGCTATTCACTACTGCAGTGCTGAAACGCTGGACCTAGAGATCAAATTGGCCATCTGTGTATATGTTCAAATAAATAGATCCAAATCCAGCATTTACTGTATATGCCTTTTTATGTATCATTAAAGTGTATAATTTTATAATAGCCTACATCATTCAAAAAAAGCTAATATCAATAATGATGTTCCTACATCATTCGACTAGCAATGATCCAACAACCAGGGTAAACTATTACCAAGAGAAACAGGTCAAGCTAAAATAAAAGATTTTGATCATATTTAAGACACATTTTATGACCTTTTGCATATGCTGGCATAGTCTTCAGTATAAGCAGATCCATATCCAAGTCTTAAGTCCAAAGTTTTGGTTTCTGAACTTCTAGCTCTACAAGTCTTTTCCAGCATATTCAGTAATGCCATCAGTCCTGATTTATTACATGTACAAACATACCAATGAAAATACAATATGCCAGTGTGTCCTTGTGGAAAAATCTAATCACAGGTCAAAGAGTAACTTTTTATGAGACATAAGCCACTTCAATACTGCTGTCTTTAATAACGTTTGTTATAAATAATGTTCATGACACAGAAAGCAAAGCCAAGCTCTTTGAAACAGAACAAGAATAATAGTAAAAAAATCCTTAACGAGCTTACTATCACTTTGCAGGGCTTGGTGTTAGCAGTGATAATATGAACAGATTGCTTAATACATAGAGATGGCAGTGTGTGTATGGCGTGATAAAAGCCAAGCCAACAGGCTACAGGTTTGCTCACACCCAGCAGCAGTAATAAGTATTGTATTTCTCAAAAAGAGTTACATATTAACCAGACAAATAAATGTTAGAAAGGAGTAAAAACTACAAAAACTACACATACTACACTATATATAATATATATGTGTGTGTGTGTGTTTTATATATATATATATATATATATATATATATATATATATATATATATATATATATGAAATTAGCTATAATGAATAAGTATAAAAAAAATTAATTATGTAAAAAGGTGACTCATTGTGAACAGTCACAAACCCAAGTCCCAAGTCATGTAAAAAAAAATCACTTGTCCTCTGGTCGGTAGTGTAGTATGTTTCATGTGTAAACTGGCCTGTGTAAGCTGTAAGAGGAGGAAAGGAACAGAGGTATTTACACTGACCTATACCCCAGTAGGGGTCTGGAAAAGTTCTGTTGCCTTTTGGTTATTTAGATGTTCTTGATCATACTGGTGAAGCAAAGAGAACACAGTGGTGAAGGTTTAACCTACAGAAATGTGCTGCTCTCATTACACAGATTCAGCAGGCAAACAGTCAGAGGCACACAAACACACACACATACATTCTATATGTAGAAGGTGACCTTTCAACACAATAATACTATCTATCTATCTATCTATCTATCTAGCCAAATATCAAACCAGTTGCCAGGTTTAGAAAACCATTATCTTCGAATTCTTGCATGTCGAAGAGTCCAAGAACAAAGCAATGCCACTCTTACAGTAAACCAAACTGAAAAGAATAAAGCAGAGGAAGGAAATAGCTTTTCTCTGGCTAACGTCATCAGCCTTGTGGACAAAACAAAGAACACTGTGCCAAGGACACAAACGCTCCTGCCCAGTTCCAATCAGTTAGTTTACTGATTAAATGGTGGAGAATTATAGTAGACACACATTAGCCACTTAAGGTCCAACCACAGTACTCATCTTCAGTAAACCTCTGGTACAGGCTGGTTCTCTCCAACACAGTTCTGACAGCAGAAGTAAGAGTAATAATGTTATTATATATTATACTTACTGCTAGAAAAAAAATGCTCATGTAGAACAAATAAAAGCTAAAACGCTCATACAGTGGGTCTAAGATGGGTCAAATGCATACCCTGGGCTATGAAGCATGTGGAGTTTATAGTTGTGGTCATCAGACCATGCTGACTACACACTAGAGATGTAACTGAAAACAAATACATTTTGAATGAACAGAGAATGTGTTCTAAATAGATACAAATAGATATGAATACAGGGTGCATTATTCATTTAACAGGACATCTTTTTGAGATTAGAGTTGTACATTGGTACTGGAATCTCACTGGACGCAACAAAAAGTCACACAAGCACAGGGTTTTTACTTTCATGTGGGCACGAGTGAATGGTCAGATATGAAGCTTGTGGGACAAAGAAATACAAAGTAACTGCCAAATAGGCTACTAGTTTGTTTATGTTTTGTGAAATAGAACCAACTAAATTAATTAGAAAATATTGTGAACATGATAAAATAACATAAAAATAATAACTGCAGAAATGAGATTTAAAAAAAAAAGTCCTGCACACATCTCTAGTTGAGATCCATTGTTATCTTGAGTGATGTAACTGATGCTGAGGAACTGTCAGAGCCAGAATTCACAGACCATGCTGACAGTGCTGGCATTTCAAAAAATAAAATAAAAGATCCCGGCCATGCCCACTTTGGGTTTAAATCTGAACACAGGTATGAATACAGATATTTGGAGCAGTAAAAAGATACAGATGCAGATCCGGTATCATTGTGTTACAATCCTACTACAAGCGCAAACACACGCACACACACACATGTACACACTTAGATTATTTAATTTGTTCCAGCATTTAGTAAAACCTAAAGCAAAAAGACAGTCAATTATTTCATTACATTCAACATCCACCAGTCTGTGGCACATACGTGCTCTCCCTCTCTCTCTCTCTCTCTCTCTCTCTCTCTCTCTTATATATATATATATATATATATATATATATATATATATATATATATATATATATATATATATATCATATAAAAATAAATATAAAGCAAATTTTGTGACATTCATCATCATATTAATCAGTAAAATCTGTGTGTGCATGTGTGCATGCGTGTATGTGTATCTTATCCCATCTTAAAGATCTAATTAAGACAGGCCTATGTGGCATCTTTCTGTTAATTCAGTCTCACTAACTTATTCTTTGAGATTTTTTTTGGAGACTTAGTCTTTTTGTCTCTACAGGACAGGGTTATGTATTGAATGCTTCGTGACTAGTTAAGGCATGCTTACTTTTTCTCCTGATGCTGATTGTTGCCTAAGACTCTATTTATCCTGCATTTACACAATAGACTGAGAACATGTCCTGAAACCAAATACAGTGAAAAAGGATTTACAGCTGCCTCTTTCCTGCAAACAAACCATAATTACAGCATTCTCCCTTAAAAAAGCATTTTGCCATCAACAGTGCTTGTCTACCATCTGTAATTAAAATGAACAGAGAGAGAATTAAGCTGGGACAAAGATGGGCAGGCTGACAAATAAAGTTGTTGCTCTGTTTTTATTTTAATGAGCGCTGAGGGGTTGTATTGCAGGTCTGTGAGTTATGACAGGGTGTTGGTTGCCATCACTGAGGTGATTTGACTTAAGCAGCTGTCTTTCTCTGTGACGTCTGGCTTTTTGCCTCTGAACAGCAGCTTCCATAAATACACAATGTTGAGAGTCACTCAGCTGCCAAATCACTGAGCCACTAGTTGTCCACACAAAATCAGCTTGAGAGGTATTTGGGGAGTTGGGGGGTGGTCGAGGGGTTGGGGGGAGTGTTAACATGGTGCTTTTTAGATGCTACACAACAATAAAACTGAGCTCTAACAAGTTAATGTAGTCAAGATCTTTTGTTTAAGTGTTTTAAGTAAGTTCGAAGGAAATATATAGTCTGGTTAAGGGCTGACCTAAAAATCCAACATCTTCAAGTAACATGTAATTCTCTCTCCCTTTGCACTTGTAATTCATTCTCTTTCATGCGCACACACACACACACACACATACACACACAGCATGCAGTATGCATGCATAAATAGGTCAACACCCATGCATAAACATTTCTACAAAGGAAACAGTGAGTCAGAATACAATTTAATGCAGCATAACTGCTGCTGTAATTAGTCAGCAGCATATCATACAACAAAACTGTAATTTCCTTTTTAGTTCTCTACTGAGAAACAAATATGCAAACAAAATAAAAATGTTATTTAAACCATTCCTGCGAAAGAGGCCCTGCAAAAGCTATGCGTCCTATGAGAGGTGAAAGTAACAAATATTAATGATAACTGATAAAAGAAACCAATTAAATAAAAACGTGATATAAAAATACTTTAAAAAGTTGATAACCATTTCATTTAATATATTTAAAAAATAATCCAATTAAAACTGTGCCATTGTATAAAACACAGTGTTCGTGTGTTCATATTTTCACTTATCACTTATCACTTATTACTTTATTTATTAGTTATTAAGTATTTATTAGTAGTATTTATTAGTATAATATTATGAGTATTATAATATTAGTATTTATTGTTTACATGAATAGTTTGTTTGCAGTGTGGACGCAGATGTGTGGAAGTAACAAATATTCTCTAATAAAAGAAAGCCAATGAAAAACTATGAAATAGTTTTATGCAATTTCCATACATTGTTCCAATCCAAAGGGAATCCAAACTCTCAGGGAAAAAATGCTTTATTGGTTGTTATGTAGCTGCTGTAAACATCTGATACAAAATAAGACACACTGCAATAACTTTCTTTTGTCGAAACAGGTGATGTAGATGTCAAAAAATGCATTCCATTCACAGTGCTTTGATTTGGCATTTGAATAAAGATTTACACTTCAAACATAGAAGAAACAAACTGTAGGTAAAGAAATAGTCTAGGTGTTTGTATTGAAGATACCTATATTATGTAAATCAAATGAGCCTCTTAAACCATGCAGGATTACATAAAATGTGAAAATGTATCACACAGGAATGAACCATATGAATTCCTAGGTAATAAAATTGTTTTTACTTGAATTACATATGTAATTGTATGATTGCCTTTTATAATTAAATTTCATAAAAGTCCGTGGCTATTTATGAGGACTTTTTGGAGGTTGGTGCTTAACAAATTCCAGACTTAAAAGTTCTGAAATTCACAATCATGTTCTGTCATCCTGCACAGGATGTACTTCCACTGGCGATCCCTGCAAAAGAGTAAAACACAATCTACTGAGATGTGATTTACTTCATTAGCATTACGTAAAAAAAAATTGCTGTTAATTTAATTACACCAAAAGCAGTGTCCTTAACAACAGTTGAACATGAACATGAACTGCCTTCAAACTGAGACACTCATCCGTACCTGAGCACCCCGCTAAAGGTGGTCTGAGCTCCCCGGATGAAGTAGCCATAAGCAGGGACGACCATTTCAGCCTCTTCTTTGTAGTACTCTGGAACGTCAGAGGTCTTCCTGTTGAAAATGAAGGAGAAGGAGAATGAGGAGAAGATTACTGGTCAAAAAATGACCATACATTTGCTAAAGTTGGAACTGCTTTCTGAATCCAGTGTGACTATGTAATCAAAGTACAAAGTAACTTTAGTACTTTAAGTCTGAGCCTTTGCCTACTCACCAGCAGGAATAAGGGCATCTTTTACTGTAGCGGCAGCAGTAGAACCGCCACTCTCGGTCCAGAGTAGATGGAAAGTACTGACTCTGCACTCCAGCCACAATACCGTTGTCACTGCACGTGGAAGTCCTTCAGGAAAAGACCAGAAATTGAACATGAGACTAAATGGTTAATTGCTGATAATTAGACTGGACAGCATTGGCTTCACAGCTAGGCTTACAAATTACTAATAAGTAATAATAAGGCACCACAAGATGTCTGCCGAATTCATTGTATGAAAAGTTATAAATTTAAGTATATACAGAAATATATGAATTCAGGATATTAACTTTAAATTTATCAATTTATTCCTAATGAGCAAGCCAGCGGCGAAGGTGGCAGGGAAAAACTCCCCAAGCCAATATGAGGAAGAAACCTTGAGAGGAACCAAACTTAAAAGAGAATCCATCTTCATTTGGTTGACGCAGGATAGTGCGATTATAAATAATTCCCTTCAATAAGTGTATACTATACAGTCAGTATAGTATAGTATAATATAGTACAGTTTGGTGATACCATGCTATAGTACATTATAATGATAAATGATACAATATATAAGATTTGACATATAATACAACATATACAGTACTATGTATTGTATATTACTACAATATATTAATATACAGTGCATAGTATATGTTGCATTATATGTCAAATCATATGTATTGTATTATTTATCATTTTAATGTACTATAGCATGGTATCACCAAACTATACTATACTATACTATACAATATAATATATGTTATATGAAATATTATAGGTTAATATACAACATATCTGTTTATAAGGACAAATCAAATTTAGCCCGTGTTCTTTCCTCAGATTTTCCGATGAGCACCATTCATATTTTCTTTTCAATCAGTGTGCTCCTGGGGCCTATGATTACAGTAACTAATGTGATTGTAACCAAAACCAATGTGATTGTAACTAGAAGGATGTTGACTAGTGTTAGTCATATTTCTGCACCCCATTGTGGTTACATTTCCATTTCACAGCAGGATGTAGCCTTGAATTGATTTCATCTGTCAATAATATTGAAGAACTCTCGAGGTCAAAAACCAAGCCTGAACCTCATGTCATAGGTGGGGTGAGAAACAAGAGGTACTTGCTCGGTTTTCCGTAAATACAGGTCTGTTGATAGTTACTGCTTGTGTATGGCCCATACAGGATGTTGTCATCACAACAGAGCTGCCACCATCGGGCCACCAGCAGCTCAGGCTCTTTGTCATGACAACCCTGACGCCATGGGGACCAGCTCCACCAATTGGGAGACTGACTTCTCTCCAAGTGACTCTTTCTGAAGCGTGAAGGGTGACGAAAGAAATGAGCCCCTCTCAAATGACTGCGGCTGATAAAGACCACGGCCTGCTGAGAACAGCACTTGGGATTAACAAGCATGTAAACTACTTTTATATTAGAGTACAATACCTCATTTATATAAACTGATGTTTATTACTTAACTGATGTCTATTTAGAAGTGTATGTACAATAGGAAAGATAGAGCTTCCCAAATCGCACTGTAGAATCAGACTTCATTAAATGAGCTCAGCTTTTGTTCCCCTGTGGTAACTCTGGTGTAATTGTGAACACAGACTAAAATAAGGACATGAGTCAACTTGCACAAGATACTAAGAATGAATGTGTCAGTATGAATTGTAGTTGTTGTGTAGGTATCACTAAATACCCCATGCATGTACTGACAATCATTTCTGAGGCAAAAGAGCAAGCTTGCATTGTAAAGAGCAGCCTGTTCAGAATTTAACCTTTAACTGGCAATTCCCAACAGGTAACATGTCTAACTGTGTGTATTCTCAAAGCCCCATCTGGCCTGGGCAGGCAGTAGGAGGTTGAGACTGCATGGCTCCAGGTCAAAGCAAATCATCTCTAGTGGGCAGATTTGAGGGGGAATCAGTGAGGTGCATGCAGAGCCCAATTAATTCCACTGTGTATGCTCTCAGAGCAGGAAAGAACCTGTTGATATGCTCCTCTAGGACCTAAAGGCACTACGCACTGTCTCTCTTAAATCCCATATGGCAGATTTTTCCTGTCCATGCAAGCCATGCATTTGTCTAATTAAAATGTCTTTTGCTAGCCTGAGTGTGGCAATCTCAGCCAACATGGTTAAACTGGAAATACTAAACTCATCTGGTGTTCTTTGCACTTTACCAAATTCCATGTGCATGACATGCAATGGTGGTTTTAAAAAATGACTTGAGCTGTGTTCATACTGAAGCTGGGACCACATGGCATTTTCTCTATTCAAGCTCAGTGCTGGTATTAACATCCGTCTTGCTTGATTAGAACACAAATGGCCAGCACTAAATACAGACCTGAATGGAGTCAAAGAGAACACTGTTCTTTATTCTCTAAAGCAATCACTAAAACACTCATCTGGCCTTCCTTTCAGTCATGAATGGGAAGATTTTGCATGAGAATATGTCTTTCTGGACACAATATATAAAGTCCATGCCAAGCATGAAACCCTGTCAAATAGCTCAGGAAATGATTTCAAGCATTGGAGCATACACATTTTAGAGAGACAGTGAGGATCATATTCCTTTCTGCCAGTTCCAGTCATCTCTGAACTGACTTTTCTGGTGAATATAAAACAGATTATTCATATTCATCTATTTATAACAGTTCATCAGGTCTAATTCCCACCAACTGTTCTTATACTCTGCATTTGTTTAAAACTCTGTCACAAAAATATCTGCTTTTTCCATGTCCTGGTGTTCTCCACTGCTGTCTCTGGCTCAGCCTTACGCAGAAAGTTTATAAGACCAGGAAAAGATGAAATACAACAACCCTTTAATGAGTCAGCTTGTCCGGGAATCAAATATTGTAGTAATTTGCTCAAATGTTCTAATACTGATGTCTCAATTAAGTATGCAATGAAAATAATTAGTTTACAGCCGCGGCTTTTGTTCTCTTGCCATTTCTATTTCTGATTTAGCTGATTTTAAGCATAAGCAAAAAAATTGCAATGGGATAGGGGTGTAATGCAGTGTCACTGTATCTGTATCTGTTTCTGTTTAGTGCTACAAATATTCTTATCTATAATTGTGTTCAGATTTAAAGTGGAAGTGTGCATGGTCTAAAGGAGAAAGGCTTTTATTTATTTATTTATTTATTTATTTATTTAGTAAATGTCAACTCTACCACTACACAGAAAACTGTGAAAGAAAAAAAAAAAAAAAACAGGGCTGCTGGAAAAATAAGTCATTTTGCATTCACATAATATATTACAAAAAGTAAATTTGCTTGTATGCTTGTTCACTTAATAACAATGAAGAATGAAAATACATGTTACGGTATTTTTTTTTTTTTAAATTAATGAAATTAATTTTTTGGAGCCCCCAGCAGAGATATGCTGCTCCATGCACAATGTGTGATCTGCATGAGCTATATGGATGGGCTGCTCTGCTGGGAACTGACAGTTTTATTTTAAGGAAATGTTAAACAAATCATATTATATCATATAATATTAAACATATTTGCACAAGTTCCACATAGAGAGCACATTGCAGCACAGAGGATCGAGCAGCCCTCAGACTGCTCAGAACAATGGCCACAAACATAGAGTTAAAGTAGCAGAGCAGAGCAAACTTCCCTGCCATTGATCAAAGCAACAGACATGCCATTGCAACCCACAACCCAGACATGCATTGTGTGTGGAAGATCAAGGTGAGGAGAAATCAGCTGCTCAACCAGCAAATATCAACCTGCGGACAAATTTGACAAACAGAAAAAAGCGATAATGTGTCTCCTATTCATAATTGTATTTGCATCTGTTTAGGACACATGATCAGTTCATTCCAAAGAATGTATTTGTATTCAGGTACATCCATACAGTGGATCAAAATAATAGATATATTGTTTTATATATATATATATATATATACACTAATGAATGATTGCACTAATCAGTGATAAAAGATAACTCAGTGGTTAATCTGTGTAAGTGACTGGCGAATTGTGAGTTAAATCTGAGCCCAGAGTGAGACATTTAACCCTTAAATTCTCACCTCTATGCTTAGACTGGATTCTGTCTTGCTTGTAAGTCACTTCAGAATGTAATGTTAAATGCGTAATTCTTCATATGCAAGTATACATTATCGCAATGAAATGTGCATACAGAATGTAACACTGTATAGTCATCTCAAATGTGTGTTATTCTCCTTTACTCAATTTTTTTTTTGTGAATTTAGAATGAATTTAAAATGTATCTTGCTGCATGATGTTGAATGGAACTTGGCAGATTACATATTCTCCTATGTATTTTGACTTATACACAAACACACACACACACACACACACATACACATACACAAACTAACACTACCACCATCACCATCACACTAATCTATTAATGCAACAACACAGCTATGCACAGTAAAGGTCACCATTGCTGCACAATAAGGGCATCTATTGTGTGCTAATAGTGATCTTTCCTAGTGTTCATTTTTAGTGGCATGGAAAATTAAATGATATGCTACGTATATATATATGTATGTATATATATATACCGATCGGCCATAACATTAAAACCATCTGCCTAAACATTGGCCCCAGAGCATCACACTGCCTCCGCTGGCTTGCCTTCTTCATTTGGTGCCATCTCTTTCCCAGATAAGCAAAGTACATGCACCCGGCTGGCCATCCACATGATGTAAAAGAAAATGTGATTCATCAGACCAGGCCAGCTTCTTCCACTGCTCCATGGTCCAGTTCTGATGCTCACATGCCCATTGCAGGTGCTTTCACCAGTGGACAGGGGTCAGCATGAGCACTCATATGCATTGGTGTGATGTATATTGGTGTGATGTATATATATATATATATATATATATAACAGGCAAAGAGAGCAGAGTACAATTGTAGTCTGGAACAATTGTACAATTGGAACACAGGCCTTTTTGCTGCTATACAATGGCTGCTAGAAACATACATGCCTGTTTATATGCCCTTGTTTATCCTTTGAACATATGAGTGACAGTATATATGAGCGATAGTATATTAGTATATATAGTTTATATAGTATATAAATGCCTGTTTATATGTCCTTGTTTATAGTTATCCGTTGAGCATATGAGTGACAGTATATATGATAATATATCTTTATTTATCATTTCTACTACTTCACTATTTAAGCTGGAAGTTCACTATATGGCCAAAAGTATATGAACACCTGACCATAACACCCATATGTGTTATTGAACATCCCATTCCAGATTTAGTTCCCCTTTACTGTTATAATAACCTCCACTCTTCTTGAAAGGTTTTTCACTAGATGTTGGCTCGTGGCTGTGGGGATGTGTGCTCATTCAGCCACAAGAGCATTAGTGAGATCAGGCACTGATGTTGTGTGAGGAGGCCTGGGGCGCAGTCAGTGTTCCAGTACATCCCAAAGGTGTTCAGTGGGGCTGAGGTCAGGGCTCTATGCAGTACACGCAAGTTCTTCCACTCCAACCTTGGCCAACAATGTCTTCATGGAGCTTGTTGTGTGTACAGGGGCACTGTCATACTGGAACATGTTTCAGCCCTTTAGTTCCAATAAAGGGAAATTGTAATGCTACAAAACATACAAAAATATAAGGGTCTTCTCCAAACGGTTGCCACAAAGTTGGAAACTGTTTGGGGAAAACCTTCATATGGGTGTGATGGTCAGGTGTCCACAAACGTTTGGCCATACAGTGTAGAATTAATACCTCCTGATAAACAGGAAACAGTACAAAACAAAATTTCTCATACTGAAAGAGCTCTAACAGGCTGCAGTCCATTCTGAGGTGACCCTGAGTATGCCCTACTCCCTCTGAAGCTTCAACCTAGACAGTGAAAACGCTAAAGGGAAATTAACAGCTCTTTGAAATGCACTTGAACATCATTTTATAAAGCAGAAGCAGGTGTTTTAGAGTCACAAAATCACAAAAAACTGTTTCAATTTTATAACAAACAAATGCTCTATGCAGCAAAAACGTCCCCATGCAGTGACCAATTTCATTTAGGAGCTGCTGTTCATTTAATCTGATTTTGTAAATTGTACATTTGTAAAGAGTTTGTTTTGTTGCACCACTATTTTCAGCTGTTTCGACATTCCAATTTAATAATACTAAATATATTGTTTCATATTTGGACTTGACCTAATTAAACCCTCCTGTTGCCACGGCCATTTTTTTTTGCCATAAAAATGAGGCAGAGAATCTCAGGAGCAAAGTGTCCATCGGTTATTACCTTTGGAAATGATCTTTTTGAAGGGCCATTTGAAGTAAATGCTTTTCATTGGTTTGTTTGGATCGAACCGATAAATGGCTGCCATGGGCATGTCCCCCTTCAAAGTGCCCTTCATCAATACAGAATGCACTGAAGTGTTCACAGAGGTTCATCTGAACTTAATTAAATGCTTTAGGTGTTAATTTAACATTGGGGATTTTGTGGCATATGCACAGCTTGGCCTCTACTGGTCTTACAGCAGCATGATCAGCATCAGTGCTCCTTCAGCATGTGCTTTTTACAATCAGTCTAGTTTTTTTTTATTTTTACAGAAGTAGGATGAGATTTCTCAAATCTTGGTGTTAAAAATTCCATTTATGGACAATGAGTCAAGAAAAATATGCTACATTTTTTGTACAACCTCAACACTCCATCCTAACTCCAACCATTAACACATTTTGTTCTATGTCACTAGGTTGACCAGCTCACTTGTGTTTTGGCCACTAGTAGCTAATCAGACCAAGCAAATGTGTTTAGTATGGTCTGCATGGATATTTATCTTACTTACTTATGCTTGCACTTATAGTACTTCAATTTACTATGATGTAAGGTATGTTTTATGTTTTTAAAATATATATCTCTTTAGTATGATCCCAAAATGTCTGAGCAACACCAAATGTTTCCAAACAAATGGAAATGATGTGTCGTGGTGAATAAAAGAGATCTTGATTAAAATTACCATGCAATTCACAAAGCACATGTTAACCCTGTGGTTCAGCCGTGTTTATACTGCACCACATAACACACACTCTCTATTACAGAACCCTGTTCTTTACTCTACAGCAATAACTTGCCAACTGAAATTAGCTAAAAATGTTCCATGCAGACTGTGGACAGGTGAGGGATTGAAACCATGCTATTAGACTGCAGCTTTCATAATCCCTTCTTCTTCCTCAGGATTTGTCACATCTAGACATTGTGTGTTTTACATTGTCACAAGTTAAAAGCAGTAACTGATGAGAAAGGGTCTTAGATAATACTTTTCAGTCAGTGTCAGGTTGTTATTATAATTGGGTTAAAAGGTTATACAGTTCTGAAAGGGGTGTAAGGTTCAACATGCAGCCATTCCAACAGGAAACAAAAAAAGATTTTGTTTTCCACCTAAATAGTTCCTTGTAGTTCTCTAATTTCTTGAAAACAGTCATGGTATTGAAAATATGACCATGTGTGAAGGTGTCCTGAAGCTGAAACATGAGCTGTGGAATTGTCGGTGTTGCAAACTGACTAAAATTTACATTACATTACATTACATAACTACAATATTACAGGTTTAGATCCATTGGTTACATATATGAAAGCAGGGGTGGAAAATTGCATATTGTACATCATTACAATACTTAAGTATTATTGTGGGGTATTTATACTGTGCTTGAGTATGATTGAAATTGTACTTATACTTAATTAAATTTCCAAGAAAAAATACTTTTTACTCCCTACATTTTTATTAAGACTTTCAAAGAACTCATTACAAATCTTCAGTGTCTCCTCTTCTTTCAGCCAGCCAATGGCTGTATGCTATTTCAATTGCTGGAGTAAGCAAAGACTTGTATAAAATAGGTATCTCCTATGGCTTCCTGTAAGGCATGTACTCTAACTTGAAAATTCTAATTTGAAAAAGCATGTTGAGGTGACTTTTGCTAATTTTCTAACATTAACTGGCTGTATTTAAACTATGTTAGCATGTTTTCTTTGCTAATGCCAGGTTAGACTAGCATCTATTCCAGTAGCTAACACAATTAGTTGGGCATCAAGTTAAATTCTAGCTAATGGTAAATATTGTAAAATACAGAGATTGAATGATCTTTTCAGGCAAAACTGTGTAGTTGCTTTAAAACAAACATAATCTTCTAAAAGTTTTAGATAAGTAATCAGATAAGTAATATTTTTCATTAAAATATGATATTAACCTAATTTCATCAGTTAAAAATTTTTTTTTTACTTTGTAATACTTGAGTACATTCAAAACATTAGCAACTTTTTTACTTTCAATTGAGTACATATTTTGGCTGGATCCTTCGACTTTTAATAGACTATGAATTTGACACATAATGTATGTTTTCACTCGAGTATAATTTTTCAGTATTTTGTCCACCCTTGGCTGAAATTAATATATGATATCTGTCATTCTGTTGTCTGGTTTAGGATTTAGTGTATGCTATCTATTGAATAATATAAACTCTCCTACCTTTTCTTTTAAAAACCTAGGGGATTTGTATTCTATTGCATAATTTTGCTTGGTGCACATGCCCACAGTCCGCTCATAAAAATTACTTTTGGCATGATACAAGACCTTTAAATGTTTCCCTGATGAGTTTTCTCGGGCCAGTGGTTGACTGGATTTTGAAACGGACGTGAGGTAAAATGCTGTGTGCAAGTCCTGGCTCAACCAAAATGTCTGTTTGTCTCATTTCAGTCCGGTTTGGTTGGCTTTCAAATTTATTTTCCTCCATGGTAAACAAATAACACTGATGTTTCCACAGCAACGGTCTGGCTTTGCAAACAGCTGGGAAGCGATGTTTTATCTCAGCTTTCCGCAAGTATTCACATCTGAGCTCTTACCAAAACACAGGAGACACGGTTTCTGTGGCATTGCATCACATTAAGACTGAACATACAGCAACAGTAAAAAAAATTATTACATTGATATATTTCAATGTCATGAGTTATAAGTATGAGAAAATTTATTTTCTGCCCATTACACAAACATAAGCAGTCCTCTATGCACAGTGTAAAATACAAATTATGCAGATATATGTTCAAGTAGCAAAAAGTTGTTTAATAATTGGGCAGCCATGACCCAACATGGCAGCCACTGATGCGTCTGTTTCATATATGACATTTCTGTCCAGCTGCTCCTCATGAAGCATCTCTGGGGACTGTTTGCACTCCAGATGTTTGGGCTCTGACTCCAGAAGTGAAATGTAATTTGCAGCTTTAATGCAGAGTTATGGAAAAAAGCATTGTGTTTAGTTGAGACAGATTTGTCCAAAATTGCTTTTCACAGACAGACTCATACTGAAATGTCCTTTGTTAAGAACAACTTTTATAGACTAATAGGGATCCTATCCATGTGTTAGATGTGGAGAAATTATATTTTTAAATTTAAAATGTTTCAGTTTAGCAAATACTTCAATGAACTCACAGAATGCTTGAATCCTGTTCTTTCATATCTTAAGTGGATTACATTTCACATTAGTGCAGTGAATAGTATCATTAATCTCACTTGAAAGGCTAGCAGCCAAACATTACTGCAGGCTGCCATAATTCTCCAACTGCTTCAAACAGCTGGTATGGGAGACTGGGACACAGATAACGGTTTGGTCCGATCTTGCTACTCAGTCAGCCCAGATAAGATTGCATGCCACCTTCTGTTTCTCTGTCCTTCAGGATGTGTTCTTACAAATCACACACATGTTGCACATTACATGTCCTTGAAGATACAAACACACAGACTTACCACTCCATGCCAGCAAGGTTGAGATCATCCCACCAGCACGCGCTGGGCTCTCCGAGGGTGGTGGGGGTCGGCTGACATTCAAAGCTCCACAGACGGTCTGAGCCCTCTTCCTCACTGAAGTAGCTCTTGATGGCCACCAGCGCCTCGCCGTGAGGACACTGGAAGTTAAAGCCCTGGCGCCATGCGTTGACCCACTCCTCTCCATGGAAGTAGTGGGGCTGAGTGTGAATAATAGTAGCCACCAGCAACAGTTGGGCCAGAGTACGAAGCACAAGAGCAGAATTCATCTTCCACTTCAGCACA
This sequence comes from Pangasianodon hypophthalmus, assembly GCF_027358585.1. Taxonomy (NCBI): domain Eukaryota; kingdom Metazoa; phylum Chordata; class Actinopteri; order Siluriformes; family Pangasiidae; genus Pangasianodon; species Pangasianodon hypophthalmus. Next base: position 20,095,804 of record NC_069711.1, read on the forward strand.
GAGCAACTTCTGACTACTCACTCTGTCCAGCTGCTCGACTTTAAGCCTCTCTGAGGAGGGCTTGCTCTCCAGATGTTCCCTTTCTAGCTCCAGAGGTTATATGTAATTTGCAGCTTCAACACACAGTTATGGTTCACCTTTTTTTTTTTTTTTTTTTTTTTTAGGTAAAGTGGTTTTTCCTATCCAAAATCCAAGATTGCTTTAGAGAGAATGAGATGGATGCCCTAAAACGAAATCCTCCCTAGGGAACTTTGTTAAACAGGAGAGCTCAGGATTGCCAAGTAATGATGCTATTCGTTCCCTATTCATTTGGAAGGGGTTGTGTTCACTTCATCCGACATCATGTTAAACAGTTTAAAAGAGGTGTGTTTGGAAAAAGCTGGTACCATTAGAGAGAACATTCGAGACAAATGCCAAATCAGGTCGTGAGAATATTCCAGCAAGTCATTGGAAATGTAAACACTCTAAAGTGCTATTAGCATGCAGTCACATTCATTTTAATTATTGATTAATATTTGACACTTGCTTAAACTTTGACCTGTAGTGTTGTGTTACCACAAGAAACACCAGATTAATTGTTTGTGCATATGTGGAAAGGTAAATTTGGGATTCTCAAATGCCTTTGTGAAAATGTATAATATGCAGAGAAACAAGCTAATTATTTTAGAATAGGACCGTCTGAATTAGATGATTCACTGGATGAATAGTACCAGATGGGTAAAGGATCATCGGATGAGATTGGAAAAAGCCTCGTGCGGAGCTTCAGTACTGCCACTCTTCCTATGAATGCATTAATTCATTGAACTTTGACACAGAAAAATGCAAATGAAAACAGTCATTAAAATTGTATGTATTGCTAAAGTTTCTTTCCCTGTGCTAAAAGAAAACAAAACAGAAAATTGAACAAACTTCAGCACCTGCAGTAATATCGCTTCATGCATACCTTTAATCTCTAGAGATATGCTGCATGCCTAGACCTTGTAAATACAAACATGTCTTTCCGATGAGCTGATCATAAACTGCATTCACTACTTACTCAGAGCCTTTTGGGTTATCAGCATTCTCTGTTCAAACATTAACTGATCTTACCAATAAATGGATGAGCGTCACGGTAAACTTTGTACTAACATGGTGATCTGGTATCTGTAATATAATGAATTGCAGACTTTGGTTAAAGGAAAATTAAAGGAGAATTTGAACAGCTGCAGTGAGTGACGCAAGTGGGAAAGTTGTTCTTTAATTCACATCTGAAGGTGACTCACATTCCATTATTCAATGTGACACAGGTTATGTAATCACACTCCAGGGGACAAAGGCATTTCAGGGCCTGTATTATCCATGTCTTGCCCATGGTTTTGAAAGATGGCTGAAATGTCAATGACTTGTCCTTGTCATCTTAAAGTGGTACAACAGAACCTATTCACACCTGCACTCACAGCAGTTGCAAAAAAACTGCTGTGATATATATGATATCTGCTGTGATATATATATATATATATATATATATATATATATATATATATATATATATATATATACACACACACACACACACACACACACACACACTGATCAGCCATAACATTAAAACCAGCTACCATTGTGCACGGTGGGGCCTCCATGGATCAGACTTGTTTGTCCAGCACATCCCACAGATGCTCAATCGGACTGAGATCTGGGGAATTTGGAGGCTAAGTCAACACCTTGAATTCTTTGTCATGTTCCTCAAACCATTTCTGAACAATTTTCGCAGTGTGGCAGGGCGCATTATCCTGCTGAAAGAGGCCACTGCCATTAGGGAATACCATTGCCATGAAGGGATGTGGGGTCTGCAGCTTGGTCTGCAACAAGTTCGGCAACAAGCAGAACGTTGCCCAGAGCATCACACTGCCTCTGCCAGCTTGCCTTCTTTCCATAGTGCATCCTAGTGCCATCTCTTCCCCAGATAAGCGACACACCCACGCACCCAGCCATCCACATGATGTAAAAGAAAACACAATTCATCAGACCAGGCACCTTCTTCCATTGCTCCATGGTCCAGGTCTGATTCTCATGTGCCCATTGCAGGTGCTTTCAGCAGTGGACGGAGGTCAGCATGGGCACTCTGACAGATCTGTGGCTACACAGCCCCATACACAGCAAGCTGCGATGCATTGTGTCTGACACCTTTCTATCATAGACAGCATTAACTTTTTCAGCAATTTGTGCTACAGTAGCTCTTCTTTGGGATCAGACCAGACGGGCTAGCCTTCGCTCCCCACATACATCAGTGAGCCTTGGGCGCCCATTACCCTGTCGCCAGTTCACCAGTTGTCCTTCCTTGGACCACTTTTGTTAGGTACTAATCACTGCATACCAGGAACACCCCACAAGACCTGCCGTTTTGGAGATGCTCTGACCCAGTCGTCTAGCCATCACAATCTGGTCCTTGTCAAAGTCACTCAGATCCTTACACTTACCCATTTGTCCTGGTTCCAACACATCAACTTCGAGAACTGACTTCACTTGCTGCCTAATATATCTCAACCCTTGACAGGTGCTATTGTTAAGAGATAATCAATATTATTCACTTCACCTGTCAGTGGTCATAATGTTATGGCTGATCGATATATATATATATATATATATATATATATATATATATATATATATATATATATATATTTATATATATATGTGTGTGTGTGTGTGTGAGAAATGCATCCAATCTAATTGGGAGGAACTTCATCATGTAGCAAGACAATGACCCAAACCACACTGCCAACACAACAAAGTACATCAGGGGAAAAAGGTGGAAGGTTTTAGACTGCCCAAGTCAAACACCAGAACTTGAGCATGCATTTCACCTCTTGAAGAGGAGACTGAAGGGAGAAATTCCCCAAAACAAACAACTGTAAGAAGCTGCAGTACAAGCCTGGCAAAGCATCACAAAAGAAGAATGCAGCAGGTTGGTGATGTCAGTGGGATTGATGCAGTTATTGCAAGCAGGGATATGCAAACAAATATTAAGTGTTATTTACTTTAATTTACTTTAAGACTTCTCTGTTCCGATACTTATGCTCATCTAAAAATTGGGTGGTCTGACATCAAATGTGCCACGTTTTAAGTTGTTTAACACATCTAGATTTAAATATCAGGAAATAAAATCTGAAATTCTGATCTACCGTCTCATTCATCATTTGATCTCAAACCCAGATGTCTTCACTGTATAGCAAAAACAAAAGTATTGGCCTTGCCAATTGTAGATTGTCCAATGTAAATTATATTGTATATAAATGGATAAATACTGTAAATACATAATGGGTATATGTTATATTGACAAAACAGGCATATTTAATATTATAATAGAGCTTGATGAAGTTAAGTTACAGTTATTAGGCTATATTGAGTACTATTTTGACATAACTTTTAGTACTGCAATATGTAGTCATTTTCAGGTTACAAATATTTAGAAATGGAAATAGAATTTGTTCCACTAAATGAAAGAGAGGTTTCTACAGATGATAATAATATTGTACAGCAAAGGGGAGAGGAAGAAACCTTGAGTGGAAGCAGACAAAAGGGTGGCAATAATTATGGAGTTGGTGATATATTATCTGCAACCATTGCATCAGTATACATCAGTATATTGTTGAAGTGTATGTGATTGAAAAAAGGTTCCAGGAAACCAATGGCCGTGACAGGTGGTGTGAAATTGAAAATTCCCTTGGCTTATACTGAATGATTTATGTGGAAGTCTGGTGTTGGGATATGTTGATCTAATTGGAAATTTACTGCAATCAGAGAGACTAAAAATAAACAGGACACATCTAAGAATAAACATGGCACAGTAATTCACGTCTCGTGGAGTTCCATACAGGTCAAAATGGAGCAGTTTACAGCAACCTGTATTTTTATTTTAATTGTTCCATAAAAAGCATCTTTTTCTGGGGCAGCATTTTGTTAGAGTGTTAGTGTCACTAGCTTATATCATATAATACAGGTCACTCAAAGAACACAGCAGAGGATTGATGTCTGTCACTGTAGATTAGGAGGAATTCCTTTAAAATAAAAATTAACATCTTTTTTAAAGAAATAATTTACTATCATCCATAATTCATAAAATCTTTTGGCTTGAGCCATCTGGCCTATTCTGCAAACTCACACATTTCGGTTTAGAAGGAATACTAACACCAAACAGAAAATTTAAGCACCAACAGAGCTCAGCATCAAGCATGGATAATTTTCATGTGAACCATCATAGCAATTTATACCACAGAATCATAGCAATTTATACCACAGAACTGATGAATGCTTGATTCTCATTTGTGAGAAAATTAATTTTCTATAACAGCAGGTCTGACAGTAGTGCCAGCTGTAATTAGGTTGATGCACTCGTTTTAAGATGTTATCATGCGATAGTAACAACTTACACAGGGACTTGTACAGCAGTGCTCCTCATAATCTAAGCCTGATAATAAACTGATTAAATAAACTTGTTACTTAACCAAAATAAACGTATAATTATTGTTGATATGGTGATGTTGTCTGTAAGCAGACATTTATTTAGCATTTATGGCAGATGACTTGAGTGTCAGCACTTTGTAACAGTCAGTAAGTTTTCCGCCACCGGAAAGTCTTCAGGACAGAGGAGTTTTTATTTTCCAGTTTCTTGCTAACATGACAAACTATGTTTTGCTTTGTCTTATTAACTTCAAGACAGAGGAGAAAAAAAAAAGAAAGGTGGTGAGGGAACGACTGTTTATAGCTGCTTTATAGTGATAACAAGAAATAATTTGTCTCATAAACATTCCACAGCATTAAATGTAACTATAAACTGATAAACAAATTCATTAATAAATTAAAAAATTGTAATCATTGGCAAATTGGACGATATTCAACTATTGGACAGTAATCAACTTTAGCATGGTAACTCATCATTCCACTCCGTCATTGAACATTTTCCTATAACAGCACGGCCAGTCTTGTTGTAATAGACAGTAGCTGATGATAAAAGTAAGAAAATATATGCCTACTTTAAATGCAGAGCTCATTAACAATTAACTTTTCATTAAAAATTTTTCTACAGCATTCATCCAGGACAATAGTTAAATGCTTATTGCAAACCCTGTTCACTATTTCATGTAGAATCTGTCATTACAACAACACACTGTAATCAGTTACACACATTTCTCAAGGTCCAGAATACATATTACTTTTACAGCAAGTGAAAGCATTTATTTCAGACTATTAAAAGTAGAGGACCTATACATCCTGTTTTGTAATATATGTATATATGAAGCTCTTTAGGCCTAGGAAGCTTAAGAGATTGAGCAGAACCTACCTAGAAAAAAAAAATATATATATATAAATATATATATATATATATAGATCAGCCGTCAAACCCACCTGCCTAATATTGTGTAGGTCCCTCTTGTGCCACCAAAACAGCTATATCTATGTATACACTCACTGTCCACTTTAATAGGAACACCTGTACACCTTCTCATTTATGCAGTTATCCAATCAGCCAATCATGTGGCAGCAGCATGATACATACAATCATGCAGATACAGGTCAAGAGCTTCAGTTAATGATGTTCTCATCAAACATCAGATGATGTGATGATCTCTGAGACTTTAACAACTTTGGTTGTTGCTGCCAGACGGGCTGGTTTGAGTATTTCCGAGATGCTTTTCTACTCTACCACATTTGTACAGAGTGCTTATTAGAGTTACTAGACACTTCCTGTCAGCTCAGACCAGTCTGGTCATTCTGCTCTGATCTCTCTCATCAATAAGGTGTTTCAGCCTGCAGACCCAGGACATTTACCCCGACTCCTGTCTTTGCACTGTTATTTAATGGATGTAGTAAAGATGAATAACAAGAAAAGAAAAGAAAAGAAAGGTTAGTTCTATCTTTGTGACACTCTCATTCTTTCACTACAGGTGATTTGCCAATGGCCACTTTCTTAAATAGCAAACACCGCTGTGCATTGCAAATGGCATTTTCTCAGTTGATGCTAATGAGCATGGGGGTGAGGGACTGTGTACAAAATCAATGGGCCATTAGCAGCTTGTTATATCAATGTTCTCTTCAGGATTCTTCACACCTTTTCTTTGTCTCTGTTCTGCATCTATTTTAGACAAGACCCTTCAGTCTGAACCAGACTAAAGGTTCCCAGTTTCAGTCTCACAATTACCCAGTGCCCATCCTTTTAGTGAGTGTAGGGAGATAGTGGTGAGCCAAAATCTTATTAGCACTGATAGCTGCTGGGGACATCGATATCAAGATGGCCTGTGCCACTATTAAATCCTAATTGAATTACATTAAATCCAAATATCTGCTCCAAAAGAATGGAGTAAATGCCTGGCAGAATGTCCAAGTTGCTTTTTTAGAACAGACATGTGAGCCAAATGCCTATCATCAGAAATAAGCATTCTAATGTGATTTACTGGATTAAGGTTCTTGGGGCAGATCATTGGTCTGTTATTGTCTCTGCCAAATAATATCTAGACGTAAAAGTTGCCAAGTGAATGTACACTGAGCCAAATAATTATTTTCCTCGAAAAACCTAAAACTTATTTTCACTCCCCCATCAACAGCAAGACGCATGTAGTGACCTGTTTTTAGTTGACTGACCTACTTTAACTAGTCATATTAAGAGGCCTTTTTTGGCTGTTTGCCAGTATTCAGACATACAGCCTCAATCATATACACAAGCATATATACAGTAAAGTCTTTGGAAAGTGTCACAGTTATTGATGGCTATGAAAGTGGGAGTGGGGATGAGGAGTGGAGGGATTTATGCAATATACAAAATGGTCTGATTCAGCCAATATAGATATCTTCAGATCAAATCTGCTTAAATCTGCTCTGCTTTCCCCACAATTCCCACATCTGTAGGTGGATTGGCTCCTCTAAATTGCCCATATGTGAGTGTGTGTGTGTGAGTGTGTGGAGGTCTAAAGCTTTTCCTAATAGGAATAATATTTTATCACAGTGAAATCAATTATTTCCAAATAAATGGACAATTGAATTCCAAGCAAACAATGCACATAATTTAGCATTAATGTTCAGTCAATTCATCTGCATAGCAGATGGATGAGTAAACAAGCTCCAAGCCAATGAAAAGATGACAGTTGGTAACTTTTCATTCTGAACCTAAGCCTAAATCACTTCCCAGAAACTTCCCTGAGTTTCCAACTGTAAATATAACAGTACAGTTAATACTGAAATTGTAGTGCTTCTGCACACAAATGCACAACTCTGTTCAATAGTTGGATGATAAACATATAGCTGTCTTTTTTTTCATGCTGATTTTCTTCATCAAAGCAAAATTTGAACAGAATGTGGTTATCACACATGCCCATGCAGATGTGGGTTTTCTGTGTGTGTGTGTGTGTGTGGTTAGCGTTCATTGCCTGATGTTTGCATAAGCAGCACACATGCAGGAAGAAAAGATAGCAGTGTTTCCCCTGGTGGATTAAAAGCAGCATGGCACACTTTTCCTCACCTCTGTCCTCAACCTATGGCCCCAATGCACCACCCTCAACTCAACTAGTTAGTTAGATAGGACCCTTACACAGTTAGTCAGATAGATAGATAGATAGATAGAAACCATGTGCAGTGTTTATTTACATTTACATCTGCACAGAATGTGTTAACTAAACAAATATAAATGCTCGAGAACAATGAATGTTACAAAACATTGTCCAACGCCCTTCCTATTAGAAGAAATGCATCATTTAGTCACTAAAAAGCTTTACTTTATGAATAAAGGCCTTACAGTTGTGTGTTAATGATCTCTGTCAAGCTTATGGTTCTGATTCAGTCGCTGGCCTTTAGACAAATGCCACAGACTCTGTTTGCACACAAAATGTTCATACCTTGAATCTAAAGGAAAAAACAAGTACTTCAGCATTCTTTAAAGTCTTAAAATTCTGAAGATTACTCAGACTTTTATGTGTCAGATAAAATGAGAAGTTAACGGACTGGAAAAGTACATCATGATAAAAAATAAAAAAAATAAATAAATCACATTCCTCTGGTTCCTCCCCAGCTCCCAAAAACATACTCATGGGTGGAATGGCTACTCTAAATTCTCACAGGTGTGAATGAGTGTGTGAATGTGTGTACATGATGCCCTGAGATGGACTGCTGTCTCATTCAGGGTATATTCTTGCCCCACAGCCAGTGTTCCTGTGATAGGCTCTGAATCCGTTGCAATCCTGTGACAAAGCACTTACAGAAGATGAATGAATATGAAATTATACAACTTTACAAACCAAAAAAATTATTTATCTTTACAGACCTCCTCCATTAGGGCAATGTATACTAGCATAACTATTGCATTTACCAGAGGAGTAGCATTTGGAACCATCATATTTTATGATAGTTCTAAATGCTTATTTGCAGGCAGACAACATAACACAAAAACAGTGCAGCTGATTATGTACCTACCAAATAACATCACTTTGCACAATAATTGCACTATAGTGTTCAGAATATTTATAAAAGGCCAATGAAGGCATCATTATGATATTAATCTGCCCCAGCCAACAAATGAACATGAATTCAATTCAATTCAATTTTATTTGTATAGTGCTTTTAACAATGGACATTGTCACAAATCAGCTTTACAGAAATAAATGGATTCACAAAAATATATTGTAAATATTTGAATTTATCACTGTGAATTTATCCCTAATGAGCAAGCCAGTGGCGACGGTGGCAAGGAAAAACTCCCTGAGATGATATGAGGAAGAAACCTTGAGAGGAACCAGGCTCAAAAGGGAACCCATCCTCATCTGGGTGCAACGGATAGTGCGATTATAAATAAATCCCTTCTATTACTGTGTACTATAAGGACAAATAGTGCAATTGTGCAACCAATATAGTTCATCATAGTTTTCATCATTATATAATTCATCATAGTTTTCGCAAGAGGTCCGGTTGGTTAAAATCTATCCACTGTCCACTGATGGAGTCCTGAGTACGAAGCTGCTCGTGGCAACTGCAGCCCCAAAGTCACTACAGCAATCGGAGTCCCAAGCCATTACAGTACAGCTCCCCATATGTGATCCCCAAGCCATCTCCACAGCCCCCGACAGTTCTTCAGGCCATCCATATGGGGCCACCCCCAGCAGCAGCGAGCGAACTCAACCGATGAGAACTCCAATCAGAAGTAGGGCATCAGGATGGGTCAAGCAGTGAGGAGGAGCAGAAGGTGCATCAGGATGGGTCAGGCAGCGAGGAGGAGCAGAAGGGGTCAGGATCACTGGCATCTCAGAAGTAGCATGTGTAGCACGACAGAGAGTGAGGGAGAGAGAGAGATGGAGAGAGAGAGGAAGAGATTATTAGGTAAGCTTTTGTCCTCTGATGGTTAAGCACAATGTACTTTGCATGCAGAGTGCAAGCAGGGACTCCGGCAAGACTAGCTATGACAGCATAACTAAAAGGGAGAGCCAGAAGCTAACACAGACATGAGGGCACCCTGGGACATAAAGCAGCCAGCCACTCCACCGTCGAATCACATTTATTGCCAGCTGCTATGGTGAGAAACAGAATTAACCATCAGAACATGAAGATGCCACACTTTTAATTTAATTCTACAGATCACACAATGACTTTATTTGGCATATCCGAAATTAATTCCTAGCTACGCCACTAGCATTCATAAACTACTATATAGAGCTAAGAACTCTCAATTGAACACTATGTGGCAGATATAAGTGTGTACTGCTAAGAGCCAAATGCTACATTTACTCCGTTACAGTGTAAGCATTTTTAAAGGTTGTAAAGCCAACATATAGACAAAAGGCACTAAAAAAAGCTCACTTTGCTTGTAGACATCCAATTCATTATTGCAAGATATCAGTGTTTTTTTGGAAGAATGTGGAGGCAGTGGTACACCACAGTAAACATTGCTGACAGGTAGATAATAGGAAAGAAGAAAAAAGATGACATGAGAAGAGTTTTGTCTGACATTAATACATCACCCTTTATCTCACTCTCTCATTCACTTTTGTCTGTCATTATCTGAAGAGTAAGAGCTAATCAAATCTCCAGCCTCTTAGTTATAGCCTCATACAGTGAACCATTAGTGCGTTTGAAAACACACACTCTGGTCACTCTATAAATTGCAAAATTTTCTGCCCTACGATAAATATCTGCCAGTTGTCACATAACACAAGAGATTTAAAAAAAAAAAAATGTGTATGCATACATACAGTATACTGGGGATATTTGTAATTGTTAAATGTCTAAGGAGTATTGAATTGAAAATGTTAAATAATAGCAAATGCTCATCTTTAAATGTCACAAGGCGCTAATATCCATACCAGTCAACCTCACGTTTAAAGGAATACAAGTGCTTTTTCGTTCCTTTGTTCTTCGGATGCTGTAATGAATGAAGCTTTCAGATGTAGACATTTACTTAATCTTTTTTATTGATTGCCATGACCTCATGACATTCTCAATCCAGCTGACCTTTGGTGAGCTCCCACACACCAGCTATTTCACACGGCTGAGTGACTCAACCGACACACACTTAAACAAATACAGAGGCAGAGCCTGCTCTCTACACCAATCACAGAGCCTAAAAATTAAAGGGGTGTGGGTCATTTTTTTGGGTCATAACCAATCACATGGCTTACTCTCCTCAAAACATAATATTGACTTTGGGTTCCCTGGTGTTTCACTTAGCAGCCTGTGAAGCTGAGCATGGGAATATTTGTCAAAGTGGAAGAGCCTGCTTCTTATTTAATCTCCACACACATTTGTTTTCTAATGTCTGATTCAAATTCCAGTTGAAGAGACTGAAACACCAGATTTGATCTTTCAAGTGCCTTCATTATAATGCAAAAGAATTCCAGTTTCATACCATTAAGACCTAATGTCTAATGCATTAAAGAACTCCAGCAGATTATGACCCATGGCACAGCATTATGGTAAATCTCATTAACATCAGACTAAATCTCATTAGCATCAGTAGCAGACTCATATGTGGAACATGCAGCGAATATCACAAACCAACACACAGTTCAGGCATCATTCAGGAGAGTACTACATACTGTACAAAACATGAACGCTGTACAATGCACTAAAACATACAGTACAGGTTCATGTTGCACAATGTTGCTGGATGACATGGTATTGAAAATTGTGTGACGTTGTGTGTATTGTATAAGTATTGATTGTGTGTGGTGGATGCTGGGACTGCCTGTCTGCCTTTCACGTCCCTCGAGGCTCTGTTCCTCATCAGGAGTGCCTGCACTGGGCCAGATAGCCTGGTGTTTCCCTCTGCCGCTTCTCTAATTGCGTATCGAGTGCAGCGGCCGCAGCCAGGTGCCCTGCAGATCCACGGCTCCATCCAGAGCACAGAGAAACATGAGGAGCAAGAGAGATGGACAGAGGTGTCAAATACTGCATCTTCAAACAGCAAAGGGAGCTTGTTGTTAAAGAAAAAAGAGTGGGTGCTTGCACATGTTTCATATTTACACGCAAATGTGCATAGATACATAAATCATGATTTATTTAGAGTTTATTTACATTTATTTAGGTGTACTAACGTGCATCATATCTCTTAAAATCCACAGTGTTACTGTTATCCTGACTGAGTGTCCATTCTACGACTTCTTTTAGCTCAAGCACAAAGTCCCTGGATCTAATTAAAGACTTCAGAGGATACGTTCCAACTCTATTAAACAAAGTCCTGTTTCGTGCCACATCATTAAATTCAAACAAACATACTCCTTTATAATGAAGGCATAAAAAATGCTCATCCTTAATTCAACAGCCTATATTGCAATAAAATATAGTTATCATAGTATGTATTGATTTAATGATATAATCTGCAGAAAACTACTGTAACTAAGTCTGCTCCCTGGTTAAACCCCGGCCTGCACTGTGTCCAACAGTATACCTCTGCAGCCCAGAAACCTGCTGCCAGGATCTGGAAGCCAGATGCCTTATTAGCAACACTGCAAAGGCTCTGGCAACATCAGACTCATACAGTTTGAGGTTGGTTGGGATGTAAACGTCTGGTTAAAAGGCTAGCACTCAGTCTGTATGTGCTTGGTAACCCATTCTCATTCTCATCAACCTTGAACTTAAAAACCAAACATTTGTCTATCATTGGTTATCAGGATGTGTTGTGGTGGAGTTAATAAAGTAAACTTAAGAGTGGTTTCATCAGCAACGATAAGAGTCCACACTACAAAAGAGCAGAAGTTACAAAACATAATAGAGCTGCTGCATGGTTCATTGACGTGAATTACAAAGTGGATCTAAACTTTATGTAAATAAAATACCTGCCAAGAATGTGCTTATTACATCTCTGGCCTTGTACGGACGGCATTATTCAATGTTGGAAATGATCAATATCAGTCATTTTCATCTCTGTGGACTTGTATCTGGGTGTTTTTAAGAACAATGTGATGTTTGAAAGTGTAAACACTGATGAAAGATGAGCTCTGAGCTACAATGTAGCAAGTGCTAATGCCAAGAGATTTTAACTGTGGCTGTTAACATTGGCCAGCGTTCAGGTTGGAGCCATCTCAACATGCAGTTCCAGATTCCATTGCGTACGGATGGTGGGAATCTTCAGATGATCTAATGTTGTAATAGAGTCAGGAATTACATGGCAGAGTTTATTTTAATATAACTACTCCCCCGTGGAGTCTTCATAATGTACCTCAGTTTATATTAGAATCACTTTTCAAGTATCTTCATAAACTAATAAAAAACTGTTGATAAGTGTATGACACCTGAGGTTATTCTCTGTACATTACACTTATGTGAAAAAACATATAAATGAACTAAAAACATATAAATGAGGTTATTCTCTGTACATTAAACTTATGTGAAAAACATATAAATGAACTTCCTACTACAAAATATGTACAAGTTTTTTGCCATTTATCTGTTCTCTAAACTAGACAGAAACTGTTTCAGTAAATGAGAATGATGAACAGTCTATTGGCACAAAATGTGAACTTCATTTTTTTTTTAGAAAGGTGGTGAGACTGTTTATTCCTCCTTTTATCAAATACTCTCACAGACCCTTCTCTCCATCTCATGAACTCTTTTTTAATTTGTGAAAGATTGTATAATTAGCAGAGTATAACATGATTATGACATATTATTTACACATGTAGAGTGATATAACTCTTTTTCAAGGATTGCTGGTTTATAGTGAGTATATTAAGCACACTTATAAATATAGCTCCTTGATAACAGTCTACTCTTGTGTGCCAAATAATAAACGTGAACAGGAGAGGCCAATACATGAGACAACAATTACTGCAAGAACAAAGCACTAAAAATAGCTGAAGTGATGAGAGGCCTGACAATCTCTCTGCTCTACACTGACTCTCCCTGTGAAAGATATTTTGAATTTGAGGCCAGTTCTATGATTTGCTTGCTGGTCTATATTATCCTGTCCAGAAACATGTCATCTTTCTGCACCTCTGTGTATGTACAGTGTTGTTGATGACCTGGGGTCTGACAGTCCGTGGATGTGCACAATGCTTAACCTATAAAGGCATGCAGCACCTCCCAATGTACTTGCCACCCTCATGATCTATGTAAACACAAAGCCTGTGGCTTCTTATCTTTGACTAGCCTACATGAGCGGCCCCTCAAATCTCTGACATGTGCTGGGTTTTGATCAGAAAGAGGCTCACAAACTTGTTGACTGGTGCTAGACACTAATCAACCTACCTGGAAATGTGAAACATTTGTGAGAATGCTGAATTTAAATTAATTAGCAGCACTGCAGCATTTACCAATGAGGATTATACCTTAGATCCTGTAAGGGTCTAGACCCATATTTCTATAAAGCTGATTTGAGACAAGGTCTATTGTTAAAAATAAAACAAAAATTAAATTAAATCACATCAATTTATGGCTAAAAGAGAATAGGAACCGTAATAAGATATGATTTAATATCACTGTTTATTATGATCTTCCACAGAAATTTATTTTGACTCATTAAATGCAGAATCTCTAGGTATTAAAACAATACTTCCTAAAACACATGCACTTATATGTACATATATGGATAAATATGCATATTTAATATAGAAATTAAATGGAAAAACAACATAAAGTCTTTGTAAGGTGATAGATCACCATGAGTCATCAGAACAGCTTCAGTAAGCTTTGGTAGTTTTAGAACAGTTTCAGAGTACTGGAGGGTTGAACACAATTTTTCCAAAAGATATCCTCTTAATTGGTGTGTTGATGATGGTGGTTAGCTGTCTAACATCGCTCCAAAATCTCCCACAGGTGTTCAACTGGGTTAAGATCCAATGAGTGAAGGCCATAGCGTATGATTTACATCATTTTCATCCTCATCAGACCATATAGTGAACCCACGTGCCCTGTGGATGGGAATACTGTCAACCTAGAAGAGACTATCAGGATAAAAATGTTTCATCATAGAACAACACAGCATAACAGAGCCACCAGTTTTTCCTTTAATTTGTCGCCCGTCTGAACATACATATAGCTTTAACAAAACAAACACTCTTGTTTGACCTTTTTCACCTTTTTCCACACCTCAGTGTTTACATGAAAACACAACTCATACATGCTTGCCAGTGACCTTTTACCAGTAGCTTGCAAAGACGCTTGCAAGATTCTCCTAAAGCCAACAGCCACATCTTTGGTCTTCATCAGTATATTAAAATGCTATTAAAATGCTGTCGAACATAAAATGTAATGTACTATAAACAGCAACAACAACAACATTACTGGTATAACATTATTGGAATGTGTGCTCTGGAAGCTTCATACCAAATCAAATTCCTTGTGTGTGTGTGAGCACACTTAGCAATGAAAGCTCATTCTGATTCTGATTCTGAACAACAACAACAACAACAACAACAGTAATAATAATAATAATAATAATAAGAAGAAGAAGAAGAAGAAGAAGAAAAAGAATGCCTGATAAGATTTGGTATTCAAAGATAAAGGAATAAATCAATAAAGAATTTTAAAATGTTAAAGATTGTAGTACTATAAACAGTGATCATTATAAAATATACTATATCTTTATTTTTCAGATTGCAGATAAATTTCTTTCAGATTCCATCAGCCCTATGGAATCACTCTTCTTTCACAAGAGCAGGTGGGTCTGAGTAGCTGGTTAGTTTATAGCATACAAAAATCAGGTTTGTATGTTAACCTCCAAATTCTTTTTAATTATTTGAACACTTCTGCCCCTGAGAAGGATGTGTACTGATTGCCATACCATTTGTAAAAACCAAATAAAGTGTTCTTATAAAAAGGGTTATACACTAACTAATAGACAGTACTATCTCACTGTGTTCATCTTATATGATTATTGAATTCTTCTGGTGATTAGATGCAGCATGGCGATTCATCTGAAAAACGTCCATATCACCATGACCTTTATGCCCTTTATGCCTATTCTAATGTGTGTGCCTCCATGTTTAAATGAGTGTGTGAGTATGTGTGAGTGTGTGTTGATAGTCCATGCTGGCGTAAAGTGAGTGGCTCCTCTCTCCAGGTGTGTGATAGATACCTCCCACAACTGACCTTGAGTGGAGCAGAGATCACTGGAACAGACTCAGTAGCAGGAGTAGATCAAGAGCACCACATACCCTGAACACACATTACATGGCAACAGTATATACACTATTTTAAAAAATTAAAACTATATGGGAAGACATGGGATGATTGCTGGAAATGCCTTGAATTGTCATTTTGCATCACAGCGCCATCTGGGCAAGTAAAACCCAGTCCTTAATAATAAATACATTCAGTAGTGAAATGTTAGCAACCACAGGAACAGTGCCTTGCTCACTGGAACCCATTCATCCAATACTGGTCAGTGTGAAAGAAACATAAGCCCTGTTAGCGCTCTGCTGTAATAAATCTACACACGACACATGTCATTTATAATGGAAGGAGAGAAAACAACTCTCTATTAAACGTGAGTGTAACGTTTCTACACGTATGACCCACATACATATAACTTTATATCCCTGTAATGTTTAGCCGACGCTACTGAAGCTATACGCGCGCGCGGCGACTCCACGCGCCCGTACGACCAGCTTGAGTTCGACCCTCGTACACGATTTTGTTACGCAAACACAAGCCAGCCTGTGATTGGCCAGTTTCGGGCCTCCTACTTTGAAGGTGACTTATTAGAACGATCGGTGGGCGTGGCCACGCAGCGTAAAGGATATATGGGGCGGATCCAAGCCCACGAGCCGGGTACGACTCTGTCCTTTCCGAAAAAGTAGCTGAAAGGAATACAGCTCTGGCGGTCAGGTACCTGAACGAAAGCCACCAAATAAAAAACCCCAAATAAAGTTACACAAAGGGAACTAAAAGAACCGAAAATGCCCGCGAATAAGGAAGGCGACGGCGGATGGAAGACCTTTCTGTGGAATTCTGAAAAGAAGGAATTTTTAGGACGTACCGGCGGCAGTTGGCGTAAGTGCTCGACATTTTTTCTTCTGAGTCTGCGGCGGGTAGCTAAGCGCTTCTCTCAGGCCACAGAGAGTGTGTTTTAAATGCTCAGGTCTCAGTTTAAGAGTAGTAAATGGCGACGGCAGGATGAAGTAAAGGCTACAGACAGACAACAGGTCACAGCACCTGTTCGGTCTGACTTTCCTCCTCAACACGCTGCGTCGTGACTTTCATTTTCAGTGGAAAAAGAGAGAGAGAGAGAGAGAGAGAGAGAGGGGTTGAATATACCGCCCTCACGCTGCCATGGCACAACGACACAGAAGTCTAACGTACACTATACAGTGGGGTATACGTGTATGTACATTATATATATATATATATATATATATATATATATATATATATATATATATATATGTATGTATGTATATATATATATATAAATATATATATAGACCACTTTTATTTTCTACATAGTTTAGCAGATGATTTGAATATTTTAATACATTGTTGAATACATGTTCATGTGTCAATGAAAATAATTATTGAAAAAAAAAAGTAGCTATGTAACTAGCTTTGTAAGGTTATAGTAAATGAATAGTTAATGGAAATATGAATTAAAGAAAACGTTTATCAGATACAAGAAAGACAAGTGGTTTGTTTATTTTATATCTTTCTGATTTTAAGATGAAAGGTCGATGTGAAGGACATTAATTAGCAGTATGCTGATGATGATATATATGATATATATGATATATATGATATATATGTTATATATAGAGAGCTCATGTCAGGGTAGTCTCCCCGTAGCTGGATGGCGTACAGCGAGCATATAAATAAGGATGTCATATTTTGAGGACAGTAACGGGTTTTGTGTTTCCTGTCAGAGCTGTTTTTGTATTCCTACTGTGTAATTACAGTGACGTTACGGCGTAGTATTTAGCCAGGGAGGCGAATAGCCTTTTAACCTTTTTGCACAGAGGTTCATTTCCCCCCCAAGGTGAATCAAGGTGATTTTAGGCCTGCTGTGTTCACCGCTCATTCACTCCACTCTTTATGGCGGACACACAAAACTCACAGTAAACCTCTGTATTTCTTCTTCTCGTTTCAGTTTTCGGCGTGGATCCCCTTACTCTTCACTAGTGTCAGTTTTCAGCTTTATTTTGGCTTTTTTTTTGGGCGGGAGTTGATAGTGTATCACCCGTGAGCATGTTCATTTCTGTCTGTGTGCTGTGGAGTGAGACAGCAGCCCACATGGCTCTCTCTCGCTGTCTCTCTCTCTCTTTCTCTCTCTCTCTCTCTCCATTCAAGGCCCACTGTTGAGTTATATTCCGGATTAAATCGTGAAGGAAACCAGCTGAATATCCATTAGACTACTTTTACACTGTCTTTGCCACTGTCTACATTCAACAGGTGGTGTTTAGAGGAAGGGTGCGTGCTGTATTTTCTTTAAAATGTTAGTCTGGTGCCGCTAAAATGGTGGCATGTGGCGAGTGACTGGTCGCTTACCGGATGCCTCTGTAACATCGTGCAGTAGTCAAAGCCTGACGCTAACTAGCTAACTAGCAGTGTGAGTTTCAGCACCTCGTCTTGTATGGATCTTTCTTTCACGGCGGAGAAATGTATGTAAGAATTAAGGTAGTGAGATACTGAGCCGAAAATAGTTTGATTGGTATAAAGTTAGTGGAGCGGCATCAATGTGAGTTATGGTACAGAAGGGTCATATCGGCTGGTGTGCTTAGCTCAGAGCTAACGCTAACCGGCTAAACTGTAGGGTTCATTACAATATCTGAGCAGGGTTTAAACCTCACTGAATTCTGATACGCGTTTTAAAACTTTTGGGAGTTGATCTTTCGGGTGTAATGGTCTGACGTTGGGGGTCTTCATCCTACTTCTCAGATGTCACTTTATTTTTTAAAAAAAAAAGTCGAGAAAATGCGCCACAAGTTTCTCAACTTTGCTCGCCGCTGTGTATCGAAACGGAGGAGGAGCTTAGAGGAAGTGAGACAGACACACGGCCGCCTAACTGTCATCTCCAGCCGGACAATCTGACTAAACCCTTTACAGTTTACATTTTACATTTCCCCTGCACACTTTCCTTCTCTCATCCCTGTAATCTCTGCTTCTGTTACTGTCTGTCCATGATATACAGTACATGCAGTCTGTGAGCATGAGCTTGTTAACCACTGATCTTTGGCTTGTATGGTCAGATTTAGACTATTTCAGTTTCAGAAATCATAGATCAACCTCATATCACTTCATGTGTGGAACAAGACATATCTCAGTTCCAGGATGGCAAGCCCACCCCTAGGGCCTCTTATTTCTTAGCCATAGAAAGATTTACATAAAGCCAGTCATTGGCATTTTATTGTATTGTCTTTGAAACAATGCGTCTGTAAAGGTGTTTCCTGCAGATCTGTAAACTGTTTATTACCGTGGGTCAGAGAAGCAGAAAGGTCGGCCACCATAAAGCCTGTGTGTTTGGTGAGCAGCTGAACCTGTCTGCACTGACGATGGGGGTGGGCTGCGAGCAGGGCATTTTTAGACCCTGTAGGGCATTTTTAGACTCTAGGGCCCTCACTTTATGTAGTACTTATCACAGAGAGGCAAATGTGACAGAGCTCTGAAAGCGTGGTGGTCAGTGAGCTCTGTTCTTTCACTGGGATTCACAAGAGAGTGAGAGATTTCTGACCCGTCTGAATGTGTGTAGCAGTTTTCGCCAATTTTACACAGCCACTGTGGGAAACAAACTTCCCCACATGGAAAATCAGGAAGTCCCTGGTCATGAGAGTCACATGTCACAGCTGATTTTGCTTAGTTTTGCATTTTGTAGGAAATTCAGTTTTTTTTATGTAACTATGATAATGAAACACATTGTTTTAAATATGCCATTAAGCATTATATTGATAGAAAGTTGATCTCACTCTAACAGAGGGTTTCCTATTGTGTGGTTTCAGTGTATGGTTTACGTACTGTGTATGGATTACATACTGAAATGTATTTTTTGACACAATTATTTAAATCAATCAGAACAGTTTTAATATAGGTCTATCAATACAAAATGAATTGTTTGGGGGAAGCTATCTAATCCACACCTAACCTTCAGGGATGTGGAGATGCTAAATTAGCCATGCTTCAATAACCTTACTTTCTCTCACTCATCTGTAATGGTATTAATGAGAAATGCTGCTACAAGTTTTACAATGTTCACTGTAAATGTTTTTTTTTTCTCCATCACTAATGTGCTCTTTCTTTTTCTGCAGTTAAAATCTTCATCTTTTATGTAATCTTCTATGGCTGCTTGGCTGGAATTTTCATTGGCACCATCCAGGCGATGCTCTTGACCCTTAGCAACTACAAGCCCACGTACCAGGACAGAGTTGCACCCCCAGGTAATTAACCAGAACACTGTCACTGGTGTGAACAGATTTTAGTGTTTGTGTCTAATGTTTAGAAACATTAGAGTTTGTTATTTGTGGCCAAATGTAAAATATATAAACTGCATCAGTGAGATGATGAACTTAGTGTAACTAGCTAATTAATTCTAAATAGCTATTTTCCTGACCAACCCACAGTGCTGGATATTGTAACAGTATTATCACACTGTCGACATTTTAATTAGCCTCTGTCAGCAATTACTATGTTTGTCTTAGGACTAAATGTTATATTGTACTTTGGTAATGGTGTCTGTTTAGTAGCACTTTAGTAAATAAGCTAATTTGCAGATCTGTAAACATCAACAGGTAACTGATGAGTTACAATGCATTTACAAGGACACAGTTATGATGAAACTGAGTATGTTAAGTAGCACTAATGATGATGCCTGTCAGAAGTAACAGTAATATTTAAACAGTTTTTATGTGTTTTTATAAAATAAAAAGTTTTGTGTTTCATACTTGCAGTGAAACCTTGTATTGTTTCTCCTCACTGTAGCTTTCCTATTCTGAAAGGAGAGAGAGCTTTTCAGCCATTTTGTCTTTTGTCCCACTCTCTAGTCAGCTTGATGGGGGTTTGCGTGTCGACTGTAAGAGGAATGCTGCTGCTTTTCTTCATAGCTTGATGACTGCCATCACATGTCAGGATTGCTCTTCTTATAGAGGGGCTGATGGTGGTTCAGCTTTAAACTGTATATGTGTTCTTGATAGGTGTATCCTAAAATATGTCTACCGGTTTGGGGTGCATCAATCTTTGCAGAGCCTATGTAACAAAATAGAAATTAAAATATGATGAAAGAAACTGAGATTGGGTAGTAAAAGAAAATCACAGTATAGCTGTACAGTATGCGAAGTTGTCCTGTTAATCTTGGAGGACGTTCAGGCATTGCTAGATTTCTTATTGTTCCAATGCCAGGCGTTTGCCCAAACAGCCTCCACAGTTTTGGGCCAATGAATGTTTGCACAGTGTGTGCTGTCGCCTTGGCATATATTTAGCTGTATTCAGTGTTAGACAGTGTGCTGGTGCCATTTCCCCCTAAAGAGCAGCAGCCTCTGTGCAGATAGGTTCAGTGAAAGAAGGAACACGAGTAGGTGCCGAGTGGAGCCCAGCAGAGCGCGCTACGATTGGAAGCCACGATAAGGGAAGGAGGTGGTAGACACGCTCACTGGTCTGAAGTCCCACCCTCCTCTCAGGGGCTAAAAGTTTCCATTGTGTGAGCGAAACACGTGAGGTGAAGCAAGGGGGGCCTGGCTCAGGCACTATGGGGCTGTCTGTACAAGTTTGCATGTAGTAAAAGAAATATATCCCTCGTTTTTTTGTTTAATTATTATTTTTGGCATTAAAAGTAAGTCAGAGTTTCAGTATGGAAACAAGAAATGCACATCCATGCAAAGACCATTAACAGGAATCATGACCTTGCAAGCGATACAAGGGTTCCTCCCACTCATTCCCCCTCGCTGACTGTGCTCATAACCACGCCCCAACTTGGCCTTGTGCTCGAGCTGGGTGGAAAATTACTGCCAGGCAGAGAACAGGAGTTTCATCTGAATAGCTAACCATGACAATGAATGGATTTGGCTTTAACTGCGCAGTAGGGCAGATGTGTATATATTTGATGCTTGCGTATATGAGGAAATGCAAAACACAGAAACGTTTCATTTGAAGTTATAACATAGTCTCATTTCATGAATGCAGGTGTGTTGGATCAAAAAGTCCATTCTCTCTCCTCTTCTCTCCTCAGGCTTATCACACACCCCACGCTCCGACAAAGCTGAAATCTCCTACAGCCTGCAAGAGGAAGACAGTTATAGGCTATATGTAAAAGCCATGAAAGACCTGCTGGAGCCATACAAAGACGAAAAGCAGTTGGATGACATGAAATATGAAGACTGTGGTGGTACGCTGGGTTTTCACAGCTAGTTGGGGCCTTCATTGCACAGAAAACACTGTATATCCACGTAATAACTAACTAATGTAGAGAAACACAGTATTACATAGCAGAATATCACAAGAGTATGTAGTAGGAGTATGGAATTGCATAGAGGCTTTGTATAGTGCACAGACAGAAAATCAATGGATTGGTTACTGAACTGGTTAAATGTAAAAATTTGGTTGTGTATAAGGTGAGTCAGATCTCTAAAAAAAGAAAAGACAGAATTAACAGAGATATTTGGAATTGTGTAGCACATGAGTTTTCACATATGCATCAAATTTTGAGGAGTGAAATATTTTTGTGGTGTATACATATTAAGGAAGTGGACATGTGGCAATCTGTTATTACCCGTGCAGTGGACTATGAGCATACTGATGCTTACTGCTCATGTAGGAAAAATTGGAGCATGAACACTTTGGTATTCATGTCTTCTTGTGTTGCATGTTTAGATGCTCCGGCTAAATACATTGAACGTGGGGACTTGGAGAGTGACACAGGCGTAAGAAAGGCCTGCCGCTTCAGGAGGTCCTGGCTGGGAGACTGCTCAGGCGTGGAGGACAACAGCTTTGGCTTTAGGGATGGCAAACCCTGCCTTATTGTCAAGCTCAACAGGATTGTCAATTTCAGACCCAGGGTGAGTTCTAACCCATGAAAATAAAGAAGAATGCTCAGAAAAGTACAAGTTATTGTTACACATTGGGTTTAAATTCTGAATAAATATCTAATAATACCTGCATGTATTGGGCTGAGTGTTTGGCTTTACTTGTAGCTTACAGATGACTTCTTTCATTCTTTAGCCTCCCAAAACCAATACCTCGCTCCCTGTGGCTGCTGGTGGGAAGGTTCCACAGTTTCTGATTCCTATATACTGCAGCGGCAAGGTACAGACCAATTAGCATGCATTTTACTATACAGAATTTGTATAATACAAATACCACCCAATTATAAATACATATACACACACCGAGGATGGAAAAGCCATTCCACCCAACCTGCTCTGTTCTGCTATTTTAACTTATTCATTGAAGTTTGGGGATTGAACAACAGCCTTATTTTTCTCTCTGCTCTACAGAAAGAAGAAGATACTGAAAAAATCAAAGAGATTAAGTACTTTGGCTTGGGCCAAGGATACCCACTGCAGTACTATCCTTACTATGGCAAGCTGCTACACCCCGATTACCTCCAGCCTCTTGTGGGCATCCAGTTCACCAACATTACCCATAATGAGGAGCTGCGTGTTGAGTGCAAAGTATACGGAGATAATATTGATTACAGCGATAAAGACCGTTATCAGGGACGTTTTGACCTCAAAATCATGGTCAAATCATGACCACAGCTATGAATATAGCGCTTTTACTCTGCCCATTTCAAAACGTAATAATTTAGACAGATGAAAATGAAAAAATAAGAGAGTTCAATAAAAAAAAAAACAAAAAAAACAAACAAACCACGACTAGTCTTGAACAAACTTTCATAACATACGGGACCTACACTTAATCTGTATGCTTTACACTAGCTTTCTCTGCATATGTCTAGGGTTAGAATGTAAACATTACAGGAAGAGTAGCAATAGCAAAGTATTTATTCTACTGTAAATGAGAATATTCCTTGAGCCATGGGACATGTTCATTCATTACTGTAAATTATGATTCCACTACTGATGTAGCGAGCAGTGTTTCTGTCCCTGAGTATTTCTGCCTAGTGTGGTCTCGCTCTATATTTTTGGAGTGTGCAGTGCAGTAGTCGCATACAATGGTCCTTTCCAAGCCATGTTATAATTTCTGTTGTCTTATGTGAGTCATTTTAGTGGTCCAAGGTGTGTGTGTGTGTGTGTGTGTGTGTGAGAGAGAGAGAGAAAGAGAGAGTGTGTGTGTAAGTAAAAGTTTGTATATGGTTGTGGGTGTGTGTGTTTGTATTTGTACAATATAAAAAAAGAAAATAGTGGCATGGTACGCGCTGATATCCCCAGGTCCATATGTGAGTAAATGACTGCACTCCATGGAATCTTTTTTCTTTCTCTATTTGACTTATTTTGTTGATTGTGGGGAAAGTACTTTTACTTCACTTCTTCTCTTATTTGATCATCTTGCAGTGTGGGAGTTTGGGGTTAATGACATTTCTGTATAAGGCTTTTACTTTCTTTCTCTTCAAGTGTAGAACTGTGTGTATCTAGTTTGGAGGATCGGCTCCATTCTAGAATGGAGGACTGTTCCTCCCTATGGTCACCGTGGCAACTCAGTGCTTTAATTTAAATTTTTTTTTGTTTTTTTTTTGTTTTTTTTTTTTGTTTTGTTTTTTCTTTTTTTTTGCTGGAGACATCACAATGTGGTGTAACTTTCTAATGAATGTTTTAGCCATTTACATGGTGGAAGAATTTTATATTTATGCAGTTGTACAATTTTTTTTCTGCAGGAAAAAGTGTATTGTATGAATCCAGATACCAAAGTCACTGGTCGGAGTTAGAAACTTTTCAGATCCAATGCAGTACCCCATGTAATATGATGTTTCGTCAATGTTAAAAGTGCTTAAAAGTCAATGTTGGACGTAAGAACATCTGTCAGGAGTTGCATCTGCTCTTGTCATTTTATTTAATACAGGTAAGGCCTAAACAAATAAATGTACAACCAACCTGACTCTTGTCTTTTTTGTTTTATTCAAACAATCATAAAATTTATCAATCATTTATGTGCAATTACTTTATCTACAATCAGCCATCTAGAATCTTGAAGAAATATTGGACCTGTAGGAAAAGAGAAATATCACATAAATATACATAACAAAAGAAAATTATGCAAATAAACTGTGTGCAATTTACTGATTTGCACAGTGAGCTTTGCCTGGAATTATTTCCCAGCACTTTGTTTTACCTTTTTCATGCTTGCACAGCAGACAAGCAGCTTGGTTTATTTCATAACAACTGATTTTCCCAAAACACGCTTGCGAAAGCCCTTAATGTGTTAATGTGCATGCGTGAATGTGTGCGCGCGCATGCGCGTCTACAAGAGTGATTCACAGTGAGAGACTGCTCTCCGTATAGATGTGAACGTGCGCGTGTATGGCCTCTCTAAGAATGTGCTGGCCGAGCTGCCCAGCAGGCGAATGATTAACAAGGAGCCGTTTGTTAAAGAGGCTGCACAGATCTGGAGCTTATGTAAAACAATGATGCTGAATGGGCCAAAGTTACTGCCTGAAAAGCACAAAGCCCTTCCTCCACTTAATCCTGCCCTCTCCTGCTCCTCTTTCCCACAGACATTATGCATGCTTGTGGGTTTGATTCAGCCTACAGTTGGACCATCATGAGACCTGTGTCTCTGTCTCACGTGACGTGAGATGTGGAATTATTTGTGAAGGCGAGTAAAAGTTCGTCAGCAGGTCCAGCTCACACTGCCCCAGTTCATGACTGAAACAAAAGTGAATGAGATCAGAGATGACTTACCTCCAGTAACCCGTCCTCTGGAAGGTCGGTACAGTGGACTGCGTTCTGCACTTTGTTCTTGCCATAAAGAGCTCGTAAAGTCGTGGGCCGCAAATGACGAGCAATTTCCTGTAATGGAACACATGGGACGATAATATAAAGCATGGCAGCTCATTGATACTCATTGATGGAATAAACCAGCCGCGGGACTGCATCCACCTTGCTAATCCATCTGTTTCCTTAAACAACAATAAGCCTGAACAGCACTCAAGGGAAGATGCGTGCAGGGTGATGATTATTCATACCCTACAGTGTTGAGGAATCAGATTACTTCCCTTTATGTCTACAGCATCAGATTATTCACATTTGTTCGTAAAACAACAGTAATAGTTACTTCCTCCACATCTGCTCATACCTCTTTGCTCAATCAGAATCACATGGAGATGACAAGGGTAACACCATTCAGGTTGCCTAATAAGTTGCGAAATAAGTGTGACAAGCTCACGGTTTCAAGTAGGGCTGTTAAAAAAAAAAAAAAGAAAAAGAAAAAGAATAATGAATGAGAAGAGGAGATAAAAGTAAGACTCTCACCCATCAAACAGGTTCCAGATAAGCGCTAGCTTATTGAATCCTTGCATCCGTTAGAAGCAGCAGACTGGCACAGAGCAGAATGTTCAGCATTCAGGGCATGTTGTAATGCAGCAAATGAGAGGAAAAAACTCCTCACAATATTCACAAACCAGGAATGCATGGATCCTGCTCTTTTTTTCATTTTTGATACAAGTATTAGTACTCTGAGTATCACGCAGTGTCTGATACTGAGCTATTTATGAGGCCTCTCTGTGAGCACGGGTCATTTGCCATTTTCTTTCAGTTAGTGACATTAAGATTGAAGTAATGATCCTAATTAAGCCAACTGAAAATGTCATATCTGATCCCACACTAACTCACCGTTACACCTTAATATTAGTCCATGGGTGCATCCCTAAGTACGAGCAGGCGCTTTTTTCCCCAGGACCCACTGGAGGGCTCAGAATTACATTCCTAGCACTAACTACATACTTTTCTTATTACTGTAGTATCTGAATGACATGTGAGGAACAAAACACGACAGTGCGCTATTGTAGGAAAATAATCAAAGAAGAGTTTGTGTGATGCGGCCCAACACAAAGCAGAGTTACTGTTACTACCCTGGAGTTGATTATTTTTCAAATAAAAGCATGTCCCAAAGTGTTTTATTCCTTTTGTAGCACAGTAATTTGCCGGTGATTCTATTTTTTTTTTAATTAAAGAATAAATTTATCAAAAATATATTTTTATTCAAACTTTTTTGTCCATTTATAGACACATTTAATGTTGCGGAATAGGCAAGTTCCTGTTATCACTTTCTTTACAGCAGCTATAAACAGTATAAGCAGTCATTCCCTCACTTTCTTCTGAAGTCAATAAGACCAAAAAAAAATGCAGCTTGTCATTTTACAGATAAACCACAAAGTGCAACATCCTTCATCCTGAATACTTTCCTGTGGCAGAAAACCTAAAGGAACAGCTTTACCTATGACGGTTACAAAGCACGGACACTGGAGACTCCTTCTATAAATGTTAAATAAACATCTCCTTACAGCAAGTCTCACCATATCAATGATAACATTTTTCTTTGTTAATCAACACCACATTTTAAAAAAAATCTGTTTATTATTAGATTTAATTATGTGAGCATGCACCACACAATGATATGATAATGAAACCATAATGTATTAAGACAAGCGCATTAATATAACCCTGCGATTTGCCTTGCTGCCAGCACTATTGTCAGAACCGCTGTAAAAAAAATTAATCAACACCTTCTGACCAATCAGAATCGAGAATTCAACAGTGCTGAGGTATGAACAGTAATTGTTGAATAATGAGCTTTAAGATTAATAACTGAATATGCTGGCTTATAACCATACTACATAGTCAGTAATAAAGGAAAAAAGTAGCTTGATACAAAATGGGATGTTATTCAGGGCACATCTGCATATCAAGAACGTAAATTAGAATATTTTTATAGTAAATCACGCAGCGCTTTGATCATCATAAAGTAGCCCTCCTCCAAGCCTCACTGGAAGGCAGTAGCTTATGTGCCCACACTCAGTGCCCTTTCTATAGAACGCTGGACTTAATACCGGATCATGACTTTATTTCCCGCTCACATGTGTTTTGCATTGAAATATCAGCTGGCTGACTAGCTGCAGCCGAAACAGAACATGATGAAGTGAAACACTCAAGTACGCAGGGCATGGGCTCTACTGTCCTGCTCTAATCTCTGCCGTGAGGAAACGTGATCTACCTCTCCTAGTGATGCTCACAGGAGAGGCCTCGTCCAAATGGTAATAAGCCTCAAAGAAAATGTACAGCAACACACACTTTCCCAAGCCACCTGTCTGTCACTCTCCACACTGGAGCGATGCTGAAATTTCTCAGGAGCTTGTAGGGCTCATAATCCCACCCTCAAAGCCAACACATTATTATACGGTTAGGAAGGTTTTAGTGGTAATAACGACCACACATACAGGAAAAGAAAGATATTATTGTAAATTACTGTTTAAGGAAAATAAGTTCTAAGACACATAATTTACCATTAGAATCTGGGCATTAGTGTGTTATGGAGTGAAGCCTACTAGTCCCTTCATTACATTCCTCTGCTCAGTGCACCAGGCAAATATTTCAAGGCCACGCCAGTGTAATGATTTCCTTCCTGTCCAGCTAGTTTCATCTAAAATGAGAATTTTTACAAAGTCTTTCACAAGCTACAGTCACCACTGCAGAAATTAATCATATAATCCTGCTCACAACTAGGTGGTGTTTTTTTTTTTTTAAATACCACAGCACTGTTGAATTCTTGAATCTGATTGGTCAGCATGACTGACAGCAGCTCTGGCTGCAAGCCAAATTACAGGTTAATAATAATGCGTACATCAAATACATTTATAATAACACAGGGACTCGTATGGCGGACACATAAACAGATTAAAAATGTTTGTAATTGTCAATATGGTGAAATGTTCTGTAAGGAGCTATTTATTTAACAATTACTGAAGGAGTCTCTATTGTCAGCACTTTGTATAGAGGTAAAGCTGGAGCCAAGTTTCCAGCACGGGAGCGTCTTTAGGACAGAAGACTATGTGCTTTGTGGTTTCTCTGGAACATGACAAGCTGCATTTTTTTTTTATCTTATTAACTTCAAGAGACAGAAAAATAGAGAAGCTGGTGAGGGAAACAACTGTTTATAGCTGCTATAAACTTAAGTAATAACAGCTACTAACAATGCCTGGTGGACATTACACAAACTTTAAATGTAACTATAAACAAATATTACAACATATCACCCTTTAACAAATAAAAAATTGTCATCAGTGGAAAATTGTTGTGGTATAAGAAGAATAAAAATTCAGGGCATGCTACATGAAATATTACAAAACTTTTAATTTCTGCTGTATTCGCGTGTTGATGTTAAAAGGTTAAATGCAACGACTTGTGTGTTCAATAATACAGACACACTGCCTCCCCCATTTCATCCCACACACTGAAAACATCAATACAGAGTACACATGACGTCATCTGGCTGCACGGCTCAGGGACAAATAAGCTTTAACATCAACCATTCCCACACTGCCACTGACACAATATCTGTCATTGTCTGCTTGATGCTGCTCTCATTAAAGGCAAAAACAGAGGAAAAGAAACTCAAGGACAGACTGATAATGTGTACTACCAGGTCTTCTGAGATGGTTCAATGTTGTGCTGTCGGCTGCTTTCTATTATCAGATGAACCAACGGGTGTGCTACTTTAATCGTGGTAGAAAAACAATTAAAAGACCTCAGGCTAGGGAGAAGTGGGGGACCTATTTTCATCAGGCAGTCAACGACCTACACAAACAGCGCTTTATACTGCAACGACGAGAGGACAAAAAACATGTGCAGTTTTCCTTTATATGTGCACCAATACACGCTCTGGACTAAAGGGTTGTGTGAAGTGGAACATAACCAGAAGGGGGTGATGAGTAATTTGTGTCTTAGCTGATAATCACTAATAACAGCTTGCTCATGTAGCTTCTTCCTGGCACAATTACAACTGTTCCAGACTTTTAAAATTATATTATGGGCCTGATTGTGCTTCATGGTGTTTTTGTGCAGCTCTTTGGTTTTTCCTATGTTGATGGAAGACAGAGGGATTTTACCATAATAAAAAATGAAGTCAATAATATAGGACATAACAGAAGAAACACTATTTCTTAAACAAGTTTTTCTATGAAAATTATGAAGATAAGAAAGTTGTTTCTATAAATGTTTAAGTAAGAAATTTGAATAATTGGGTGTAATGCATGTAATGTTGTGTTCACTTATTATTGTTATAATTGCTGTGTTTTATGCATCATTTTTGACCATTCCCTTAAAGGGTGCCAAAACATCTGGAACTGACTGTACATCATGTGGATACTTTAATGTAAACTGACATTTCATTACAATAGTAAGGTCAGCTGGTTATGACCTACATGTTGCTGAGCTTTATTATTATGCATGTCAGTAAGTATCAGTAATCATATCCATCTGCTGCTATACAGTGTATTTACTGTGAGTACAGACTCAAGAGTTTTTTATGCCTGCTAGTGGAACTCTAAAAAAACAAAACAACATAAACAAAAAACAAAACAAAAACAAACAAACAAACAAAAAAAAAAACAGACGACTGCACTGGGTTTAGACACACTCTTGAGTTTTGTTTTCAGGGTCCTGAAATTAATTATGAGGTAATTCTCACAAAACATCCACACCCCGGCTTGTGTTACCTCATTTACATAGAGGCTGCATCTGGCTGTGACAACCCTCACACCCTTAATGCACAAAACAAGGTGCTCCAGGTACAAAATGACCAATACACATATTCTAAGGAGACAAATACACCAGTGCAGTTTTGTATTCAACAGTCTTCATACATCCATAAGTATAGAGTCCTAAACCACAGCCCTATGGTTCTGTGGAGGCATGTTGTACTCTTTCAGTTTTGGTGAAAAAGGCCATTATAGTCTGCTCTCTTTGACAGACAAAGCTGCCTGTGTGTTGCTCTTCTGTAAAATAAATGGCTGCTTAGGTGATGCCGCATTACTTCATAACCCGCTGAGATCACTGTCTGGCTTCACACTCCCTCCATGTTCAGAGTCCGTCACTTCATGGCTAACAACAGAAATACCGATCACCCTTGCAGAAATGATAACATCTTAGCACTGGGCTTGTTTATCGTCTGTGGAACAACTGGGCTTTGGTATAGCTTAGTGAAAACTTCACTCTGGACCTTTGGCCATTTATAAAGAAAGAACAAATTAGACTAAGACATAAGCTTTTAATAACGTGGCAATAACATATTTATACCTTAATTGCCGGGTAGGCTCACACCCTATATCAAATATAAAAATGCAATCGTTGTGAATCTAGACATTTTCAACATGAATGACAACTTTACGGCCAGTGAATAAGCAGAACATGTTGAGGAATTCAAAATGGTGCACAGAAATCACCACAAACAGCACAAAGCAAAACAGCAGGTTGCTTTCACCAGAGAACAGATTTAGCACATAATAGAGGTCTGTATTTAGAAACAAACCACACTAACTCCACGTTAGGAAACAGGCAAGATGCATGAGAAGACTGCTGGTAAAGTTCACCCATCACATAGCTCAGTCACCATGCTGATTTAGCAGGGCCTTAATTAAGCCTTGTTAAATCAGTCTCCTCAGAGACTACTGCTATGGTAACTGCAGGTTCCCCTGTGCTCTACCTTGATGGTCAAACGGAGTATGGGGATATTAAACCCGACACCAGAGCACTAAGCACTACTTCAGATTGCAATTCAGCCTTGCATCATTTGATTAAACTACTTTGTGGATGAACAACTACACTGGTCACTCTTTGTGCTTCAGCAAATGTCAATTCTCTCTGTTATACCATTGTTCATGTACCTAGCACCCACAAAGAAAACACTATTTCCTGATTTTGTGAGTAGCCAGATGAGTTGTGCTAAGAAATCACAATATCAACTAATCTTATACTTCATATTAACACAATAAAAACCTGCTGCAACAGTCAATACTATAGAATGCCCTGCTTTAGGTCTATGCAAGCTGGTACTTCATATATTCCATTCACTATTTTGCTCAGTGCCTGTCTAAAGTAATCTGAGTAAATTAAAAAGCATACTTTTCATAAACTCTGCACAGTTTCGAAAGTAAGCAAAAAAAACCACAATGGGGTGTGAGGTCATAGGAGAATAATTCACAACAAGGTGGTGTGACGTAGCATCCCACAGTTTTCTGTAACAGCACCCACAGTGTTTTATTCCTCTTATACCAGAATTTGTCAATGATTACAATTTTTATTAATTAAAGAACAACACAACATACTTTTTATCAGTTTATGGGTACGTTTAATGTTGTGGAACATATGCAAAACAAGGTAGCTTCTATTAACACTTATAGCAGTTATAAACAGTCATTCCCTCAACAGCCTCTTTTTTCTCTCTTTTGAAGTTAATAAGACAAAAAAAATGTAGATTTTCCCTTTACCTAGAGACCACCAAGTGCAAACCCCTCTGCCCTGAAGATCCTCCTATGGTGGAAAACTTACTGACTGCTACAAAGAGTGTTAATATAAGCCTGTGATTTTCCTTGCAGCCAGAACTACTGTCAGAGCTGCTGTTATAGAAAATTCATCAACACCCTCTGACATATCATATTCAACAACTCATTAGCACGGTGGAGAATCTAATCTATTTACAGTCTAATCTATTTACCGTTCAGTTGTAATGAAATAGAAGTGGTACATTTTTATACTAATTAGTGATTTGTGTTTGTGGTTATTAACTGTGGCATTAATGCTGCAGAGAGATTGGCGTGTACAGGGACGGTAAACATTTACTGAGCTTAATTGAAATAAATACATTTATCATGCCTACACACTCCTAACTGGAGATCAGATTCGTTAGGTCAAAACTGGATTATTAACCGAAAACCTTATTATACAGTTCAGTCCCACAGGTTAAATACTACAGGTAGGACGTGCTGTACACTATTCTGTTACTGTATTTTCACACCTGGAACCGGAGTCCTGTCCGTTAACTGAGAAGTGACCAGCTGAACTTTGCCAGCTAATACGATCTGTCAGCACAGTACAATATTCATGATCTCCGGCACCACACGAGACTAACTACAGCTGACAGAGCTTGATCTAAGCATTCGCTTATTTGAGCTCAAAAAGTTTGCTTTATGCTCAATCTAACACAAGAACCAGAATGTTGCGTATAAGCATACTTGTTCATGTATTTCAATTTACAGAAATAAGATCATAGCAGACGTAGTGTCAGTTTGCATGGACATGGACGTTGAGGAGCCCTGTTCATGGCAACAAAAGACCTCTTTTGTGTTTAAAAGGTCGATTAGGAAGCTTTAAACATTTGTTCTTGCAGCTAATAAAAAGTTACAGTCATAGATCGCAGGGAAGTGTATCCTTGGACACACCATTTTCAACTCACATACAGAATGAGATTGAAGTAGCATGCTACTATTTTTTGCCTTGCCGGCTTTGTCAGAGTTTACATGGCATAATTCAGAAGAACAGTTCTATATCAGATTCTACATAAAACTATATTTCTTTCCATGGCCAAAAATCTTTTGGTGTAAATATTATGAAAAGATCCAGGAAAGATTAACATACAATTTCCTGAATAACACAGTCTGTTTCTCAGCTTCTAAAGCATATCATTAAGAAAATCCTTGGGTACATGTGCGTACGGTTTTGTCAACAGCAAAACACCACTGAGCAGACTTTCATATGCTCACATGTCAAAACACATGCTTTAATACATGGGAAAGGCATTGCAGTAGAAGGACACAGTGCAGTGCCTGAAAGGATTCACTTGATGATCAAAAAACAATTGATGATCAGAAACAATTATTAATAATTTTGTGAATGTTGCTCAAGTTCTATCCTCATCTGAAATTTATCTTTTTGTTTTCCCCTATTTTTCTCCCCAGTTTGGTCACCTGCCAATTCCCACCCACCAGCCAGCTCTCCCCTATCATACGACAGCTACCAACTGTGGAAAGTGAATGCTTCGTCCAAGATACATGAAGCCAGTCGACCACATCTTTTGAACTGCTGCTCATGCTGCATCATATGACAGTGTAACACACTTAGAGGAAAGCCCTTTCTGCCCTCTTCTGCATACATGAGCTCACAGATGCCCACGATTGGCTAGTATCGCTGTGATTGACAGGGGACAGGGAGTATGCCATCCCTCCTACCCAGAGAGCATGGCCAATTTTGCTCCCTTGACTCCTGGCCATGGATGGGGACTTTTACATTGTAAATCTGATTCAGTAATATTCAGTATTATTTAAATACACGCATAGCCTAGAAAACATTTATATGCTTCATATTTTGAAATATTAGGAAATGCACTTCCAAATATAGGCATTTGATACAACAAAGTAGAAACTGTACCTGCTATCATTACAGTCACAATTCAAAAGAATGGGCAAAATAGCATAAAATAAACATTACACAGCTACTCGTATTTTCTATATTTCTATTTTCTACTCTATTTACCTTTCCTCTAACCAAATTACTAAAAAATGTTTAAAAAATTCAAACAATTGTCCATGAGTTCTTTTTTAAAATTGCTCTCAGGCTCCAGGAACTCTATTATTGTCTTCAACCAAATATGAGGTTGCACATGTAAAATCTCCATCACAATGGGCAGAAACCAAAAAGTTTTCAACACAAACCGACACAGATAGTTCAAAATACCATTAAGCACAATCAGGGCCATAATCTTCCAAAAAATAGAAATATCTGGAGCCACTGAAAATTTGCCAAGAACAGAAAAAGGACAGATGATTGATCACACTGTCACATCATTTCTGCTGATGAAGGAAGCAAAGAGGTTTCCAATGACCACAGTTTTCAGGATTGGTTGGATTGGATTTGGAATTGTTGTACTAAAGAATCCTATCCTGAGAGCAACCCAAAACACACAGTGCTGAAATTCCCAGTGCTGAAAGTATTATTGTAACTATAGTTGGAATTGTGTATTGTGATCAGCTAAAAATAAAACCCCATTTTTTGGCCCCGCACGCCATCAGCATGTTTGGCACAGGGTCCCTTGTGAAGATTGATATACTCATGAATTTCAACAAGTATCATGATATTTCAGTCCAAAACCTGGTTGTCTATTGCAGTAGTCTATGGATTTGAACCATACTAAAAATGATCACATACTGTGATGAACTGTTATTCCTTTTTTTTTATTAACTTCTAATCTTTCTCATTCCTACTCGCATTCCATTTAACCTGCTGCCTTCATAACCTCATTTTTCACTCAACAGTTCATCTTTGATTTCAGAGTATTATGGTGTTAGTCAAATGGAATAAACCCACTGCAGCAGGTTTCTCATTGGGTTTGGCTTTAAAAAAATATTACGCTAACGTATAAACATTTCTCTCCAGTAGTTGTATGCATGTTTTAACAAGAAGCTTATCAGTGAATACAGAGGTAAGCCAATATAATAGATATTGCTTATGCTTAGTTGGAAATGTTTTAACGTTTAAAACATTAGTAGGTTAAAAAGAGTATTTTGTAATAATCACACAAGAATGCAGAATGTAATCTTGTGGAATTTGACAATGATTAACTGAAAATGAGTAGCTTTCAGGGAGAAAAGGATCAGATCCTATGGTGTAGAAGCTGGACAATGCATTTTTGAACAGTCTGAGAGGCTTGCGTGGAAATTGCTTGGAATAATTGTCTAATGTTAATATTCCAGGACAAAGTTAATTGTGTGCTGCCAGGTGTGCATTGTGTATATCTCCTTTTCCCTTTCTAATCTCTTACTTGTATGACTGTTAGTTCCTCGTAGCCTAATCGGGGCAGCCGCCACTCATGTAACTGAGATGAAGGAGAAATTAACAAACTACTGAGTGGACTGAATGTGAAGGTGTTCCATTAATGGATTTAGTTGTTGGGGGTGACAGCTGGCTGTATCACCTGTGTTACACTCACAACCAAGTGAATGGAGAGCTATATATTGGACTGAGAAATCAGAATTTTTCATGCTCCCATTTGAATCTGAAACAGGATAGATAAGGGGCTAAATGTTCGTGTATTATGTTCAATGTTTCTCTAACATCATTCCACACAAATTATCATTTCCTTCTCAGACACTACTATCCTATACCTAAAGAAGGTCTGGGTTACAGGTAGGTTTGTGGACTTTACTGCAAGTCACGTGTTTAAAATTGGACACCTCTATTATTTTAGAGGTTGTGTATTAGATTTGGGTGTATTTGCTGGGTGGGTGTTTACAGAGAGACGGGTTTCATCACAATGAACTGTTTATGTAGGGTGCTGGACATAAATACAGTAGCTCTATGTTTATCATGCTTTGACAGGTGTGAAATTGAAGTGCTTGTATGATTGACTGTTATACATCCTTGTTTATTGCCTACAGTAATTACACAGCCTTAACTTTCTGCCCGTTTCTAGTGCTGTGAACATAGGCCTGCTCACATTTAGGTGCACTGTGATTGTTGTTTTTACCTGGATGTCCTTTACAGACTGCATACTGCAATCATTCTGCTCCTGTGGTGTTTATGTTGTTGACTCTGTTTTTATTTCTTAATTCTAATATAGACGATCATTTTTATGCTCGCCTTGACTGTCTCATGTGCTTGAAAAAGGCCCTGGTGGTGCTAGAAGCACCGCTGATGACATTAATTTCAATTAGGATTTTTCTGCATTGATAGTTCTGGGCCGGTCTCTAATGTAAATGACATCCATTTATTTATTTTATTATTAATGCTTTCAATGTCTAAATACTGCTCTCATCACTGTGCAACACTGTGTGAATTGTGACTTTGCGTATTTCCATGGCTACCTGGACACAGCACTGATTTATGCAAATTAAGGTGTCAAGTGAATGCGAGTGACCATAAAACACAGAGCTGAATTCTTCAGCACACGCCTGAGTCAATTTAAAAGTTCAAGCATGGGTGAATTAGGCTAAATATTTTCATAAGCTTAGCTTTTTGGAAGAAACTGGTCCTGTGTGTTAGTGTGCACTGCTCAAAATAATGAACCAATCAACATTAAAAATAAATAGGTGGCAGATGACCACACCCACCAAAGTCCTTAATAGCAAAGTCCTTAATAATGGAGTATTGCAGCTCTTGCGATCACATTATGTACAGCAACAGCCCTATAAATTTATGCTATAACAACCAGAGCAGCCAAATATGCCATTAACACGTGGCCACTGCTGCTATTCACCAATCACAGAGGCGGAGAGAGCCAGGAAGAGAGAGTAATGGAAGGGCAGGAGAGTGACAACGGCACTGAAGGAGGGAGGTGAAGAAGTATACATCAGGTTGAGCAGTGCTGATCTCTAAACTGACTTTTCTCTGTCTCTCTGCTGTGTGTGAGAGACGGTTCGACTGTGGGTGGGAAGAACACTTCTTTTCCAAGAGCCATAATTAAGTATGACCTTGTAGACCTTACAACATGGAAGTCATCTTCACTCAACAAGAAATTTAAAACAAAATAATACCATTAATAGTGTTTCTTAAAATCATGCATGTGTATATAGTGAATATATAAGCATAGTGACTTATGTAGATGTTTCATAAAGACAGTTATTCTGAAACAGGGAACCTGTGTATCTGTCTCCATGGTTACAGCACGACACCAGCATGTTGCTGTGCTCTGAAAGAAAGATAGGATTTAAAGGACGCTTACTGTGCAAAACAGTAAAAGCTCATTTTCTGATTACTAGGGGGAAAAATGGAACGCCGTTGTTAATATACAACGAAGTTCAATGTGAAATGTTAAATGACCTACAAAAATGCAGGAGTAGTGGAGGTATTCATTTATATGGTTATAAAACTGCTAGAATATTTTTAAACTGTCATAGAGTAACACTTGTTTGATAAACTAAGATTCCACAAATACACTGTTTCAGTGGGTGGTTACTTCATATTGCAATTCCTGCCTGTTAATTTAGTTGGTTCCTGTTCTATTAATATCCTCTTCTTAACCACACACACACACACACACACAAAAAAAAAAAAAACCACCACTGTGGATATTGTGGCTAATATACAGTACAAGTTACCACAGTGAGGCTAATCAACCTTACTAAGTCAGACAAATGGGACGATATAACAGAGAAATTCTGGCTGAGTCAGAATATCTGGTCAGGAAAAATCCAGCACAGTTTACAGCTCCTTAATATACAGTATCATAACTAGTATTATACAAATTAGTTATTTTTGTCATGACAAAAAGGAAAAAAAAAAATCAATAACCAAAGTCACCTTAAGAAGCAGACAACTGGCATCACTGATTCACTAATATACATAGATAATCATACACACACATTTAAGATGGCTTTCATTAAATAAACTAATGAAACAATGCTTTATTTAAAAAAAAAAAAAAAAAAAAGAAGGTCAGCAAAACTTTAGTTGCACAATAAGCACACACTGATTTAAAAGTTGTTATGAGTGCAACTACCATAGTAAACAGGTACTGCCAGTACTATTAATTTTCTGTTTTTTCAGCTTCAAAATTGTTGAACTTCATTTGAGCTAATGTTGGATGAATCAGTGATCTGATAATGACACAATGACTAATCAGTAATCTGGGACTTTCTGTTAATATCATCGTTATGTGCTGGCCTTATTCAGACAGGAAATACCATATTATTGCCTACAGTGTACAGTCCAGACTACAACAATAGCAAGTGACATCTAAATACTGACTGTGATTATAACCTTCAAGCCATTGTTAGTCAACGGTGTACAAACGAGTGTTAAATGAAATAATCATTACACAAAGTTACTGTGGCCTAAAATGAGTAGACGGCATGCAAAATGTGCTAAGTGCGTCTACTAAATATTAACAAGCATACCCTTCAAAGTTTCACAGAAAGTCTTTTGGTTTTTTTAAACAAGACCCACTACCAGATATTTATTATTTTATATTATAAGAAAAGAGGAAGCAGATCAGTGATCTTGTCAAAGTCCAATGAATCATCAGACCTCTTTAACCATATGAGAGACAGTTTCAAGGACGCACATGCATTGTTAATCCAACAGCACTGGCAGCATTACAAATGTACACCACCTGCACCTTGGCAACAAATTCAACACAGGTGGAACAAAGGTCAACAAGGACCTGTGCGCTGAAACGCTCTTTTGCTACACACCTGAATTGGCTGACTGACAAAGAATCGGAAACCCTGAGCAGTGTGCGGTTCACCGAGACGATACAGGATACAAAGCAGCCTTTTACTTAGGATGACTGACTTTGAAATGTAAGGTGTAACTTACAGTTGCAGCTCATGTTATTTAAAGCACCTAGGTACAGTTCAGGTAAAAAGTTCAGGTAAAAAAGCTAAAGGAGTTCAGCATAAAACGCCTATAAAAAGAAAATTATTTCATATTTGATTAAATTAAAATCTTCCTTCATGGTCCTGTTTCAAGTTGGAATTTCAATGGTCTGGACAAAGCAGCTATTAACATCACACAGGTCTGACAAGAGTTAGCATTCAGCACTGCACTATGGGACAGGTGGTCGTGGGTGGGCCTTTCTTAAAAAAAAAGAAAAAAAAAAAAAAGTAATTTCCATGCTTTGATGTGGCAAAGCTAAATGCACAAAGAGTGCACAAAGAAGAATAATTCTTTCACTCACTGGGTCGGCTGGACCGCAGAATTCTCTGAACTTTCTGGGTGCATCTGTACTGTGAATCTCAAGGGCCATGCAGGGTCCAGAACACAGCTCGGCCACCATGCTCTGCAACACAAGCAGTCAAGAGTTACCAAGATGTTGTTTGCTCTACCAACCACATTTACCAGTGAAAGAGTCTATTATGTTCCTGATATTGGATATTGGATAGCCCCTGAAAGACTACGAAATGGCTAGGGGTTCTACTCTACCTCCAAAGAAATATATAAAGAAAATCAGAGCCAACAATCATCGCTATTGTTTCAATGCCAGTCTTTTGCAGTAGGTTCAGTTTTCATTTGATGTTAATCTTCTTGGGTGAAAGCATGCCTGTAACTGTATGAGGAAAGTAGGAACTGAGACATAGCATGAGGAGAATCATTAGTAAAATGTGGCACATGAGATGATACCACTGACTCCTAATAAAACACATTCAAAAAATGACATCTGAAAAAGATTCCAACTAAAACAGTCCCACCACAGAGCCTCTGTGCATTAAGTGGCTTTAAATTGCATTAGGATGATAAACATCACATTCTATACCAGATAGTTCACCACTCGCTGCAAAACAATGGTCCTTTCTTTGTCTGTCTATTTAAACTACATTCTGTAGATGCATTTAAACCGGGTATTTTTCCTCATAGCGATTTTTTTTTAAATTTAAGCCAAACAAATCTATTTCTTTAATTAATTTTAATTAATACTTGGTCCACACTAATAAACTGAGACAGCGAATTTTAGCAACTGAAAAAAAAAGAATTTAAGCATGACAGAAAGATGACTAGACACAGCCTCTAAATTTGCCTCATCACAGCAGCAGCAGCAGCAGCAATTACACCAGTGCATTCACTAACACTCAGTCGTTTGCATGTTTATTTTCTGTGCTATAATGTTTTTTTTCACCCACACTACCTCTCTAGCTTTCTTCATTACACAGACCTCTCAGTACATGCACCATTTAAGGCTCTTATATTTTCAGGAAAATGCATAATCACCAGTGATTAACATCTTCAATATACACTCACGGGCCACTTTAATTTGAACTGTATTTGAATCTGTAATTTGAATCTGTACCAAATTATCAGACAATCATGTGACAGCAGTGCAGTGCAGAAAATCGTGTACATACAGGTCAAGAGCTTCAGTTAATGTTCACAACAAACATCAGAATAAGGAAAAATGTGATCTCAGTGACTCATTGTGGCATGGTTGTTGGTACCAGAAGGCCTGGTGTGAGTATTTCAGAAACTGCTGATCTCCTGGGAATTCACACACAACAGTCTAGAGTTTACACAGAATAGTGTGAAAAACAAACAAACAAAAAAATCCAGTGACCGTCAGTTCTGTCAGCAGAAGCACCTTGTTAATGAGAGAGGTCAGAGGAGAATGGTCAGACTTGTTCGAGCTGACAGGAAGGCTATGGTAACTCAAATAATCACTCTTAGCAATTAGAAAAATCTTGCCTGTTTTTTTTCCCCCAGTACAGTGAGCCTATGCCCACTGTAGCCTCAGATTCCTGTTTAGACCTATAGATGCAGGGTTTTATGTAACTGTATGTTATGTAATTTTATGTAACTGCTGACACATGATTGGCTGATTGGAGAGTTGCCTAAATGAGCAGGCATACAGGTGTTCCTATTAAAGTGGGCAGTGAGTCTAATTTGTTGTTAAATATCTGCATTTTAGACAAGCAATATTTATTAGTGAGTTGCACTTTCAGGACAGGAACATTACAAAAATCAAATCCCAGCACTACCCTAAACATTTACCCTAAAAAAAAGTATCTGCCAACTGAATGAATTTAAATGTAAATATCCACTGTCATATTCTAAATATGTGTTGGCCATCACAAACATTAACAACGTTCAATGTTTATTTTATAGCTCCCAAATTTTATACAAATGGCTAGACTGCATAAGGAAGTCAAAGTCTTCAATCTATGAAACAAACAAATACATAATAAATAAAAAAGAACGGTCTTTATTATGATAACCAGTAAAGTATGCTGGAGATGATATCTCTCATTTGGACCAGGTTATGGAGAATAAAGGTCTTGTCTACATGCTTAAACACAGATCCATTACAGAAACAGGAAAACACAAAAGATATGCTGTATAAACATGTTGTGTATAAGTTCCTCGAGACAGGTTGTGACAATCCCTGTACATAAAAATAATGAAAACATGATGCACGCACAAGACCATCCGCATATGTATTTATGCAAAGTCTTTAAAGCCATACAGAGAGCTAGTCAAATAAGCGCACAAGAGCGGAAAGTCTGGACCTCTCACATAACTCAAAACTACAGACCACACTGCCAACCTACTTAATTGACCTAGCTGGTACGCCATCAGAAAATCTAGACACTAGTATTAAACTGATTAACAAGCAGAAACATTAGGTTCTGTATAATAACATTAAAATGGTACTCTGTTACACTAATACTACAGCGCTCTTGAATTCTCAGTTGTGATTCGCCAGAAGGTGTTGATTAATTTTGTATAACAGCAGCTCTGCCAGTAGTTCCGGCTGTAATTCAAATCAGAGTATTATATTAATGCCCTTGATCTAATGTGTTATTGTTTCTAAACTAACAACTAATTCACAGGGACTTGTATGTAGAATGCTGTACATTAAGCCTAATAATTTAAAATTGTGTTGTAATAGACATATAACCAATGATATTGTGAAGCTTTTTGTAAGGAGACGTTTACTGAAAATTTATGGAAGGAGACTCCAGGGTCAGCATGTTGTAACAGTCAGTAGAAGTCTTACAAGACTATATAGAAGAGTCATCGGGATAGACAGCTTTGTACTTTCTGGTTTCTCAGTAACATGACATGCTAAGTTTTTATTTGTCTTATTAAAAGCAAGAGAAAAAAAGAGAGGCTAGTGAGGGATATTTTTGGCTGCTATAACATAAATGATAACAGGAACTCACTTGTCTCATAGATGTTCTACAACATTAAAAAGTAACTGCAAATTATTAAAAATATTGATGTGCCATTCATTAATAAATAAAAGATTGTAATCGTTGAAAAATTATTGTGGTATAAGTGGAATAAACCACTTTGAGATGTGCTGATATTGGAAAATAATCAACATCAGGGTGGTAACAATAACTCTATGTCAGGCTGCATCACACCACCCAGTTTTTGAATATTTTCCTGTAACAGTTATCTTGTGCTTTATTCCTTATATATGTGCTGCTATAGAGAAGTACATTGTAACTCTATACTAAAAGTGTGGTGTGAGATCTGCTCTACTTACTGTGTACTCCGAGACTACGCCTTTATAGACTTCAAGAAACTCCTCTGTATTTGCACGATCCATGTTGAACTGTGAAAATGATAAGAAAAATCTAAATACACATTTGAAACAGAGAAAAATGCAAAGTATTAATATGCAATAATTTAAATGAAACCAAGTGGAATATAAACAGTGGTCTGGTAGTGACTATTCATCAGGAATTGGACTACTTAATAACTGATTATGATTAATATGCATTTTATAAGGAACACTCCCAACTACATGCATAATAATGATCATCATAGCATCAAAGCTTCTACTGAACAGTTCTAGTTCAGGGCATTTATTCTGTACTATGATTAGACAACACAGGAACAACCAGGCCAGGGCAGATTCATGGCTATAGCCAGGTCAGACCATAAAGGAAAAAAAAAAAACGATGTCTGTCTTCTGTCACGTAATTTCATGTTCTCTGGAAATAGGGGTGACTAGTTTACACAGCTGACATGATAAGATTTAAAGTTTAATTATTCTTAGGATATTTTGCAATATTATTAAAATATTTCATCATTGTCATTGATAAGTAAATATCAACTACAGTAAACCATTTACATCATTGAAAATCAGTTATTCTATTATTAAAACCACACAGAAACACCTACATGACTGATTTAAAGGCATCACATTAAATTAACTTTAGAATTGTCAGTGCACTGACCATTTGTAATGCAGAGATCTCAAATCCAGCTTCTGTGATTGAGCTGAGGATCTTTCCGGTCAGAGCTGTGGATGCAACACATGTTAAATCCAATAAAATTTTGCATAGAACAAAACAAAACACATAGAACATCAAAAAATAT
Source organism: Pangasianodon hypophthalmus (assembly GCF_027358585.1). NCBI lineage: Eukaryota > Metazoa > Chordata > Actinopteri > Siluriformes > Pangasiidae > Pangasianodon > Pangasianodon hypophthalmus. Next base: position 20,138,937 of record NC_069711.1, read on the forward strand.
CCAAATGCACATAAACATAGAATGATCCCCAGTGAGAACATACAGGTGCTACAGATACAGCTACAATGGTGAGCCTCATTTTCTTTCCTGCAGCACTGCTGCTACAGGCAAGTTCACATTTCTCTCTATCTTCTTGCTTTTTTGCACTATGCCCCACAGTGTGCGCCACACTGAGCCATTCGGTTTCAGGCACACTCTTCTCTAGTACCTGTGAGTAACATATCAAGAGTCATCAAGAGCGACACTAGAAAAAGCCCCATGAGACTCCGGTGCCATCACACCGAGCCTCATGCAGCGGGTCATGCTGTCACCTTCATCTGCATTCCCCTGCCTCAGACATGACAAAGACAAGATCTCTAGACTAGGCTGTATTTCTCTCCTTTACCAAAACTGTATACACAACTACACTGACAGATTCTGCTTAAACTCTCCTTAGCGATTTAATTAATATGCAGCATCAGTGTGTCAGACAATGAGGTGGCTGAGCATGGTGTTGCTGGAGAGTAGGTGTATAAGGTAAGAGCCAGCACCACAGTGAAGATAAAACAGCAACTAGAAAAAAAACGCACTGAGAGCCTGGTTTTTCTTATAATTCATCACGACTGTGATTTTGACAGATGGCCACTTGCACTTCCTTGGCAACCACGGAACAAAAAAAAGTATGCCAATAAAGTATCGTTACAAACAAGCTGTAACTCTTACAGGAGACCTTCATCCTTCTGTTTAACTTTTAGAGTTGTCTGTGACTGTTAAACCAAACGTTAGAGTCCACTAGATCGTAAAATCACAGGGAAAACTATGATCACTATTAGCACAGTGTTGTAGTTCTAGCTTTCCCTCAGCACAGTCTCCTCTGGAAAAAAGCATGCAGTGATTATACTAGTAAAAACCAGTAAAAAAAAAAAAAAAAAAAAAAACCCTCAGAGGCCACTGTGTTTAGTCAAACCACAGTGCATTGAATTACAATGGAGAAGCAAACTCCTCGCAGAACACAAAAAGCTTAATTTCTAAATATGAACTACACCTAAACCAAAGGGACTTTAAATAAAGTACTTCTAGCCTGGGACTAGCCCAATATGCACCTGGGAATCCACAAGATAAGTGGTGGTGTGATATCATTATCTGTCATGGCTTTCTAGCTCCCAGAACTGACGCTTCACTATAATAGCATGTATTCATTACTGCTACATTGTACATTAAGGAACAGCGAGTACAGTCCTGGTGGTGAAACATAACTCGAATGACAGATTACACAGATCTGCTGAGTAGAGCAGTCTGTGCAAATAATCAAGATCCAACAGCCACATCCAGAACACAAATATGAGATGTATCTGCATTACTATTTACATGTTACAGATAAGATTTATTTTTTTATTCAGTATGGCTGCAGCACCACCTGTGGAGAGTCTGAGAGCATGCAAATGGTACCGTCATGCCACCTATATGTTCTCTCACAGCATCATCATCAAGCCACAGCCCCATCAGCCGTGCCTCGACGTAAGCACGTCTGTTGCTAGGCAATTGGGTTGGGGCTGCTTAGCAACGCATTTCTCTATTCCAGGCATGAGCAAGCGCTTTCATTGGTAGAGAGCATTTTATTCAGCTTTAGTCAGCCACAGTTGGTCATGGATAATATCTTTCACGTGATCTATGATAAGGAAAGTACAAGTATTGGTATAGGGAACCTTTGGCCCAGTTAATTTCCATTACACATACATCTGGGATTTTGAAGTTAAATCTGTTTTCTAAAGCTCTCTATATGAGCTTTATTATTAGTTGTATACTATGGAGAGTTTATTTCCACTAATTATGTCAAATTACTGTCAAGGTTGTCCTTCTAATGGTTACATGAGACAAGAGCTATATATACTTTGTCCCATGTGGCATGGCACTTGGGGAGGGATTAATGAACAATGCTATATTACCTGCAAGGCCACTAGTTACACAGTATTGATGACTGCAGTAAAAATCCATACAACGGTTTAAACATTGATGTGTCACTAGGCTTTGTCCTAGTGAAAGTGTAAAATATTGCTTACTATGAGGGCTTTAACAATAAAGCTGAGTAAATGATTAGCCATTTATTATAGCCTGGTAGTTACTTGTTGCATGCACTTCTATAGCATGAGCCTAACTTGTATATGTCCATGCTTTCTCTTAGATGTTTTCTCTTTCATGTTCCCTCTAAGGCAGGCTGCGCAAATGTATTCAATTCATAACCATTCATATGAGCTTGTGTTGACAGGATGAAAAATGTTAACAATGGTAAGCCTAATGGCCAGACTGAATATGAACAGCTAACGAACAACAGTTGAGAGATCATATTATGTGTGAGCACAACACAAAACAAAAGCAAAGCAACAACAGAAAGACGAGCTGCCACCAGCAAAATGATCAGGGAGGCTATAGTTTAATCTCTAAAATTACTTCCGTTATATCTGCTCTCTCAGTAGGGGGTTTTGGCTAGCATTTGCCTCTCTCATCAGAGATCTGCTGGGCTCCAGGCCTCTTAATAAAAAAATAATATAGGCTTCTGTCCGTCCTGAATCGCCAGCTGTCGGCATCTAAGCTTGAGGCCTTCGGGCAGGACACACTCTCACAGGAGGTCTTACATGTTAGTGTGTGTGTGTAAATCC